>NC_028457.1:19252763-19334211 GCF_000263155.2 Setaria italica
TCGACTTCAGTTCAGAAGGGGAGGATGATGAGGACACCACGAGTACATCTACACCAGCAGCACCTCAGGCGCCTCCAGTTGCTCCTCCACCTCAGGCGCCTACAGTTGCTCATCCAGTTGGGCCAATCACTCGAGCCCGTGCGAGAGAATTAAACTTCATCATGCTGTTAAGGAACAAAGGCCCATCGGAATAAGAAGATGGCCCAACAGGGCAGCCCAGGTGGGGCGCCTAGGGTTGGGCGCCGTGACCCCTTCGGACTCCAGGGGCTGCGCCCCCTTTATTTAGTCCGAGTCCTTTTTGTTTACGACTTGAGTTTTGTTTTACATCTAGCTTTAGCTACTCTTGAACACGCGCAAATACGCGCTGTCCTTGTGATTTAGAACTCCACCTTCGAGTGATATTTAGATTGCTCGCCTCTCTTTCTTGTTCGTTCTTCGATTGCGGACAGGAATCGATCTTCGTGATCAGGCTGATCTCGCACCAGCGAGGTTGGTAACCATTGGGAGTTGGTTCAGCGATTGCATTGGCGCTTCGGGTTCGCTCGTCGTAGTCGGATCGTGAGGGTCTACTTCCACCAAGTCGAATTTATCTCCACTCACCGAAAGATCGGGCACTCCGACTCTATCAGGTGCTTCTCTTGCCATGGGTATCTCAACTTGTTCTGCTACGTTAGCATCACTCATTGATTCTTGCCCGATTGGCTCATCTTGAACTTCTTCAAGATGCACTGTCTTTCCACTCTTTTCTCCTTTGAGAAACTCTTTCTCTAGGAAAACCCCGTTCCGAGCGACAAACACTTTGCCTTCTGATCGGTGTAGAAATAATATCCCAAAGTTTCCTTTGGATATCCCACGAAAATGCACTTATCCGACTTGGGTGTGATCTTGTCCAACTGAAGTCGCTTGACAAACACTTCACATCCCCAAATCTTTAGAAAAGACAAACTAGGAACCTTTCCAGTCCATATCTCATATGGTGTCTTAACTACGGATTTAGATGGTACCCTATTTAGTGTGAAAGCTGCTGTTTCTAGAGCGTATCCCCAAAATGACAACGGTAGGTCCGACTGGCTCATCATTGATCGAACCATGTCTAACAAAGTTCGATTACGTCGCTCGGACACACCGTTTCTCTGAGGTGTTCCAGGCGGCGTAAGTTGTGGAACAATTCCGCAACTCTTTAGATGATTGCTAAACTCGTGGCTCAAATACTCGCCTCCACGATCAGATCGTAAGGCCTTAATTTTCTTGCCACGCTGATTTTCAACTTCATTCTGAAATTCCTTGAACTTTTCAAAGGTTTCAGACTTGTGCTTCATCAAGTAGACATAGCCATATCTACTAAAATCATCAGTGAAAGTTATGAAGTATTGGAATCCTCCTCTAGCCGTCGTGCTCATTGGTCCGCATACATCACTATGTACGAGTTCCAACAAGTCTACTGCTCTCTCAGGAAATCCTGTGAAAGGCGTCTTGGTCATCTTGCCTAGCAAGCAAGCCTCACATGTCTCGTATGATTCAAAATCAAACGAAGTTAGAAGTCCATCAGAATGGAGCTTCTTCATGCGCTTATCACTTATATGACCCAAACGACAATGCCACAAGTAGGTAGGACTCAAATCATTAGGCCGAGGCCTTTTAGCACTTACATTACAGACAGGTGAACCATCAAGATTTAAAACAAACAATCCATTCACAATGGGTGCAAAAGCCATAAAAATATTATTCTTAGAGATCACACAACCATTGTTTTCACTCGCAAATGAATAACCATCCTTCATCAAGCATGAAGGAGACAAAATGTTTCGACTTAAACTAGGAACAAAATAACAATTATTCAACTCCATAATAAATCCTGACGGGAGGTGGAGTTGCATCGTCCCGACGGTCAAAGCAGCAACTCTTGCATTATTGCCCACGCGGAAATCAACTTCTCCTCTTTCCACGCTTCTACTTCTTATCATTCCCTGCATCGAATTGCAAATATGAGCAACCGATCCGGTATCAAATACCCAAGAATTAATAACTGTATCAGCGAGAAATATGTTGTCTATAACATAAACAACAAGCGTACCTGAGGTAGAAGTACTCTTACTTCCGCCGTTCTTCAAGGAAGCTAGGTACTGCTTGCAGTTTCTCTTCCAGTGACCAAGTTCATGACAGTAAAAGCACTCTTTATCTGGAGCAGGTCCAGCTTTAGCCTTGGGCGCTGGGTTTGGCTTGGACACTCCAGCCTTGCCCTTCTTCTTCCAAGAATTGCCCTTCTTCTTAAAGCTGGGCTTGTTCTGTATCGCCATCACATGGCTGGTACTAGCGCTTTTCTTTATGTCAGCCTCTGCTGTTTTAAGCATGCCACACAGCTCATTCAGACCCTTCTCCGTCCCATGCATATGGTAGTTCGAGATGAAGTTCCCATAGCTAGCCGGAAGAGATGAAAGAATGAAATCAGTGGCCAACTCTTGGCCCAGTGGGAAGCCTAGCTTCTCCAACCGTTGAGTGTAACCAACCATCTTGATTACGTGTGGTCCTACTGCTGCGCCTTCTGCTAGCTCGCTCTCAACAAAGGCCTTAGACACATTGAACCTTTCAGTCCTGGCCTGTGTTTGGAACATGTCTCTAAGCGCCACGATCATATCGTGCGCCTCATGGTTTGTTTCGAACTGCATCTGCAGCTCGGGTTCCATGCAAGCAAGCATAAGGCAGCTTACTTCGAGGTTAGCATCACATGCTTTCTTGTAAGCATTCTTAGCAGCAGCGGGTGCATCCTCAGCAGGTTCTTCTGGTAGTGGGTTGTCTAGAACATCTTCCTTTTTCTCAGCCCTGAGAACAATTCTCAGGTTGCGGATCCAATCCGAGTAGTTTGTTCCATTCAACTTGTCCTTCTCAAGGACCGAACGCAAAGCAAACGATGTGGTGGTGTTGCTAGGTGCCATTTAATCTACAACAAAAGTAATGCAAAATACACTAAGACAAACGTATCCATGATAGAGCAAATTACATTAAACTATTTTAACAGAATCTACTCCCACTAAAATCAATATCCCTCTATTGAAACTTAGTGATTCAGGATCCACAACTAACAAGTCTACTAGTGAGCTTTAGCATCACCGCTAGCAAACGAGGTAGATCGGTAAGCAACTTTTGCTAATCATATCACATATGACTCCTGTTGTTGGGTGACATCTCTATGTCTCGGCGCCCAACCTTTATGCCCCAAGGTCCTTAACCGTTAAGATGACCTCGTTAAGTTAACCAACCCTTATGCGTGTAAGTGTCCGACACAAACCCGTCTAGTCAAGGAAAACTAGTGGCACCCTAATTTCATAGACCCACCACTAATTGTACAAGACATGGGACGGCGCAAGTTTTAGTTGGGAGGGCATACTAACTTAAACTTTGTGAGGGATCGTTCTACTTTTAACATCACAGCATGCAGAAAGTAAAACATAAAACAGAATAGCATTCACACAGTTGTGACACAGTATGGCCCGTTTTTCTTATGGTGATCTCCATCTCCATAGAACGTGTTCACCATGGTGATCTCCATCTCCATGTTCCATGTGCGCCATCCTCCTGGTGATGAGTCCTCCAAGAACTATGCTATTACGCCTAATAGCTAGTAAAGAATCTAGTAATGAAGATTACACAGTTGCTTGGATCATCACAGATTGGCACGCAGACCATTAAATACAATAAAGTGACAACACATATGGCTCCTGCCGTGTTGCCGTACGCGCGACACGCAGGTCACGAATTAGTTACACACATGCATCACATACACAAGGGGGCCATACTGATCACAAGATACATGCATACATCCTGCAAAATAGAGTTAGGCGTCCTAACGTTCCAAACTTCGGAGGCCCGAAACTCCATCTTCCAAGCCGAATTTGGCAAATCTAATTTCGCCGAAAACGGCGAAGCGGTTGAAATTCATGTGTAACTTTTTCTGTAGATCAATTTTCGTATAGAAATCGCCCCGATCCGAGATCGTACCGAAAAGTTACGGCTGATTTACCGAAGCATGCGCATACGGCAAAATCCCGACCCCGGCAGTAGATCCCATCTACTATAGCACATCTAATGCGCCTGGCGTATGACCCTGGATCTCGATTCGACCAATCATATTGATCTTCCCTCACTGCAACTGGGTTTACGTGTATCACTTAACTCCGATGGCGGAAACCGACCGGTAGGAGTATGTCATTACACTACCATTGCAGCAAGGGCACGAAATCAGGACATAGATCAAACAGAGAACTCGCATATCTCCATATGCACACATCCCGAATCCAAAACTAAGCAGCTAAGGCTCTTGATACCACTGTAGGGATACGAGGTAGGCTACGCTAGCGCAAATCAAAATTTCTACCGCGTATAACCAGGAATAACTGCCGTATAAGGATCACGGGATTACCACTCGACGCACTACTGGTGCGGAAGATGTAGATATGCGTCGGTGCAGTGAAGACGATCACGTAGTCGTACGTAGTCGAACAACGTAGTCGTACGTAGTCGATCACGTCCAGCAGCTCCTCAGCAGCTCGTCCACGTGCACAGCAAGATCGCCTCCGGTGCCGCGGCTCGTCGTCGGCTCGTCGTGGCTCGTCGGCGGCTCGTCGATGGCTCGTCCAAGTGCTGCAGGCGCAACACCTCCAAGGTATCCACACGTGCAGGGAGGAAGCGTCGCAAGCCGGATTGCTAGATCCACGAGTTGCAACAGGCGAGGGCGTGGGAGGCGCGGCAAGTGTGTTTCGCCAAAAAGGTGTAAACCCTAGGGTGCCCCCACCCCTCTATTTATAGAGGTTCCTGATGGGCCTCTGGATCCGAGGCCCATTAGTACTCCTAAACCTAATCCAACTCGGATCAGATCCGAATTGGGCTTCCAGCCCCTTAAGTGTGTGACCCTATGGGTTCGGATACGTATAGACATGGCCCGAGTACTCCTACTCGGCCCAATAGTCGGTAGCGGCCTCTAGCAAGACGTGCCAACTCCTATACGCACACGAAGATCATATCAGACGAACCATCACAACATAATATACATGCTATTCCCTTTGCCTCACGATATTTGGTCTAGCTTCAAGCCGACCGCTCTTTCTCGATCCTGTGATTCGGAATCCCTTTGTAGGTTAACTCTTAACCGTACGTAGCATGGCCATGCATTTTCGGATCCGATCACTCGAGGGGCCCAGAGATATCACTCTCAATCAGAGAGGGGCAAATCCCTTCTTGATTGACCATGTCTCATAGCATGCTTCTTGACAAACCCGAAAGCTACCTTTATGACTACCCTGTTACGGCGTAGCGTTTGATAGCCCCTAAGTAGGTCGATCCACATCTAGAATACATGCGACAATCTCAGGTCTAAGGACAAAGCGTATATGTTGTTTTAAAGAGAGAACTACTTCTCGTGTTGGGTCAGTCCTAACACATGTCTCCACATGTGTCCACATTATTAGTTCAACATCTCCATGTCCATGACTTGTGAAACATAGTCATCAACTAATACATGTGCTAGTCTAATATTTATGTGTGTCCTCACATGAACTCCGACTAGGGACAACTTTAGAATAACCATACAAGTAAAGAGTTTCACATACAATTCACATAATTGCTAATCAATTCAAGTAGCCTTTAATGGATATTCAATGAACACAATATACAAATCATGGATACAAATGGAATATCATCATCTCTATGATTGCCTCTAGGGCATACCTCCAACACCGCTAACCTTATCTTGAAGGCAAGCCCCAGTGCATGCTTCCCTGTTTTTAAACTATGCAATATGTTGATGCTTATGATTGTGCATTTATGTTTATAGGAGTTGAATGACACCTTAGAGGCATGAACTTAGCACCATTCTTATCTGAATGCTAGCATGATAAGTCACGTAGATGCAATGCTTAATAGGGCACGGTAAAAATCGAGTGATTTCCTATCACTCGCGGGTTATAGGAGTTGTTTGCTTACTTATGTTACAACCATAAGGACGACGGGCGGGCAGGGCCTTGTCAACTGTTTTGGTGGTCGGTGGATTGCCCCGTTTGTCTAAATGAAAATGGACTAAGGTCGAAACGTGTCGGCGTTCGTATCAAGTGTTTGAAAGTACTAATCTCATACCTAGTATGGGATAGGGAAGCCTAGTACCTGATTGAACTGGGGCGTGGCTTATACTCGTACTATCCCTGGAGCGAGGTTCCCATGGTGCATCATGTGGGTGCAAGTGCGGTCACAGTGCAGCAAGAGGCCGGGACTGTGAAGCATTGCATGTCAAGGGAAGTTTGAACTATTTTAACACTTTATCAATGTAAGTATCTTTGCTTAATCCTATAAGCCTTCTCGATCTATCTCTATAGATTTTGATGCCCAGAATATATGCTGTTTCCCCTAAGTCCTTCATCAAAAAACTATTTTTCAGTGAAGACTTTATGGACCCAAGTATAGGAATGTTGTTTCCAATAAGTAATATGTCATCCACATATAAGATTAGAAATACTACAGAGCTCCCACTAACCTTCTTGTAAACACAAGACTCTTCTTCATTTTTAATGAAGCCAAACCCTTTGACCACTTCATCAAAACGAATGTTCCAACTCCTAGATGCTGCTTCAACTCATAAATGGATTTCTAAAGTTTGCATACCTTTCCAGCATTGTTCGGATCGACAAAACCCTCGGCTGCATCATATACACGTCCTCAATTAGATTTGCATTCAGGAAAGTTGTCTTGACATCCACATGCCATATCTCATAATCGAAATATGCAGCTATAGCTAGAATAATCCGAATAGATTTAAGCATCACTACGGGCGAGAAGGTCTCATCGTAGTCAACCCCTTGAACTTGTTGAAAACCTTTTGCGACAAGTCATGCTTTATAGATGCGAACATTTCCATCCATATCTTTCTTCTTTTTATAGATCCATTTGCGCTCTATGGCTTTAACACCATCAGGTGGGTCAACCAAGTTCCAAACTTGATTGTCTCCCATGGACTCTATTTTGGATTGCATAGCACTCTGCCATTTTTCAGAGTCTGGGTCCATCATTGCTTCTGCATATGTCGTAGGCTCATCATTGTCCAACAATAATATTTTCTGCATTTCGCGAAGCCTTGCCGACCTTCGTGGTTGTGGTGGTGCTTCTCTTGCCATGGGTATTTCAACTTGTTCTGCTACGTTAGCATCACACGTTAATTCTTGCCTGATTGGCTCACCCCGAACTTCTTCAAGACGCACTGTCTTTCCACTATTTTCTCCTTTGAGAAACTCTTTCTCTAGGAAAACACCGTTCCGAGCGACAAACACTTTTCCCTCTGATCGGTTGTAGAAATAGTATCCTAAAGTTTCCTTTGGATATCCCACGAAAATGCACTTATCCAACATGGTTGTAATCTTGTCCGACTGAAGTCGCTTGACAAATACTTCATATCCCCAAATCTTTAGAAACGACAAACTGGGAGTCTTTCCAGTCCACATCTCATATAATGTCTTAACTACGGATTTAGACGGTACCCTATTAAGTGTGAAAGGTGTTATTTCTAGAGCATATCCCCAAAATGATAACGGTAGGTCCGACTGGCTCCTCATTGATCAAACCATGTCTAACAAAGTTCGATTACACCATTTCTCTAGGGTGTTCCAGGCGGCGCAAGTTGTGGAACAATTTCGCAACTTTTCAGATGATTGCTAAATTCGTGGCTCAAATACTCGCCTGCACGATTAGATCGTAAGGCCTTAATTTTCTTGCCATGCTGATTTTCAACTTCCTTCTAAAATTCCTTGAACTTTTCAAAGGTTTCAGACTTGTGTCTCATAGTGTAGACATATCCATATCTACTAAAATCATCAGTAAAAGTTATGAAGTATTGGAATCCTCCTCTAGCCGTCGTGCTCATTGGTCCGCATACATCAGTATGTACGAGTTCCAACAAGTCTACTCCTCTCTCAGAAAAACTTGTGAAAGGCGCCTTGGTCATCTTGCGTAGCAAGCAAGCCTCACATGTCTCGTATGATTCAAAATCAAACAAAGTTAAAAGTCCATCAAAATGGACCTTCTTCATGCACTTTTCACTTATAAGACCCAAACGACAATGCCATATGTAGGTAGGACTCAAATCATTAGGCTGAGGCCTTTTAGCACTTATGTTACAGACAGGTGAATCATTAAGATTTAAAATAAACAATCCATTCACAATGGGTGCAAAAGCCACAAACATATCATTCTTAGAGATCACACAACCATTGTTTTCACTCGCAAAAGAATAACCATCCTTCATCAAGCATGAAGGAGACATAATGTTTCGACTTAAACTAGGAACAAAATAACAATTATTCGACTCCATAATAAATCCTGATGAGAGGTGGAGTTGCATCGTACCAACGGTCAACGCAGCAACTCTTGTATTATTGCCCAGGCGGAAATCAACTTCTCCTCTTTCAACGCTTCTACTTATTATCAGTCCCTGCATCGAATTGCAAATATGAGGAACCAATTCGGTATCAAATACCCAAGAATTAATAATTGTATCAGTGAGAAATATGTTGTCTATAACATTAACAACAAGCGTACCTGAGGTGGAAGTACTCTTACTTCCGCCATTCTTCAACGAAGCTAGGTACTGCTTGCAATTTCTCTTCCAGTGACCAAGTTCGTGACAATAAAAGCACTCTTTATCTGGAGCAGGTCCAGCTTTAACCTTGGGCACTGGGTTTGGCTTGGCAGCCTTACCCTTCTTCTTCCAAGAATTGCCCTTCTTCTTAAAGCTAGGCTTGTTCTGTATAGCCATCACATGGCTGCTACTAGCACTTTTATTAATGTCCACCTCTGCTATTTTAAGCATGCCACACAGTTCATTCAGACCCTTCTCCGTCCCGTGCATATGGTAGTTCAAGATGAAGTTCCCATAGCTAAACGGAAGAGACGAAAGAATGAAATCGGTGGCCAATTCTTGGCCCAATGGGAAGCCCAGCTTCTCCAACCGTTGAGTGTAACCAACTATTTTGATTATGTGTGGTCCTACTACTGCGCCTTCTGCTAGCTTGCTCTCCACAAAGGCCTTAGACACATTGAACCTTTTAGTCCTAGCCTGTGTCTGGAACATGTCTCTAAGACCCACAATCATATCGTGCACCTCATGGTTTGTTTCAAACTGCATCTGCAGCTCGGGTTCCATGCAAGCAAGCATAAGGAAGCTTACTTCGAGGTTAGCAGCAGGTGCATCATCAGCAGGTTCTTCTGGTAATGGGGTGTCTAGAACATTTTCCTTTTTCTCAGCCCTGAGAACAATTCTCAGGTTACGGATCCAATCCGTGTATTTTATTCCATTCAACTTGTCCTTCTCAAGGACCGAACGCAAAGCAAACGGTGTGGTGTTACTAGGCGCCATCTACAACAAAATAATAATGCAAAATACTAAGATAAATGTAACCATGACAGAGAAAATCACATTAAGCTATTTAACAGAATCTACTCCCACTAAAATCAATATCCCTCTATTAATACTTAGTGATTCAGGATTCACAACTAACAAGTCTACTAGTGAGCTTTAGCATCACCGCTAGCAGGCAAGGTAGTTCGGTAAGCAAACTTCTTGCTAATCATATCACATATGACTCCTGTTATTGGGTGACATCTCCATGTCTCGGTGCCCAACCTTTATGCCCCAAGATCCTTAACCGTTAAGATGATCTTGTTAAGCAAACCAACCCTTATGCGTGTAAGTATCCGATACAAACCCATCTAGTCAAGGAAAACTAATGGCACCCTAATTTCATAGACCCACCACCAATTGTACAAGAGATAGGATGGTGCAAGTTTTAGTTGGGAGGGCATATTAACTTAAAATTTATGAGGGATCGTTCCACTTCTAACATCACAACATGTAGGAGTAAAACAAAACAGAATAGCATGCACACAGTAGTGACACAGTATGGCCCGATTTCTATTGGCGATCCCCATCTCCATAGAACCTGTTCACCATCATGGTCTCCATCTCCATGATCCTTGTGCGCCATCCTTCCAGTGATGAGTCCTCCAAGAACTAGTACACGCTATTACATCTAATAGCTAGTAAAGAATATTACATAGTTGCTTGGATCATCACAGATTAGCACGTAGGCCATTTAATTACATTAAGGTGACAATACATATGGCTCCAGCCATATTACTGTACGCGTGACACGTAGGTCTAGGTCATGAATCAGTTACACACATGCATCACATACACAAGGGACATACCGATCACAAAATCCTGCAAAACAAGTTAGGTGTTCAAACGTTCCAAACTTAAACGGCCCGAAACTCCATCTTCCAAGCCGAATTTGGGAAATCTGATTTGATAAAAAATGGCATATCTATAAAATTTCATGTGTAACTTTTTTTGTAGATCAATTTTCATATAAAATTTGCCTTGATCCGAGATCGTATCAAAAATTTACGGCCATTTTACCGAAACACATGATCATGGTAAATAACCCGATCCAGTAGTAGATCCAATCGACTACTGTGCATCATATGCATATGGCGTATGAACCTAGATTTCGATTGGACCAATCACATTGATCTTCGCTAGCTGCAACTGGCATTACGTGTATCACTTAACTCCGATGGCGAAAATCCGACTGGTAGGACTATGTCATTACACGACCATTGCAGCAAGAATCGAAATCAGGTCATAGATCAATCTGAAAAATCACATATCTCCATATGCACACATCCCAAATCTATAACTAAACAGCTACAGCTCTGATACCACTATTACGATACGAGGTAGGCTACGCTAGCGCAAAATAAAAATTTTCTACCGCGTAAACCAGAAATAACTACTGTTATAGATCACGGGATTACCACTCGACGCACAGGTACGGAAGTTGTAGATACACGTTGGAGCAGCGAAGTCAATCACACGTCGACGCAGTGTAGTCGAACACATCGACGTCGAGCAGCTCCTTAGTAGCTCATCCACGTGCAGCAACTCCCTCCTCGTGCCGCGGCTTGTCAGGTTCCTCGTCGGAGCTCTCGTGCAGCGGCTTGTCCAAGTGCTGCAGATGCAACACCTCCAAGGTATCCACACGTGCGGGAAGGTGGCGTCGCAAGCCGGACTGCTAGGTCTACGAGTTGCAACAAGGAGAGGGCATGGGAGGCGCGGTTGCTGCTGGTACAAAAGGGATTACCCCCTAGGGCGCTCCCACCCCTCAATATATAGGGGTTCCTAACGGGCCTTTGGGTCTGAGGCCCATTAGTACTCCTAAATCTTATCAAATTCAAATCACATCCGAATTGGGCTTCCAACCCTTTAAGTGTGTGACCCTATAGGTTTATATATGTATAGACATGGCCCGAGTACTCCTACTCAGCCAATAGTTAGTAGCAGCCTCTAGCAAGACATACTAACTCCTATACGTACACAAAGATCATATCAGATGAACCATCACAACATCACGTACATGCTATTCCCTTTGCCTCACGATATTTGCTCTAGCTCCAAGCCAACCACTCTTTCTCGATGTTGTGACTCAGAATCCCTTTCTTGGTTAACTCTTAACCTGTCGTAGCATGACCATGCATTTCCGGATCCGATCACTCAAGGGGCCCAGAGATATCTCTCTCAAATAGAGAGGGGCAAATTCCATCTTGACTGACCATGCCTCACAGCATGTTTCTTGACAAACCCGAAAGCTACCTTTATGACTACCCAGTTACAGTGTAGTGTTTGATAGCCCCTAAGTAAGTCGAACCACATCTTGAGTACATGCGACAGTCTCAGGTCTAAGGACAAAGCGTACACATTGTGTAAAGAGAGAACTACGTAACTCGTGTTGGGTTAGTCCTAGCACATGTCTCTACACGTGCCCACATTATTAGTTTGACATCTCCATGTCCATGACTCTTGAAACATAGTCATCAACTAATACATGTGCTAGTCTAATATTCATGTGTGTTTTCACATGAACTCCAACTAGGGGCAACTTTTAGAATAACCATACAAGTAAAGAGTTTCACACACAATTCACCTAATTGCAAATCAATTCAAGTAGCCTTTGTTGGATATTCAAGAAACACAATATAAAACATGGATACAAAGGAATATCATCATCTCTATGATTGCCTCTAGGGCATACCTCCAACATGCGCTTTCTTTATATACTCAGGGGGCGGGATTATTTGTCGGTTACAAGGTAGGAGTCCTAGTAGGATTACATGGTATGAGTCCTAGTAGGATTACAGAGGAATCCTAGTAGGAGTCCGTCTTCTTCCTTCCTTGCATGTAATGGGGATTTATCCCCGACAGTTGGGCTGGGCTGCGTGTGGGAGCAAGTGGAGGTAGGCCGGGCTGGAAAGGGGGAAGGGGGTCGGTTCTGAGGTTGTCGGCCCAAGTACATTTAAATGGTTCTTCCTTTTAGTTCGTGAGGTGTTTTAAGTTCAAATTCGAAATGTGATTTGAAATTTGAATTGGTTTTGGTGTAAAGGCTTGGAAGGAATGTTAGGGTGGAATATTTCGGAGTAGAGGGAATAGTTAGCTCAGACAAATGCATATGTGATTATGAAAAACTATTTGTGATGCAATAATTCAAATGCAAGGCTCTAGTGCTTGAATTGCTATATAAATTTTAGAAAAAGCTTTGGTGTCCATATTTTAAATGCTTAGAAAAATTGGGATGTTGCAGTTTTTGTCACTCGAGCATCATAAATCATGGTTTCTGACACAAAAAAACATGTTTATGACACTTTTTGGTTCATCATAGACTGGAAGATTTCTTGTAGTGAAATCTGTGTCTTGTATCCTGTACTTTACCATTGAGCTCTAGGTCTGGCGACCCCCCACCGACCAATCTACTACCTTGGGATACCCCTTGGTAGGTTGCCAAGTATAAAACACTGATATAGGGTTATGCCCTGGAGGAACCGGTTAGACCGCTTCCTCCAGACTGGTCAATCTGTTGAAAATCCCACTTCAGCCATGGAGTGCATCCAAAGCTGATAAGGACGAGGTGGATGACCGGAGAAAACATCTTATTGATTATCTACAGAATCCTAGCTGCACAGTTGACAGAAAAGTCTGACAATGAGCTTTCAAGTTCACTTTGATTGATGGTGAGTTGTACCGTCGGACCGCTAAGGATTTTCTTTTAAACTGCTTTGGGTTCTGATCAAGCCAAAGTGACTATGGGAGAGGTTCATAAAGGAATTTGTGGTAAGCATCAGTCGGCTCCTAAGATGAAGTGGCTTCTTATGCGGTTGCTTTTATTGCCTAATATGATAGCCGATTGTTTTCGCTACTACAAAAGGATGTGAAGAGTGTCACAAGTTTGTGGATTTACATATGGTACCTGATGCATTAATGCATCCTATTATCAAGCCATGGCCTTTTCCAGAATGAGGATTGGACTTTGTTGGTAAAATTCATCATTCTTCGTCAAATAGGACATCGTTTTGTGAAAGTGGCTACTGATTATTTTACCAAGTGCACTAAAGCAATTCCCCTCTAGAATATGGCACATCGGAAGGTAATTAAGTTCATTAGGAAGCATATTGTGCATAGATTCGGCATTCCACAATCTTTAATTATGGATCAAGGAACTTCGTTCGTATCACGTTAGTTTGTTGAATCTTCGGTATTAAATTGCTCAATTCATCTCCATATTACGTTCAAACTAATAGTCAAGCCGAGTCTCGCAACAATATTAGATCTCGTTCTTCTTTCTCCTTGTTATAGAGGTCGGAACTTTATTTTCAACAAAGCTCCAGCAGCAAGAACTGCAATGCAAACAAATTTTTAAATTGCTTTCATGACTATATCCAAAATGGTTCAAAAAGGCTATTTGTAATATAATTGTATTTGATAACTATATACATCTTATGTTATTTCTACGATGGATTGTCACGTAATGATGTTTACCCTCAGTTTCAGCTCAGATGATTGGCCGTGACAGCCATCTACAATGTTTTGATCGAAGAAAGGTTTTGAAAACCATTTGTGATTTACTCCCTCTATTCCAAAAAAATAAGTTATTCTATGATTCAAAAAATTTTAAAAGAATAAGTCACTCAAGTTGGCATGTGTGCATCTGCATGCAGGTATACGGTAGCCAATTAGCATCAAATATGTGTAATAAATAGGAAAAATTGAGGCTATTTTACCTCTTTATTAATCTATTCTAGAATTTTGTAGGTGGCTTGTTTTATTGGGGCGGAAGATGCTAATATTGACTTTTTTTGCCGGTGTAGCTTAGCCAACTATATCATGTTGATGTCCTAAATGATTCGTTTGTGATCCAGAGAGCGTATATTATCCTGTGAAACTCTTTTTTGTTCCCAATGCAAAGCATGGGCAAGCAAACAGCCGGTACCTTAAAATAAGAAGCCAGTTAGAGGCAGATTAATTCTGACAATGCATCAGTACAGAAAAGCACGGGCCCATTGTTTGAATTGGACGTTGGGTCTATGACTGGCCGATGGCCGTCTGCTGGGTGTCCTGAAATAGTGACTTGACAAAATGACGATTGAGAGGCGTATTATCACAATTGCTGGCTCAAGCTTCAGCCACACAAGCAAGGCATCTTGAAAAAAGAGGACGGTAGGTGCCCTGTCCTCCTGATATAGTTGGCCTTCTCTGACGTCCTCGCCGCACTTTCGTTGAGCTTCGCCTCCGCATTTGCCCGCTTCTCCTCGGCTATCCGCCGCGTCGCGGCCAGCCGGTTCGCCAGCTTCTCTTGAGCCCGTGCTTTGATCTGATCAGCCTTCATCTGCAGACAGAGTTTCCATTCGACATGTCAGGGAGATAAACGCAACTGAGAGAGTCTAAGACCATGAACATGCCAGGAATCACAATTGCAAATAGTTCAAATAATCTCACATCAGCTAGACAAATATGTGACTTGCATCTTAATCACACGCTTATATTACCTGCATTTTCTTCATCTCCATCTCAGCCTTTCTCTTCTCATGGTTCTCCCAGGCCTGTATCTTTACCTCTTCACGCTTATACCTAAAACAAGCAAAAGCAAGAATTGCACTTAGTAAGTGGCAGATATGTCCAGAAAACAAATAATGTCAGAGCTACAGCCTACGAAACGACTTTAGAATAACATTCCCACCTCGCCGTGAACTTGGCCCGTTCCGCCTCATCCCAGGCCACCGCGCGGGATTCCAGCGAGTTCGCGCTGGGCACGTGACCCTGACCGTCCACAGGGCCCTCCTCGCCGGCAACACCGACCTCGCCTGCCGCCATCGGCTCGGTCGTCCCTGCAACGGCGGTGGCGACGCCCACGGGCCCTTCCTGGCGTCTCCTCGCTGGGGTGGACGACCTCGACGATATTGGGCTCCGCGCGACAGGCGTGGACGCACGCAGGGGCGTGGCTGTCCTGGACGGCTCCTTGCTGGCGATCGGCGTCATCTCCGTCCCCATGTCCCGCAGGCACACGGACCGGATGACCGCCACGGGCAAGCCGTGCTGCTGCACCATGCAGTCGATCTTCTTGGTCTCCCCAGCGTCGTCGCCCTCGCCCAGCTGCGGCGGCGTCGGGGGCGCCGTCACCACCATGCTGTACTCCAGCGCACCGTCCACGCTGCTGCAGGACACGCGGCCGTTCTGCGAGGACGAACCGAGGAGGCGCCGGTCGTCTCCGTTGGAGTTCCTGGGCTTGGCCGTGCCGCCGTGGACCCCGTCGGCGCGGCCGCCGGACATGCCAACGAGCCATTTCTGCGCGTCGTCCCACTTGGACGGCGTCGGCTTGGGCCGGGACGGCGCTGGATTCTTGCGCTGCGGCCGCCCGTTGGCCGCCGCCCCGTTGGTGGTGTAGCTGTAGCACTCCTTGTCGTCCAACGGCCGCATTGCAGCTTAACGATTACCTGAGTTCATAAAGGCAAAATTTTCGCTTCAGATCCAAAGATTTACTAGAATCTGAAAACTACTGGACAGCAACATATTTCCTGAATTTCGTGAGCGGCACCAAATAAGCCAGCATGAATGAAGCTATCATAAATCTGCGCATTTCCCTTCACTTAGAGTCGTCTAACTGGAATTGCCACATCCTTCTCACAGAAAGCGATTGCAAAAGAGACTTACAGTGGACTAGAAAAGTTGTCGCTGTGGAGATCCGATCCGCACGACCGCACCAGCCGCCGGTCGACACACTCGAAGGAGACTGCAGGGTGATGATGGGAGGAGGACGGCAGAGAGCCAGAGATCGACTGCAAAGAGCAAACTGCTAGTATAGCTTAGGTTCCATAATTTTCCGTGGGCTCTTTCTTGGCCTCATCAGATTCCTTCAGCGTTGGGCGCAGCGGTGTGCCTGTGTCCACATGTGCTACTGCGGAGTCTAGGAGAGATAGAGAGAGAGGTGGTGAGTGAGAGTGGTGACAGGCACCACGTGACACAGAGTATAATAAACACCTGCCCGCTCTGGCACCAATGGCCAAGCTGCCGCGGACTTCAACTGCATCTTGCGGCACCCGATTATGCAAAATTCCAAATTGTGCCCTCAAAGAGATTAGCTGGATCACAGGAGGCATCCAATACTCTAGCGCCTCGTTTTCAGTTTAAGATGGGTCGTTGGGGGCGGCTATACAAATTAAAATCAAATTGCTTTCAAACTTTTCGCTCTTATTTGTTATTTCGTATGCCAAGGTGTACCACCATCGGAAGTCTTTTATATGTTTACAATAGGAGGAATTTGTGCGACCAAGGCCACCACTACAAATCTTACACCCAGCTATTTGTCATTTCAGACAAGATTGGCTAGGGAACGGGTTATCTGCCTTCTGGAGCGACCAATCTTGTCTATCATTACTAGAGAACTACCTTCCATCCACCTCCTTTTATCCCGATTAATATTTAGCTCGTGACTAAAAGTGGTGCGCGATAGAAGATCAGCGCGTGGGCCGCTTTAATCCTGAGTTGTAAATACCAATCGGGACTAAAACCTCCCCTTCAATCCCGGTTGTAACGGTCGGAAGAATCCCACCGACGCTACCCCCTTTATCCCGGTTGGAGGTTCCCTGTTGGAAACTCTAACCCTCCAACCGGGATAAGCGGGATTTCCAACCGAGACAAAATCTCTTCCCCTATAAAATCGTAAGATAGAGATCTTTTCTTCCTCCTCCAGCCCGAGCCACTCCACTCCACCAGAGACATTCGACCTCCTCTCCATGGCAACGAAGCAACCCTAGGGGAGGTGCTGCTCGAATTTTTTTCCTCATTTCCGTGGGGATTTAAGTCATCCAAAGTGTTGTGAAGGTTAGCTACTTCATCCTCCCCTCATTTATTGTTATTATGCTTTGTTTTATGCTTTAGAGAGGGAGAAAAATGAAATTTTTAGAATGAGGGAGAATGGAGAGGATTTTTATTTATACATATTTTTTAGCTAGAATGTGATAGATAGCTTGTATTCGTTAAAGGACCTGATAATATTAGGTATGATACAAAAATAGAGTAAACATGTTTTTAATATTTAGTCATTGCAATAAAATTAAGGTAAATAAGTTGTAGGTGAAAAAAAATAGAACAGCAAGGATTAGGATACACCACCGTACAAACCAAATAGTTGAAATAGCACAGTAATGATGGAGCTCACGAAGTACAAACCAAATGTTCTTGTTCATCTCTTCGTCATCGTCTTTCCTCCACGTGGTAGGATTTTTCTTTAGCGAAGACCTCGATGGGGCCTCGTCCGGCATAACCTTGGTCTTCTTAGGGATCCTCTTGTTCATCTCTGATCTGCTCTACAATGGTTCAACGAAAGTATACACATAACAATCTTCTCCGTAGTCTGTGGAGAGTCACCTCCGCTCCTCTAGTAACAGAAAATAATGGTAGAACAGAAGAGCTTCGAATCCACAAATTCGGGCTGAATATCGCAAAAGAATCTTGAAATAGTATTCCAGACGTCTTTTGGAGCCTCATTCTCACAATAGAAATATGTTGGTCTAATATCCTTTTCAGGCAAAGATCTGTTCACTGACCTTGACATAATGGCTTTTGGTTGGTTTTGGCTTGCTACCATGGGCCATGCTAAGTGGACAGATCTTGTGCCTGGACGGGCTATTGTGTGTGTGCCACCACACTTTTATTATGAGAATTTGGCACTTGCTCCAAAAGATGTTTGGACAATTATTTTAAGATTCATTTATGATATTCAGCCCGATTACATGGATTCGAAGACGATTCCAAAACTACTATCGAACTACGACCGGGCGTTAGTCAAGGCTGATGAGAAGCAAAAAAAAGAAAGAAAAGTTATCTTCAAGTCGTACTGTCCCCAAGCTTGGGGATCTACCTCTAAAAGGATATCCCCCAGCTCGGGGATCTACCTAAAAAAGATGCTAAAAAGATAGCAGCAATGCCCTTGGAATAATAAATAAATATTGTAAAATTCATGCAAGAAATAGGTATGTCCCTTGCTGAATGTCTAGGGCAAGTTGATCTATCAGCTCTGGAACCAGTTGTACCGAAATGGACCTTCAAGCTAGGCAAACCTCTAGTAAGGCCTGAGTTGGTATGGAAGGTAACCATGAAGATGTACGATTTCCATAAATGGTACATGGAGCAGTCTGCTGACGAGAGGGAAATGTTTGTTCTTCGGGTAAAACCAATAGATTTTTTCGGCGAAGGCGAGAAAGTCTTGTGGGATATATATGAAGTGTACCATCAGGATGCCCTTGACGTTCTCTCATCAGCACCTGGATTTTGAAAGTGGCTATTTATGTATATGTAAATTTTGGCTCATATCATTATTTTTTGTGCGTGCGTCGTCCTACTAACTTCATCTTCTATTTTATATAGGATGCTAATTCAGAGGTGCCACAGAGATCGTATTTCAATGTTGGCTTCATGAATCCATCCCTCGTTAACCAAAAGCAGATATGGGAGCAGCCAAAGAAAATATTGGAGGCGGTATATAATTTATTAGACAAACAACATTACAAGAGTTGCATACTACTGCCATAAAACTTTGAGTAAGTGTGGGTATCGTCTATTTTCATTTTCTTTTTCCTTACCTAATTAATGTTAATTAGCTCTAATATGAACATTTACGTAAGCAATTTCCACTGGATCCTCATGATAATTATGGTTGATAGAAGCCACGTCCTTGTGTTTGATTCGTTGATGAAAAAACCGACGGACTACCAAGATATTCAAGACATGCTAAACTCGTAATAATTCTGGACCTTTATCTCTATGCAAAAGTTTGTTTCCTAAATCTTCACCTAACATTGCATCATTCATTATTTTAATCCGCAGCGCAGGGAAACGATTCGTTAAGAATCACGGTGGTCCATTCAATGAAACACTTAAACTCATAATAGACTTCTTGTCGTATGAAGTTTGCATATTTTGTACATTCTATAACATGAATATTTTATAACTTGGTTTTTTTCCCACTAAAGTGCTTGAGACAGGAACCTGACAATAATCTATGTGGATACTATGTTTGTGAGCACCTTCATAATTTTGTGCATGCCTACTCATTTACGGAGCATGATATGAAAGTACCTAAAATAAAACTATTAATAATTAATTATTTTCTAGTTCCGTATGTTTAATTGTTCGTATAACATTCATATATTTCCAAATTACAGATGTATAATCTTGGAGAAGTCGAGAATAGGTGCAATATGTGAAGGTCTCATAGAATTCCTAGTGGACGAGGTGATAAATCCAGAGGGAGAATTTCATTACGACAGACGAACACTAGACACACCGAGCAACACCATGACAGGACGATCCTAGAAATGAAGTGGATAAATTTTTATATATATAGTAATTGTATAAATATAGTTGGATTTCTATATATATATATATATATATACTACTTCTATGAAATATATATACGACTTCATGCAATACTAATATGACTTCTTTACAATATTAATATCGAAAAGAATTTAAAAAAAAGGGGTACATGCATGTGCCATGCAGGTACATATGCAGGCGCATGCATGTATGCCCTTTAGACCCGGTTGGAAAACCAACCGGGAATAAAGGGCCACCCTTACCAACCGGGACTGAAGGGGCGGCCATTCCAGGTGCGGAACGGGTCCCTTTAGTCCCGGTTGAACGACTCAGGATTAAAGATCCCCTTTCATCTTGAAAATTTTATTTCGGATGGTTTTTAGAAAGATTTGAGACCTACCAATTGGGACTAATAGTTAGGGGGTGTTCGGATACTAGGGCTAAACTTTAGCCCTGTCATATCGGATGTTCGTATGTTATTTAGGAGGACTAAACAAGAGTTAATTACAAAACTAATTGCAGAACCCCTAGGCTAAATCGCAAGATGAATCTATTAAGCCTAATTAATCCATCATTAGTGAATGGTTACTATAGCACCACATTGTCAAATCATGGACTAATTAGGCTTAATAGATTCGTCGCGTGATTTAGCCTAGGGGTTGTGCAATTAGGATCCAGCCCTATCGTGATGCCTATATTGGGTTGCAATATGGCTATTTTGGTTGCAATAAGGATCAATTACATCTATGGATGGTCGTTGACAGGTGGTTGCATTTGGAACGGTGCAATAGGTTTTTGCATCCTTTTGGAGTGGTGTTGCAATATGGTGGTTTTGCAATGCACATAAAAAACTAACGCAACTGCGATTTGGTTGCAAGCACGGATATTGCGACCAACAGAATGGTTGCATGAATTATTGTTGCAATGAAATACATGGCTGCAATATGACAGTATTGCTATGAACAAATTTGTCGCAAATAGATTTATTGTCACCCCATAGTTACATGGGAATATGGCCATATTACCATGCAATATGCTCCATTGCATCAAATAAATATTGCAACGTAACAAATTTGGTGGCTAGAGTCACAATTGCAACGTTCACTTGCTGGTAGCAATAAAAAGTAATGCAATGAATCATTGTTACTGGTAATAGATGGAAAATGCAACGAATCATTGTTGGTGGTAATAGATGGAAAATGCAACGAATCATTGTTGGTGGTAGACACGTCCTATAGCAACACGTAAGGTTTGTGGCAATAATGTATATTGCAACAACAAACGGTGGTTGCGTAGTGGTTTGTTGCAACGAGGGCATTTTGGCTAGCACCTTTTTAATTTCATTTTGTAGCTAGAAATTTAATTGTTGTTACAAAATAATTGTGCCATAAGTATATATTTCATCATCACATATAAGAACTCAAACCTTCATTAACTTCAAATATATGTCTGAACCAAAGTAATAGTACAATGAACAGAGTACTGCTATAATAAACATGTTCTCTAACAACAATTTTGTAACTATGTTTGGCATAATAAAATAAAACTAAATATGAGTTCTCTTATTGATCTCTTCATGCCCCATCACCATCGGCCATCACCAATAAAAATTTCTATAATTCTTCATTCTTCTAGCTGTCCATCACCAGCATATAGGCATAAAGCTTTCTCTAAATATTTTAGCTATCCACACTTTCCTGCAATTCATGAACACATATAATTTATTAATTAATATAGGAACCTTGGTGATTAAGTGCATGGAATAACTAATCACGTGCAAACTAAATGATCATAGTGACATAGTAAAGATATAAACTAAATTAAGGAACACTCTGCAATAATATCATATACCATTTGAGATGACAAGATCCCCACCAGTTTGATGAACTTTATTTACATATCATACAAAGCATATTATCCACCATTTCAAAGACAAATCACATTGGTATTCATACCTGTTGTTTTTTCTTTTGATTACGAGTCCTCAATAGTTGTTGGGTAGAAACATAATTGAATGACCCATTGGAACCATTCTTTTTCTGAAAAAGAGTCCTGGTTGCACTAGTCTTTATTGTCATGGTAGTACCTTCATCAACTAACGTTTCTATGGTCAACACGCTTACTAGTTCATTATTCTGCCAAAATGAAAGCTTTGATGTGAACAAGTTGCATTTTATATGTAAACATGTTGCATCTTTTGTAAGTAACCTTGTTGTATTTGTATTACCTCTATAGCCGCATCCTCTATGCGTGGTGGTGTGATGAAGTTGTTGTTGACACTTGGTCCGTTTGGAACTTGTGTGGTGTTGATTGTTCCTGGGATAGCCTGCGCAACCCAAAAGACAAGGAACATTAGCTAAAATAGAGGAGCCAAAAAAAGAGAAACGTGGTCCAAAGTTATTACCTGCTGCAATGCTAATTGTATTTGTTGTTGTAGTGTTGACCGGAATTCTTCGCTGATTTCTTCAATTTGTTTCTTAGTTTCTTCCTTGTCTCTTTTCCTTGCTGAAACTGCAAGTTCAAGCTTTTCTTTTAATTCTTCAACCTCTTGTTGGTGCTGCATTCTTTCTTGTCGAACTAAAACTTCAGTACGGGTTGCATCTTCTTCTCTATGTCTCAGTAGAGCATTTCTTGTTGGATATTTTGCCATGTATCCACGTCCATGACATCTATATGACTTTATTCCAAGAATTTTAGAGTAGTTGAGTTGGAAAACTGTGTTTTCCTCCTCAACCGTAAGGAAGGGCCTACCCTTCCCTTTTTTTGCCTCTGTAACTTGGATGCAGGCATTTTCCTAAGTGAAACATGAGAAATAAATTAGAAGCATGTAATTTCAAACAGTTCCAAAATAAGTTTGAAACATGCTAAAATTTGAAAGGTGCAATCATATACAAACACTCACGTAGATATCCCTAGAGTCTTCATTTGACCATTGCCCATCCTTGGTGTGAGTAGTCATCCAAAGTTGCAAATCAGTAGGCTGTTGGCCATTACCCTTGTTTCTCTGAGATGGCAATAATTTAGCATTAGGTAACAACCATTTAAGAAAGTAATTCGCTTAGCTAATGTTGTCATCACCTATTCAAAACTAATTTGGGAATATGATTTTGATCCCGTGAGATGCTTAGTCTTCACCTTCTATCGGATTCCAGAGTTCCTGGTGCTAATTTTCTGCAAAATATGTACAAGTAGTGCTCTGTTAATTACATTATATTTAGTAGTGGAATCACAAAAGAAACTGGACACCGACAAACCTGGAATGGCTTACTTCCAAAATATTGGATCAAGTAGTACCACTCCACGTTGTCTAAATCTTTAGGCTTATGCTTCATTCGTTGAGCGTCAGTGGAGTATGCCTTGTATGTCGAACTAAATGAAGCTCTCCATCCTTTGTACCTCTCTTTGGCAATTGCCCATATCTTTTTAGTAGCATCTTCAATGTCATCTAAGTCCCAAATTTTCTATTTGAATGGAAAGACAAATAGAACATTAAAGCGGAGGTACTAAATTCATAACATTTGGCTAAAGAAAACAATTGACTTACCATCATTTCTTCTGCTATTGCTATTTTCACATTGTCCTTCACATCCTTCCACGATTGCACTCCTATAAGTGGAGCCTTTTTCCTGGTAAAGATTACAATCTCATCCACGAATGTGCGGCTGTTCTCACCATAGGGGCCTCCCAGCAAGGAATCAAATTCGATCTTTAATTTCTGAGATCCGCTCTTAATTCTCTTTGTAGCTGCTTTATATCCTTTGAGACATCCACGTCCACGAGTTTTGGGTCCACCTTATTAACATATGAAACAAATATAAAATATATGATCAGCAAAATAGTATAATGCAAAATGGAAAGACCAGCACATACCATTCCTTTGTTGTTTTGGTTTTCTTGCATGAGCTGGCCTATCTTTGTTTGCCGTGCTCCTTTCCTGATTTTCATCCCCTCCAGTTATATGGTCATCATCCGTATGTTCTTTCAATAATGACACTGCAAAAAAAATAAATCACCATGCATCAATTATTTTATTGAATGTACAAGAGCTGGTACTATATTTGATGACATCATAAAAGCAATTAAATTACGCATATGTCGACGACGGCCTATATGCCTTAGCCATTCCTTGTTTGTTTTGATTGTTTCATCCCTGAAGTCATCCCTGTAGTCTGCGAGTCATGATTAATCAGATGCACTTGTCAAAGCAACATTGTGTTATAACAATTTGAATGGGTGATGCAAAGAATGATCATAACATTGTGTTATAACAATTTGAATGGGTGATGCAAACAATGATCTTACCTATGTGTAACGACCGACCCCAAATCTTTCCCAGTTAGGTTTGATCTCAGCCCTTAACCTCCGTCAGTTGCTCTGTTAATCGCACTTAAGTGCTCAGTTTTCCGCCAGTTCCGACCCCTGAGATCCGACCCCTACCGCTTCGTTCCTTTTTCCCGACCCTGGCGAGTTCAGCCATCCGTCGGATCCGGTTAAATCTTCCTCACCCGTCCGATCTTTTCCCCGGTGGATCCGCGAGATCTTTTCCAGATCCCCCGCATCAGCCGCACTCGAGTTGCATGACCGCCTCAGAGCCTTCCTGCCGCGTGGCTCGCCTTCTCCGACGCCACCGCTCAGTTTTGTCTCTGGCAACCGACCGAGTGGGTTCCCGCGCCCTCTTCCCCAATAGCTGCGGAAGCCCTCTGCGCCCCTTTCTGCAGATCCTCGCTCCCCGCGCCCATCATCACGATACCAGATCTCTGCCCCGGAGACCGATGTCACCCGTCTTTTCCGTCCCTTCCAGCAACAGTTGCGCCGCCCGGTCGTCGCTACACGACGATTCCCCCACCGCCAACCCCGACCGCGGCCGCGACAGTTCCTTTCCCCGCCCTGTCAGACGCCGCCCGACAATCTGTTGTTCCGCGCTCTCCCCCGCGTCGCGTTCGCTTGTTCTCCCACCTGTGCGCCCTCGATTCTAGCGCCGTTTAACCGGTCGCTTCTATCACCTCTTCCGCACGGCGACGCCCGCTTTCCGCCAAATCCCAACTACCGGTCTACCCGCGCCTACGCCGCCCTGACGGAGTAGCGCAATGATCGCTGGCGTCACCCCCGGAGTTCTGTTGCACCGCCCGGTTTGCTCAATCGCCGCCATGGCAGAGCACTCCATTGCTTCTCCCCGGCCTTCGCGCCGCTTCCCTTCTCTCTCCCCGCGACGTTTCCGTTCCTCTGCTCCCGCAGCTATAAAAGGAATGCCCCCGTCGTCGGAGTTCCCTCCACCTTTGTTGCCCTTAGTTTCCTCTAGCTCCCTGCTCAAGCTCCTAGCACCATCCGCCCAATCTTGAGAAGTTCTTCTTCCAGTTTCTTCTCAGTTCATCCAAGTCACCCCGCAGCTTGCTCCCTTGTGCTCCACAAGAGCTCCCTTGCGGTTTGCAAGAAGCACCGCCGGCCTTAGTTCCCGCTCAAGGCTTTAGTCAGTGCCCAAGTCTGCCTCTTCCCGACCCCAAGCTTTCCTTTC
Organism: Setaria italica; assembly: GCF_000263155.2. Taxonomy (NCBI): domain Eukaryota; kingdom Viridiplantae; phylum Streptophyta; class Magnoliopsida; order Poales; family Poaceae; genus Setaria; species Setaria italica. The sequence goes on from NC_028457.1 coordinate 19,278,014, forward strand.
AGGAAGAAGGTGAGTGCCGACCCTAAGTCCGCTTCACCCGACCCCTCCTATCCGCCCGACCCCAGTTCCGTCTCGTCCGACCCTGTCTGTTGCCGACCTTTGTCCGTCTCGCCCGAGGGTCTGGCTGTGATCTTTTCTTCAACTTGAGGGTGTAAGTGTAAAACGTGGGAACCCTTCAGCGCCTACGTCGGAGGATCCCAGTTATCACACCCTCTAGTTCAAGGATCAGACCACTCGTCTCTTCCTACCCTTACCTGTTGATCATCATCAGCTCTCTCAAACAGCCTCCAACTCCTGCTCTTTGTCGCAAGTTTCTGGGCTCAGGAGAGCCAGTGTTGCTGTCAATCAAAACGTTAAGCTAACCCTTGCATTGCATTCGTGTAGAGCTGCATCTCGCCGACGGCTTCTACGAGCTGCACCCGGCGCCCGAAGAAGAAGCTGTAGCCGAGTTCCCGCCCGCTGAAGTCGAAGCCGCCCCCGAAGCCGAGCAGTTCCAGCCTTCTTTGGTTGCAGGCAAGCCCCGGTTGCATGAACATCCTACGTGTTTTTGCCAGACTTGCACATGCCTTCCGAATAGCATGCTCGTGCATTTACGTTTAGGAGTTGTGTGAAACCCTAGATGCATGACTTAGTAACCCTTGATATGAGCACTAGCTGTTGGACCGAGTAGCTGCATTGCTTAAATAGGAAACGGTAAAAGCCGAGTGATCTCCTGTCACTCGCGAGTTGTAGGAGTTGCATGTTTAATCTCCTGTTACAACTATAAAGACGATGGACGGGCAGGGTTTGGTAACTTTGTGGTGGTTGGATGGTTGCCCGTCTATCTATGAAAACTTGTTAAGGCCCGACAGTGGTGGTGTTCGTGATCAAGTGTTTGAAAGTACTAGCCTCATACTTAGTATGGGATGAGGAAGCCTAGTACCTGATTGAACCTAGACGTGAGCGGTCGCCCCATTGTTCTTGGAACGGAGTTTCCCCTGCTGGTTGTCGCACGTGGTTGCAAAGCGTGGTCACAGGACGGCAGAGGCCGGGTCTGTGGAACCTTGCACCAAAGGAAATGGGCCCGACACGGGTTAGGGGACTGATGGGGAAGGCCGACACAGGAAGCGACCTCCGGGTGCGCGGATGTCGTGGGGCTAGGTTGAAGAGTAGTGGCTCCTCCCCGGTTAAGTCTTGTTGAGCTTAGTAGCTCAGCCTTGTTGTGGCTCCTGTTTTTCAGGTGAAGTTGCAGCTTCCGACCCCTCCCTTGTTGGTGCTTGGCCGCCCCAGCTTCCGCCAGGCTGGACGGTCGAGTGGGACCCCTCCTCGGACGGCGAGGAGAGGATTCAGTGATGTTCTGGCTGGCCTCGCCCGGACGTCCGACCCCGACGAAGTCTTCCGCTAGCGTTTTCTCTGTTGTTCTTTTTTTTATGAAACTCTGATGTTAATTTTCATGGCCGAACTAATTAAGTAAGAATACTTAACCCAGTGGACTTGTTGTATTCTCTGTAACCGCTCACCTTCGTGTGGGTCTGCTGAACTTGATCCTGTTTAAAGTGGTTAAATCGGATGAAATCCGACGGCACTTCGTGTTAACTCGGTTTAGGCAGTGGTGTCGCATGTTAGGCGGCTTAACCCTACTTCATCAAGCTAACCCGAGGTGGTTCTGCCACAGCTGGTATCAGAGCCGAGTTCAGCATATCAGAGAACCCAATGAGCCCTAAACACTTCTTTGAAAATGTAAAATTTGCAAGAACCTTTCAAAAATCTCGTACCAACGTTAAGGATGACTTAGTGCGAGAGGCCCTAGGGGATTTTGGGGTTGTTTTAGGTGACTAAATAAGTATCTGGTTATGTTGCTAACTCCTCCAGCACTTCGCCACGTCTGTTATACGTGAGCCGAGTTCCGCATCACGAGCATGCGAGGTTGATAGGGAGTTCCATTCAAGGGACCCTATCTTCACGGTTGTTTTCGCCCACGTCTATCATACGTGCGCAGGTTCCGTATGTGATCCATACGAAGGTTGATATGGTTCGATTCCAATGAACCTATTGGCACGGTTGTTTCGCCATGTTTGTCATACGTGTGCCGATGCCGCATCGCGAGTATGCGAAGGGTTATATGGTTCTATTCGGAAGGAACCTATTTCCACGGTTGAGTGCTGTCCATGCAGCCTTAAACACATGGGTGCCGTTCCTATAGTGGGCGGTAATGTTTGGGAACGCTTTCGTGGGTGCTGGCACGAAAGGTTCGGGTGTGTGCTTTCTGCAGGTTGCTAACCGCGTTCGTTAAGACGTTGCTAGAACCGACTAGATAATATAGGGAGAGACGTATTGTTGCCTTGTCACCGGCGTTGACCGCGTAAGACCCAAGGTTCGGGCAGTTGTCTTTGGTTAAGAGTACGGTAGGCCGTGCATGCGTCATACAGAAATCGGTAATGTTTCCTTCTCAACAGCAACCCTGTCCGACAGAGTTCCTTCTAAGGATTTCTAGCTCCTCTTAGTTGCTCTCGGTTAAGCCCTTCTGCTTCTCTATCCGACCCCTGATCTACGGAGTTATCTCACATAGCTTCGGTTTTCTGGTTCCAGATGGCTGCTCCCGGACATGTGGTGTTTGGAGCGGACGGTACCTTCCAATCAACCTGCCTACATTTCGAGGGGTTTCCCGCGATCTTGTGGGACACGTTGAGATGGTTTGGGTATCAGTCCCCACCCTTGTACTCTGGGCGGCTGTATGTGGAGCAGGGCATCCAGACGTGCCAGGTGCAAGCACTGGTGCCACCCCCTGCTGTGCGGCCCGACTGGCCCTCTCTGGGCATCATAGCATACGGTCTTTCTCCGGAAGATACGTGGGAATCCGCCGCTCTCCAGTTGCTCACGCAGTTCTGTCAGTTCCACCCCGTGGAGATCACCCTGGACCCGATCGGTCTTTTTCCTGTCAGAAGTCGGATGGACCCGGCCTGGCTGGACCGTATCGGCAATCTTGAGGTGTTGGCCGCTACCTGCGCCACGCTCACTATCTCCACCAACGTCAGATGCATGGCTGCGTTCTACCGGCTAATCGAGCTCCAAGGAAGGGCCATGACACTCTTTGCTCGGACTGCTACGGACACCCACGTGTACCTCCAAGCAGCCAGAAGAGATCTGGTAGGCCAAACATACCAGCTGATCCAACATGGAATCCAGATCCACGACATGCAAGACCGGATCTCCGAGCTAGAAGGAGAAGTTGCCGACCTTGTGGACGGTATGATCGAGCTCTCGGAGGAGAAAATGGAGGTGGAAATGGAATTGGCCGTTGCCAATGCCCACCTAGAGGAACACCAAGCTGAGCTTGAAGACATGCATGCCCTCAACATGCAACTTGAAGCTCAGGAGGACCCTGAGGAAGACGAGGGAGCGTCCAGCATGGACATAGAAGAAGATGGCACCCCTTCTCCAACTCATAGTGTCTAGTGGTAGTTTAAGGGTTCTCAGGGAACCTTCTTTCTTTTGTTGTACTCCTCGGCAGCCTAGTTTTGGAAAGGTTGTAATAGGTTAGCCTTGAGTTGAGTACTTCCTGAGTTGAAACGACGTTGTGTATAAAGTCAATACAGTGCAGTGTACAGTTCTATCCTTTCGTATGATGCGAATGCCAAGGTTAAGTAAGTGGTGCCGACCCTGTGTTGTTTTTCGGGGAGCCTGTTCAGTTGGCCGACCCTAGTTTGCGAACCAGAGTGCACCGACCCTTAAGACCGTTACCGCCTTGTCCGACCCTCTGAGAGTGCGGACCGTGTCCGAGCCCTTGGTTCGAGTGGACCCGACCCTAGGAGTCTGTATGTGGTGTGGTTACCTGAGGTGGAGTACCAGGGCAAGTAGGGGCTATCTGTGATGAAATGGGAGGAATGTGTTTCCTCTATAAGGACGTGTGATGCACCTTTGGCAAGAGTTGCATCAAAGGATTTAATTCATACGTTCCCATTCGTTGGAATACACCTAAGGTCATGAGATTAATGGGGCGTTAACTCTTGCAGATGGCGCACCGCACGAGGTCTGGAACTATGCCCAGCAGCAGTGACCAGCGCCAGGATCTTCCTCCGCCCCTGCCACCATCGCCCTTGGAGGCAATCCTAGCAACTCAAACCGAGCTGCTCAGGCATTTGGTACAAGGACAACAACAGCCACATGGCGGCAGAGCACAGCAGCAGCAGCATGTCGCAAGATATGAGGACTTTTTGGGGACACAGCTCCCGCTGTTCCAAAAGACCCAGGAACCGCTTGACGCCGATGCATGGGTTCGGACGATCGAATCCAAGTTCGAGCTCCTTACCGCTCCATGCCCCGACAACAATAACGCGGTTCGCAGCTCAACAGCTGCGTGGTTCCGCACGGCTTTGGTGGGACCACTACCACGCCATGCTACCTGCTGACCACGTAGTCAGCTGGGGCGAGTTTAAGACGGCGTTCAAGGCGCATCACATTCCTGAAGGTCTCCTGGAGCGAAAGCTCAATGAGTTTCTAGCCCTCACCCAGGGAACTAGGGAGGTGCTGCACTACGCCCAGGCGTTTAACAACCTGTGCCGTTATGCGGGGTATCACGCGGATACCGATGAGAAGAAGCGGGACAGATTCCGCCGAGGACTGAGCTTGGAGCTCAGGGAGAGGCTGAACCCCATCCGGGTGGACACCTACAACGAGTTGGTCAATCTGGCCATCTCCCAGGAAGATTGCATGCAAGCTCTCAGGGCCGACCAGAAGAGGAAAGCCTCTGTGGCTCTTCCGAGTCCGCCAGCCCGAAGGTTTCGGATGATCCCTCCACAAGCCCCTGGCCGACCCCAACAGTCAGGGAAATGGATCGCCCGACCCCCGCCGGCAACAATGCCCAGTTCTCCAGGCTTCCAACCACAAGTACCCCGGCCGACCCTGCCAACGCCACCTCGTCCGGCAGCCAGTAACAGATGTTTTACCTGCGGCAATGAGGGGCATTTTGCAAGGGACTGCCCCAGGAGCAAGACTCAGCAGCAAGGCCAGAACCCCATGGCAGCCAGAGGAAGAAGGCCCAAGGTACAAGTCCGACAAGGCCGACTCAACTACACCAGCTTGGCCGAACTTCCCGAAGGTGCGTCAGTGATGACGGGTACTTTTCTTGTTTTAAATCAAGCTGTTGTGGTGTTGTTTGATTCGGGAGCCTCCCATAGCTTTATCGGGAGTAAGGAAAGGGAAAGATGTGGGCTAAGTGTAGGTCACACTAAGGAACCCTATGTGATCGCCACTCCTGGAGGAAGGATAACGTCGGATCAGGTCGTTATTCTTGTACCTCTCAAGCTAGGCCCCACCCTCTTCAAGGAAAACCTTATCATCCTTGACCTCGAAGGACTAGACGTCATCCTTGGCATGGATTGGATGGCTCGACATCGTGTTGTTTTAGATATCTCAGCCCGATCTCTTTTCATCAGCTCGCCCTCTCATGGCAATGCTACCCTATCCTTGACCCATCCTGAGTCCTCGAACCCTTGTGCTTTTTCTCTCTTGGGAACCCGTATAGAAGACCTCCCTGTTATCTGTGAGTACCCAGATGTGTTTCCAGAGGACTTGCTAGGCATGCCACCTGACAGAGAAGTGGAGTTTTCTATAGAGTTAGTTCCTGGCACAGCTCCGATATCTAAGAGACCCTATCGGATGCCACCCGCTGAGTTAGCAGAGTTGAAGACCCAGCTGCATGATCTGTTGGAAAAGGGTTTCATTCGACCCAGTATGTCATCTTGGGGATGCCCCGCCCTGTTCGTGAAGAAGAAAGACGGCAGTTTACGGATGTGTGTGGATTACCGACCCCTCAATGCGGTAACAGTCAAGAATAAGTACCCACTGCCCCGCATTGATGTTTTGTTCGACCAGTTAGCCGGAGCAAAAGTGTTCTCCAAGATCGATCTTCGTTCTGGTTATCACCAAATCAAGATTCGACCTTGCGACGTGCCCAAGACACCTTTCTCTACCCGATATGGATTGTATGAGTACCTAGTCATGTCCTTTGGACTCACCAATGCACCCGCTTACTTCATGTACCTTATGAACTCAGTGTTCATGCCCGAACTGGACAAGTTTGTAGTGGTGTTCATTGATGATATCCTAGTGTACTCCAAGGACAAAGAAGAGCATGCCAACCATCTGCACATAGTTCTTCAGCGACTGAGAGATCACCAGCTGTATGCAAAGTTCTCCAAGTGCGAATTTTGGTTGGGTAGTGTCAGGTTTTTGGGACACACTATCTCCAAGGACGGTATTGCCGTAGATCCCAGTAAGGTGCAAGAGGTCATGGAATGGAAGTCTCCTGCCTCGGTACACCAGATCCGGAGTTTTCTCGGACTGGCAGGTTACTATCGGCGTTTTATACCGGATTTCTCCAAGATAGCCAAGCCGATGACCGAGTTGTTAAAGAAAGAGGCCAAGTTTGTGTGGGACGCCAAGTGCGAAGAAGCCTTCCAAACCTTGAAGCACTTGTTAACCACCGCCCCAGTTTTGGCTCAACCCGACCCCTCTAGGCCGTATGACGTATACTGTGACGCCTCCGGCACTGGACTCGGGTGTGTCCTTATGCAAGACAACCGAGTCATTGCCTATGCCTCACGTGCGTTGCGACCTCATGAGCTGAACTACCCGACCCATGACCTTGAGTTGGCAGCAGTAATACATGCCTTGAAGATATGGAGGCACTACTTAATGGGAGCTCACTGCAACATTTACACCGACCACAAGAGCCTCAAGTACATCTTCACGCAAGCCGACCTCAACATGCGTCAGAGAAGATGGCTGGAGTTAATAAAGGATTATGACTTGGACGTGCACTATCATCCTGGCAAGGCCAATGTGGTGGCCGATGCCCTCAGTCGAAAACCTCGTTGCAACTGCTTGTTGTCAGCAGCCTTCACCGACACCTTGTGTCACGAGATGGGAAAACTAAGTCTAGAGTTTGTTCCCCATGGAACCCTTGATCACATCATCCTTGACTCAGTTTTGGAGGACCAGATTCGGTCAGCACAAGCTAAGGACGAAGAAGTGAAACGGATCATCAGTAAGGTCTCGGTAAAAGACGAGGGATATAAGCTTTTCCGACAGGACCAAACGGGAGGTGTGTACTATGGAAACCGACTAGTAGTGCCCGCCGACCCCGAGTTAAGGAAGCAAATCCTAGATGAAGCTCATCTTTCCAAGTTCTCCATCCACCCTGGCAGCAACAAGATGTACCATGATCTTCGTCAGACCTTTTGGTGGAGTGGGATGAAACCGGAGATAGCTCGTTATGTTTCAGAATGCGACACTTGTCGACGTGTCAAGGCCAGTCACTTGAAGGTAGCAGGAACCTTGCAGCCGCTACCTATTCCCTCTTGGAAATGGGAAGACATCAGCATGGATTTCATAGTTGGGTTACCCCTTACAACTCAACGGTACGATTCTATCTGGGTTATAGTGGACCGTCTGACCAAGACCGCACACTTCTTGCCTGTTCGTACCACCTACACAGTCAGGCAATATGCAGAGTTATACCTCGACCGTGTCGTTTCCCTACACGGTGTACCCAAGACCATAGTTTCAGACAGAGGAGTTCAGTTTGTGGCACGATTTTGGGAGCAACTACAAGCATCTATGGGCACCAAGCTTATTCGAAGCTCAACATACCATCCCCAAACCGATGGCCAAACCGAGAGAGTCAACCAAATCCTTGAAGACATGTTAAGAGCTTGTGTCATTCACTATGACAAGAACTGGGATAAGTGCCTGCCCTTAGCAGAGTTCTCCTACAATAACAGCTACCAGGCCAGTTTGAAGATGGCACCGTTTGAGGCCCTGTACGGCCGAAGATGTCGAACACCCTTGAACTGGTCCCAACCAGGAGAAAGACAGGTTTATGGCCCTGACTTAGTGGCAGAGGCTGAAGAGCAAGTAAGAGTAATTCAGGCAAATCTCAGGGCTACCCAATCTCGGCAGAAGAGTTACTCCGACCAACGGAGAAGACCCCTGCAGTTCAACCTTGGCGACCATGTGTACCTTAGAGTCTCCCCAACTAAAGGAGTGCAACGGTTTGGAGTAAAGGGCAAGTTAGCTCCCCGTTACATCGGCCCTTATGAGATTGTGGAGATATGTGGACCCGTCGCTTACAGAATCCAACTTCCAAAGCAGCTGTCAGCCATACATAATGTTTTCCATGTGTCTCAGTTGAAGAAATGTGTCCGAGTTCCAACAGAAATCCTAGAACCAGAACAGCTTCAAGTAGAGCCTGACCTGACATACACCGAGTACCCAGATCGAGTTCTTGACCAGAAGGAGAGGCGCACCCGACGCCAAATGGTAAAGATGTACAAGATCCTCTGGAGAAATCACACCGAAGATGAAGCAACATGGGAAACGGAAGAATATCTAAACAAGCGTTTTCCAGGTTTTCTATCCCATCAAGGAGGTAAGAACAGCACACCCTTGATCTTGAATCTCAGGACGAGATTCTTTTTAAGAGGGGTAGGCTGTAACGACCGACCCCAAATCTTTCCCAGTTAGGTTTGATCTCAGCCCTTAACCTCCGTCAGTTGCTCTGTTAATCGCACTTAAGTGCTCAGTTTTCCGCCAGTTCCGACCCCTGAGATCTGACCCTTACCACTTCGTTCCTTTTTCCCGACCCTGGCGAGTTCAGCCATCCGTCGGATCCGGTTAAATCTTCCTCACCCATCCGATCTTTTCCCCGATGGATCCGCGAGATCTTTTCCAGATCCCCCGCATCAGCCGCACTCGAGTTGCATGACCGCCTCAGAGCCTTCCTGCTGCGTGGCTTGCCTTCTCCGACGCCACCGCTCAGTTTTGTCTCTGGCAAGCGACCGAGTGGGTTCCCGCGCCCTCTTCCCCAATAGCCGTGGAAGCCCTCTGCGCCCCTTTCTGCAGATCCTCGCTCCCCGCGCCCATCATCACGATACCAGATCTCTGCCCCGGAGACCGATGTCGCCCGTCTTTTCCGTCCCTTCCAGCAACAGTTGCGCCGCCCGGTCGTCGCTACACGACGATTCCCCCACCGCCAACCCCGACCGCGGCCGCGACAGTTCCTTTCCCCGCCCTGTCAGACGCCGCCTGACAATCTGTTGTTTCGCGCTCTCCCCCGCGCCGCGTTCGCTTGTTCTCCCACCTGTGCGCCCTCGATTCTAGCGCCGTTTAACCGGTCGCTTCAATCACCTCTTCCGCACGGCGACGCCCGCTTTCCGCCAAATCCCAACTACCGGTCTACCCGCGCCTACGCCGCCCTGACGGAGTAGCGCAATGATCGCTGGCGTCACCCCCGGAGTTCTGTTGCACCGCCCGGTTTGCTCAATCGCCGCCACGGCAGAGCACTCCATTGCTTCTCCCCGGCCTTCGCGCCGCTTCCCTTCTCTCTCCCCGCGATGTTTCCGTTCCTCTGCTCCCGCAGCTATAAAAGGAATGCCCCCGTCGTCGGAGTTCCCTCCGCCTTTGTTGCCCTTAGTTTCCTCTAGCTCCCTGCTCAAGCTCCTAGCACCATCCGCCCAATCTTGAGAAGTTCTTCTTCCAGTTTCTTCTCAGTTCATCCAAGTCACCCCGCAGCTTGCTCCCTTGTGCTGCGCAAGAGCTCCCTTGCGGTTTGCAAGAAGCACCGCCGGCCTTAGTTCCCGCTCAAGGCTTTAGTCAGTGCCCAAGTCTGCCTCTTCCCGACCCCAAGCTTTCCTTTCAGGAAGAAGGTGAGTGCCGACCCTAAGTCCGCTTCACCCGACCCCTCCTATCCGCCCGACCCCAGTTCCGTCTCGTCCGACCCTGTCTGTTGCCGACCTTTGTCCGTCTCGCCCGAGGGTCTGGCTGTGATCTTTTCTTCAACTTGAGGGTGTAAGTGTAAAACGTGGGAACCCTTCAGCGCCTACGTCGGAGGATCCCAGTTATCACACCCTCTAGTTCAAGGATCAGACCACTCGTCTCTTCCTACCCTTACCTGTTGATCATCATCAGCTCTCTCAAACAGCCTCCAACTCCTGCTCTTTGTCGCAAGTTTCTGGGCTCAGGAGAGCCAGTGTTGCTGTCAATCAAAACGTTAAGCTAACCCTTGCATTGCATTCGTGTAGAGCTGCATCTCGCCGACGGCTTCTACGAGCTGCACCCGGTGCCCGAAGAAGAAGCTGTAGCCGAGTTCCCGCCCGCTGAAGTCGAAGCCGCCCCCGAAGCCGAGCAGTTCCAGCCTTCTTTGGTTGCAGGCAAGCCCCGGTTGCATGAACATCCTACGTGTTTTTGCCAGACTTGCACATGCCTTCCGAATAGCATGCTCGTGCATTTACGTTTAGGAGTTGTGTGAAACCCTAGATGCATGACTTAGTAACCCTTGATATGAGCACTAGCTGTTGGACCGAGTAGCTGCATTGCTTAAATAGGAAACGGTAAAAGCCGAGTGATCTCCTGTCACTCGCGAGTTGTAGGAGTTGCATGTTTAATCTCCTGTTACAACTATAAGGACGATGGACGGGCAGGGTTTGGTAACTTTGTGGTGGTTGGATGGTTGCCCGTCTATCTATGAAAACTTGTTAAGGCCCGACAGTGGTGGTGTTCGTGATCAAGTGTTTGAAAGTACTAGCCTCATACTTAGTATGGGATGAGGAAGCCTAGTACCTGATTGAACCTAGACGTGAGCGGTCGCCCCATTGTCGCCTCATATGATGGCAATGTGTTGTTTCTATCTATACACTTGTTTGGCTCACAGGACGGCAGAGGCCGGGTCTGTGGAACCTTGCACCAAAGGAAATGGGCCCGACACGGGTTAGGGGACTGATGGGGAAGGCCGACACAGGAAGCTATCTATGAAACTTGTTAAGGCCCGACAGTGGTGGTGTTCGTGATCAAGTGTTTGAAAGTACTAGCCTCATACTTAGTATGGGATGAGGAAGCCTAGTACCTGATTGAACCTAGACGTGAGCGGTCGCCCCATTGTCGCCTCATATGATGGCAATGTTGTTGTTTCTATCTATACACTTGTTTGGCTCGATGTTTGCTTAAGAATAGGTTGCACAACCTAGACTGGTAAATAAATATAGAACCGGAGCTAAAACTTGAAAATAGGTTACTTAGCACTTTTGGCAAATCAAACCCCTCAGCCAAGAAGCCTTGCATGTCTAGTTGGAAGAGTAGTGGCTCCTCCCCGGTTAAGTCTTGTTGAGCTTAGTAGCTCAGCCTTGTTGTGGCTCCTGTTTTTCAGGTGAAGTTGCAGCTTCCGACCCCTCCCTTGTTGGTGCTTGGCCGCCCCAGCTTCCGCCAGGCTGGACGGTCGAGTGGGACCCCTCCTCGGACGGCGAGGAGAGGATTCAGTGATGTTCTGGCTGGCCTCGCCCGGACGTCCGACCCCGACGAAGTCTTCCGCTAGCGTTTTCTCTGTTGTTCTTTTTTTTATGAAACTCTGATGTTAATTTTCATGGCCGAACTAATTAAGTAAGAATACTTAACCCAGTGGACTTGTTGTATTCTCTGTAACCGCTCACCTTCGTGTGGGTCTGCTGAACTTGATCCTGTTTAAAGTGGTTAAATCGGATGAAATCCGACGGCACTTCGTGTTAACTCGGTTTAGGCAGTGGTGTCGCATGTTAGGCGGCTTAACCCTGCTTCATCAAGCTAACCCGAGGTGGTTCCGCCACACTATGTCTAGTTCTTTGGCTTGCAGTTTTGCTAGCCACACCTTGTAGGCATCAAGGTGTTCATTTGTACCTGATTGATCATGTTTTCGCTTTCCCCCATGTTGCTTAATTGGTGTTATGCTGACATTTACCTCTGGTTTTGGCTCCCTTGACAATACCAACCTGATTTCCCTCTCCGCAGCATTGTCCTATAGCATTGCTTCTGCGTGGTGTAAATATTCGATGGCCTGAAGTTTAGCTACATCCCTACCGCAACATTTCTTGTAGTATAAGAAGTCCCTGGCTCCATACCCAAGCTGTTCTTTGAAGTATACTAGGTTATAAAATGAGATATGAGCTCTGTCTACTTCAATGTCGATGAATTTGTCATCCTCAGGTTTCCCCTTGCGTTGGAAACAAATTTTCCATGTCTCACCCATCAATGGTTCACTGTGTGCAATAGAGCAAAAAGATATCATTGCGTGGTGTAAGATATTACTTACACTTGAATTTAACAAAATTAGCAAAATGTGATTGCAATACAAGAGGCAATATTTTTCTCATTATGATGAAACTTTGATTAATAATTTCTCTACTAGCATCGACTGATCAAACTTACAAAACCAAACATCTGACATCATGTAAATGCTTCTAATATATTGAAAACTACGTTTCAGCCATCCATCTTTAGTTTAGATTACATAGATCTAAATCAGTGGGGTATATTAGATATGCATCAGGCAATATAAATAGTGAGGGCATAACAGTATGTTAGCAAGTTCAGGAGGTTGTGCTGATGAAATTTGGACTGCTTATTGATGCATAGAAAATATCACTGAAATTTAAATTATTTAAGATGTGCGAAGAATATGACTGATAATTATTGGAACTGTCGTTGTCCTGCGTATATGCTTTTTGTTCATACACAATGCGTATCAAAATCATCCTTTAAATTCCTATAGCAACGAAGAGGGCAATCACCTAGTAATTTTTTGGTGAGAACACACCCTATATAAAGGCTAGAATAAAGGATTATCAGAGGAAAAATATTGTGCCAGCAGGTGATGATTGAATAAACTTAAATTTTAGAAAAGAATAACCAGATACTAATCCAAATATAAACATTATAGATCTCTTTATACTAAGTAGAAAAGTTAATCCAGAAGGAATACTTCTATCTTGATTACCATGTCAAAATTTCTACAATGTATACAATTTCTACAATGTATACAACCCTCGGATCGATCGGGCCGATACCCATCACGTGCACCAACTAACACCAACAGTAGCATATACTATGTATACGTACCTGCTGTAGAGAAAACATAGCATCCCTGAGCCATCACCGTAGTCGTCGCTGTCATCTTCCTGGACGACGGCTTCCTTAGTAGGATGGCGCCTCTCTTGTGAAGCAGACTGAAGCGTGGAAGATGGATGCGTGGATGAAGGAGGTGGCATCACGGCGCGCTTGCGTATGGTGTCAGAGGAAGCAGCCGTGGGTGTGTCCATCGAGCTGCCGTCGTGGTCTCTGTGGTCGCCATCGTCGCTTGACCTAGCGTCAAAACCTACGCCGCCGCCACGCATGGTTTCTGGAAAGAGGCACCGAAGGGTTGTTGTCGTGTGATTGGATCTAATCCAGGAGCTAGCCGTGGGGCTGTGCAAGTGGACCCAAAGATGCAGGCCAACGAGGTGTTTCCCCTCCGCCGTTCACCGCGCGGTGCCCGCCGCGGCTGTCGTGGTGTAGAGCAAAACCGTTACGGCTGTCGTGGCTGCCGGGTGTTTTAACTATGGACGATCCATAGTTTAGTTGGCGGACGGTCCGCTAAGGGCCTCCAGAAACTATTCCTGCCAGTGTTTGAACAACGGACGGTCCGCTAAGGGCCTCCAGAAACTATTCCTAACGGTGTTTGAACAACGGATGGTTCACAGTTAATTTGGCGAACGGTCCGCCGGGAGCGGACGGTCCGCTAAGGGCTGCCAAAAACTATTCCTGCCGGTGTTTGAACAACGGATGGTCCGCAGTTAATTTGGCGGAAGGTCCGCTGGGAGCGGACGGTCCGCTAAGGGCCTCCAGAAACTATTCTAGTCAAGTGTTTAATTAAGTTTTTCCATTATGTAATTAGCCTTCTTTGATAAGATGATACCTAGAGGGTTTACTGGTTGAGCCAACAGAATGAGGATACACAGGATCAGCTGGGGAAAAATTACAAGAGCAAACGAAAGGGTGATCCTAGCTTCAGCGACTAGCAAATTCTGCGATTTCACAGCGTACAAAAATGACTGCACCTGTGCTGATCTTGTGCACGCTCGAATGACTGCAGCCATACTACCAGGCTTAAGGTTACTATTAAGCAGCTATGTACAGGACTAGAGATGGCAATGAGTACCCAAAACCCGATGGGTTTTTACCCTACTAGGACACAGGTGTGGGTTAATTTTCTTACCCATAGGTTTGTTAATGGGCACAAATCTCTACCATTTGGGTTTACGGGCATGGGTTTGTTCCTATAGTACCCGTGAATCCATGGACTTTTTAAACTGGGTCCTATGCATATTGTCATTTTATTATGGTGAATGTGTTGGTGGTGGGTGAGGGTGTTGCTAGCTTGCTATTATAGTGCTTACTTATGTTATGTATGTGGTGGATTGGTGACTTGTGTGTGTACAGTTGTCTTGTTATTTGTAGTTTTATTCTCTCTACTAGTACTTTTTATAGAGAACTATGAACTTGTTGCTTATCATATAAATATATGGACTATGAACTCATTGCTCAATATGAAACTTGTTGATTATGAGAAGAACTACCATAGTAGAGGCGCAACCCATGGGTGGCCCATGGGTACCCAGTTCCACTAACCCGACGAGCACAGGTTTAGGCACAATTCTCAACATGTCACGAGCATGGGTTTTTCAATGTGTTTAGATATTCTTCGTGGGCATGGGTTTGGGATGGCAAAACCAAGCAGGTTTGTTCCCGTTGACATCTCTGGACACGACTCCACAATTCTAGGACCAGTGAAGCATGTAATTCGGGGCGGAGCTACAGGGTGGTCTGTGTGGGCCTAGGACAACCCTAGAATTTCTGGCCCAAGGCCCATTACCCCGTAGGATTTTGGCCGGCACCTATTTCCTCTGCCTATTGTTTCATTCATCGATTGCTTCGCCCATCCACTCGACTCTCATACATGGAAATAGGAGCTTCTCCTGTAGCTCACCCATTCAAGTCCCCTAGCAAACCGACAGGGCGGTAGGCTGGAGGCTAGTGCAGGGATGATCGCCTTCTACCCTTCGCTCCCTCGCATTGCTTGAATGCCCTTGATTCTCTTTCAATTAAACCCTAGGTACGACCAGATAATAGACAGAGGGAGGATGAGATCTACTAGTTTTCATCATTTGGTGGACGGTTCGCGACTTGTACCGCGGACGATCCGCGACACCGTAACAGTTTTTCTCTAACACACATTAAATGCAAATAGAGCCGTTGGACTTTGTACTACGGACAGTTCGCGTCGGGCCTCCAGAAAATTTAGAGTTTACCATAGAGCCTTCCCTTCAACAAATTACTCAAGCAGCATAGTTCAATCATTAGCATACATAAGATCCAATTGCTAATTATTACAAGTTAAGTTCATACAACACATAAAGGTTCACAAGCCACACATAAGCATAATCACTTAAAGGTTCCACATGACGCAATAATGAAGTTCATGCAAATGCAAAAAAAGAACAATAATCCCATGAGCTCCCCCTTTCTTCATGACATCGGAGAAGGTGGAGGAGGATAGTACGGCTGGTGAGGGTAGAAGTCAGGAGGCGGAGTAGGAGCTGGAAAGATACTGTATGTCGTGCTCAAGTTTCTGCTGGCGCTCATCAAGCTGAGAAGTAGAACCACTGAGACTCATAGTGTCAAGCCTAGCACCCAAGGCTCCAATGTCATTGTGAAGACCCTCCTAAACATTTTGCAACCTAGTCATCATGGGCTTATACATGGTAGAACAGATGTGATGTCCAAAACCAATGATCCGGTTGTCGATGTGAGTTCTCATGTTGTCTTGCATGCTCTGTAAATTATCCATGACTTGCTGTCCAAAAGCTTCGAACGTTGAATTAAAGACCTCCTGGAGATTTGCAAAGTATGGATCAAAATAACCGGCAGGAGGCTCCCAATGTGACTGTGACCCAGAAGGAGGTTGTGGGGGAGGAGGAGGCATGGCTTGTGCATTGGCATCATCATTTTCTGCCCACCCCATATATCCTTCATCTTGATTTACTCCCACAGCCGGATAAGGAGTGACTTCTCTTTCAAGAAAGGCCGGGTTATTTGCATATGGCTTGTAGGCAGTATGTTTGACATTGCACGGACCTTGAAATCTTGTTTTGGCCTTGATGAGTGTCATGATATAAGGGGCAAAGTATACATTGATTTCAAGATTGACCTTCTTTGCCGCAATTTGGTCCATAATTAATCTTACTACATCAAATTTCTATCTATTCATAACATGCTTCACAAAGTTTCTATGATATCCCACAAATCCATCCTTGAAGCCACTCTTAGGCAAGATTGTGACTCGAGCTATTTTGTTGATTATTGCAGGATAGTGCCTCAAGCCAGTTGTTTTTCCACAGAGTCTAGGAATCCCAGTTGTAGCTGGCTCATAATACTGTGTTATGGCATCAAGCTCCAAAATATTCTCATCAACCATATTTATGCTAGTTATCAGTGAGAAAAGCATAGTCAAGATGGTTCACCGCAGCAAACTCAGCAAAAGTAGAGCTGTATTTCCTTTTTCCTGTCATCCACTCAATCGTATCTTCAAAGAAATCAATTTCAACAGTGGCATAGAATTGACGGATGATAGTGTCATTCTAGTTGCACTTATGCTTAAGAAACCTCCTCAGGCCAATAGCCTCAAACTTCCCTACTACCTCAGTCATAACAGGTTGCTGAGCCATGTACACAAAATCTATTGTCTGATGCTTGAACACTGTTTTATTGACCAGGTGACCAAAGAAGGCATCTTCCTATACTTGAGTGTGAAAGAACAGGTTGGATGTCGTATGGGGAAGAATGAATTGATAAGGTGTCCTCTCTCTGGAGTAGGTCTCCATGTTCCATGTTCGCTTGGGTGCTGTGTGTAGGGTCACATCAATCACTTCATTGATATCTTCATCTTCATCAACGTCTTCATCAACATGCATTGAGAACGCCGCTGAGGATTCCACTTCAGCATCACTGGGAGCATAATCATCATCTCTAGAATCCTCTTCTCCTGAATTCCCATCATCCTTAAACCGAGGCCGCTTAGATGAACTTCCCTTTCTCAGCTTTCGAGTCAAGGCCTTTGTGATACGACCAATACGGCCACTATCAATGATATAGAGAATTGTTATTAGTTTATGCAATGATACAAAGAGAATGACACTTGCTATTATCTCTAAGATTTTAGGGCTCTCGGGCAGCCGTCAAGGAACCGCGGACAGTCCGCCGGGTAACGGCAGACTGTCCGCCGTTCATTGGGCTGACCTCGAGATCTAGAACAACATGAAAATCCTTCCCCCAAATCTCTTGATTTCCAATGGTACTGCTGATTGAGAGAGTTCACAGAAGAAGACAGAGGTGAATCCCCAACATGCAAACCCTTATCCATGGACAAATCAACAAATCCACATGAAACCCTAACCATCATTGAACAACCAAGAAAACCAAAAGAGATCGAAGGAATACCGTCCAGTCATGGTGAGGATCCTACGGATGGTCCGGAATCCTTCCTCGGACGGTCCGGGAAAGTCTCCAAAGCTTAACCCTAGGAGAGGATCTTCCTCTAGAAGTGAAGGAGAAGGGGATGAAAGAAAGTGTTTTGACTGGTTGGAGGAGAAAGGGTCTGTCCAGATAAGGTACGCGAGGCGCGGGTCCACTGTGGCGCCCCCATCGCGAACGGTCCGTAGGGAATAGCGCGGATGGTCCATCGGTTGAGGAAAAACTGAACTACCAGCTGAAAGTTTCTGTTTCCTTTATCGGATGGTCCATGGTAGCTATCCCGGACGGTCCGCACACAGCGGATGGTTCGCAGTAAATAGCGTGGACGGTCCGCAACTTCAGACACAAACTTTTCTCCCCTTTTTTCGCCGTCCAGATAAGGCACGCGAGACGTAGAAGGAGGAGGAGGACGAGGAGGAGGAGGAGGTGGGAGCGGGGAGGGTCGTGGAGGAGGGCGCGGGCGGCTTCTGCGTAGATGGGAGCGTCGAGAAGGAGGGAGCGGACGGCCGATGGGAGAGAAGGAAAGGGTGCGCGGGTTTTGGGAAGGATGCGGATGCTGAAGGCAAAGATGCAGATGCTAGAGGAACCGAGAAGCATTAAAATGAATAAATTTCTTCTTAGTTACCAAAATCAAGTGATAGCTCAAAGGTTTGTGTGCTGCTTTGGTACTTGTACACTACGGTTCAATTCAATGATGCATCACAATTTTTTTTGCTTTTTTTCATTTTATTCCTAAATTTTTGCCAGTTTTTTATTCCTAATTTTTTTGCTTATACAATTCCAATATATATTTTCTTAAGTTCTAACACAATGTGTATGAGTGAATGCTATAGGTTTCACTCACAAATACAAAGATAAGTGTATCACTAGCTTTGTGCATGACAATCCTATATGGTTTCATCCCGCTATGGTTTAGTATCCTGGTGTCACGAACCCAAACCTTACATTAGTAAAGATGTCATGCCGCTGCAAAAAGAATGAGTAGCTCAATGGTTTGTGCGATAAATCCTGTCCTTGAGGTGCTCATTTACCAATTTGCACTGAAACATTGTTTTAGCTCCCACATGATATTACCTCAAGGCAAACAAGGTGACATTGAACATGATACACCTATATGATATGCCATATATATAGATTTGATCAACCAAGAATTCAACTTGACTATTTATATGCCCCTGATACCTTTGACACATTCAAAAAAGGGCATTTCATTGTAGAGTAAGTAAATAGTGAAGCGAATGCCAAAATGTTAGTACAAGTGGTTGAGTAACACCATGGAAATAAAACCACGTGAAAGACAAAAAGTTTTCCAAGAAATTAGGAAAAAAATCACCTAATTTGGACAACAAATGCGACATCAAAACATGTTTAGCATTTTTACGATGGATCAAAATTAAAAAAAGAAGATCATCATGAACCGAACTAAAACCCGACGCCGACAAGTGGGACCCGTCCATTAGCTTGGTGCCTGATTTTTTTTATTTTCCCCAAAAATTAGCTTGGCGCCGTCCGCTACTCATTTGCCGCCCATCCTGCGAACCTCCCACTTCCTGCCACCTGAAAAAAAAGAAGATCGTAACCTCCCACTTCCTCCTTATCCTTCCCATCTCCGTTCTTTCCTTTGCCTCCTCCATCTCGGTTCCCACCCGCCAGATCCCTTCTGCACCCGCCGGCACCGCCCCTGGTATTCCCCGGCGTCGCCGCCCCTGGTAGCCCATGCTGGCTTCACCCCTACAAGCTCCCGCCTACGCCACCGCACCTGCAAGCCGTCGGCGCTGCCCCTAGAAGCCTTTTGCGACGCCGCCCCTGGAAGCTGCCAGTGATGCCGCCCCTGGAAGCTGCCGGTGACGCCGCCCCTAGAAGCTGCCAGCGACGCCACCCCTGGAAGCCACCTCGATGCCACCCCTGTGTAGGTATGCTGTACGTACCCAAGAGTCCTGCCGGGTGTTTTAACTACGGACGGTCTGCAGTTCATTTGGCGGACAGTCCACTAAGGGCCTCCAGAAACTATTCCTGCCTGTGTTTGAACAATGGACGATCCGCAGTTCATTTGGTGGGCGGTCCGCTGGGAGCGGACGGTCCGCGACTTGTATAGCGGACGATCCGCTAAGGGCCTCGAGAAACTATTCCTGCCGGTGTTTGAACAACGGACGGTCCGCAGTTCATTTGGCGGACGATCCGCTTGGAGCGGACGGTCCGCGACTTGTACAGCGGACGGTCCGCTAAGGGCCTCTAGAAACTATTCCAGTCAAGTGTTTAATTAAGTTTTTCCATTATGTAATTAGCCTTCTTTGATAAGATGATACCTAGACCTATTTATGAAATTCGTACACTAATATATGCTATTAGCTATGTCATTTCATGGCCCCGTTCACATGTAAGCTTTTTTCTCAAAGATTTAGTTGGTTGAACGGTAGTTGTGGATGGGACGGTTGTTGGGAATGTTTTACTAATTTCTCCTTAGCTTGGGGTGTGATGCTTTATTATTGCTCATATATCATTCGGGTGGATATTCTTGTTAATTAATGTTTGTTATGGTCATTGCAGGGAGTACTTCTTTGGGAAGATTGTGTTGTTCTTGTTCTTTGATAGTGTGAAGAATGTCAGATGAAGATAGGAGGTGGATGCGTATGTCTAGATTTACTTCTGAATGGCAAATAGGATTCAAGAACTATGTTCAGAGTATATTTGAAGGCACATCTAAAGAAGAAACTGCTCCATGTCCATGTACTCAATGCCGTTGCATGTCTTATCGAATTGAAAAAGTGGTTCGAACTCACGTGGCACAGAGAGGGTTTGATGATAGTTTCATCCGAGGAGAAGGTAATGGTGAGCCTTTAGCTGAGAGGGACAACGCTGATGAAGGCACAAGAGGTCATGTGGATGGTTCCAACGAACTGGTTTCTTCACTGATCAACGGTGTTATACATGGAGAAGTCATAGGAAATGATGAGGAAGAGCCAAATGAGAGTGCAAAGAAACTTTATCGGTTACTAGAAGAGGCAAATAAGGAATTGTATCTAGGTTGCAAGGAGGTTACAAAGGTTTCTTTCATTGTCATGCTATTTCAGATTAAGTGCATGCACGGTATTAGTAACAATGGCTTGGAGCACATACTTCGCTTGTTCTTGCTTGTGCTCCCTGATGACCACTGTATCCAACTTCCTTGGACAAAGTACGTAAGGTTGTTCGAGATCTTATCCTTGACTACCAAAAGATTCATGCATGTGTGAATGACTGTGTGTTATTTCGTGGGGATTATGCTAAAAAGGATAATTGTCCAACATGTGGTGAGTCTAGGTGGAAAGAGACCGGGGGTATGGAAAAGGATGATCTTGTTGTCACTGATGGTGGAAAGAAGCGTTTTCCCCGTAAGATCCTTCATTATTTTCCACTTATACCTCGTTTGCAAAGATTGTATATGAGAGCATCAACATCTTCACTGATGCGTTGGCACAAGGATGAACTGGTGCGTGATGGGAAAATGCGTCACCCTGCAAACTCGTTGGCATGGCAGCATGTGGATGGCGAGTATAAGAATTTTGCATCAGACCCTTGCAATGTAAGGCTCGGTCTTGCAGCTGATGGCTTCAATCCATTTGGGATGTTGAATGTTGCATACACTACATGGCTTGTCATCCTAATCCCTTACAACTTGTCTCCTTGGTTGTGTTTGAAACAATAGTATTGGATGATGTCTATGTTGATACCAGGGCCAAAATCTCCTGGAATGAATATTGATGTCTATTTGGAACCCCTAATTGATGAGCTGAAGGAATTGTGGGTTAAAGGTGTTGAAACATGGGATGCAAAGGTGAAGAAGAATTTTACTCTTCGTGCGCTTCTACTATGGACCATAAATGATTTTCCTGCCTATGCCATGCTATCTGGTTGGAGTACTAAAGGAAAGTTTGCATGTCCATACCGCCACAAAGATACAAACTACTTATGGTTGAAATTTGGGTCGAAGCACTGCTACTTGGGTCATCACCGGTTTCTACCTCAGAACCATAGGTGGCGTAGGAACAAAAACAGCTTCAACAACAAGACAGAGATGAGGGAGGCACCTGTGCCATTGACTGGTGACTTGGTTATACATCATTATGAAAGTTTTGAGCAACCAAAATTTGGGATAGCCACAAAGAAGAGGAAGCAGTGTGAAGAAGAGCGTAGGTGGCACAACTGGAGGAAGAAGAGTATATTTTTTGAGCTGCCTTACTGGAAAAAATTGCTTGTAAGGCATAATTTGGATGTTATGCACATCGAGAAAAATATCTGTGAGAGCATAATTGGGACGTTGCTTGACATAGATGGTAAGTGTAAGGATAGTGACAAGGTGCGGCTTGACATGCAACATCTTGGGATAAGGCAAGATCAGCATCCAGTGCTAGAGAATGGTCAGTATACTTTGCCACCATCACTGTACTCCTTAGGAAAGGATGAGAAGATAATGTTATGTACATTCTTAGAAGGAATGAGGATGCCTGATGGTTACGCGTCTAATATAAAGAGATGCGTGGATGTCAATGGTTGTAAGGTTTCTGGACTGAAATCACATGACTATCATGTTATTTTGCAGAAACTGTTACCCTTAGTTGCACGCCACATATTGCCTGAAGATGTTGCTAGACCATTGATTGAGCTTAGCAGGTTTTTCAATGCGCTATGTTCAAAGGAAATGGTGCAAAGTGACATTGAAAAACTAAGTTCTTCAATTCCAGAGACTTTATGTCGGTTTGAGATGATATTTCCACCAGCATTTTTTGATATTATGATGCACTTGCCTATTCATTTAGCTGAGGAGACTAAAATTGGAGGACCAGTGTGTTATCGGTGGATGTATCCGATCGAGAGGTATCTGCGTACACTTAAAGGATATGTTAGAAACAAGGCACAACCAGAAGATTCAATAGCGGAGGGATATATCTCAGAGGAGTGCATGACATTCTGCTCTCGCTTCCTAGAAGATATTGATATGAAGCTGAATCGCCCAGCGCGTCATCAGAGCAGCACGGTGAATGAACCATTAGCTGGGCCTAGCATATTTAGGAACATCAACTATAGCAAGAAAGGCTGCAAAATTGAGCCTATTTCTAGATTTGACATGCTGCAGATGCGGCACTACATATTATCAAACTGTGACGAGGCAATTCCATGGATTAAGTAAGCTGCTACTACCACCTATTTTGTGTTTTTATATTTTTTCATAGTACATAAGTAAGAGTAGAATATTACTCATGATTAATGTTGCACTAATGTAATCTGTTTGTTCCAACCAATAATATATAGTGAGCATAAGGAGCTAATGAGAAGAACTAGTGCACATGGTGTTGATAAGCGTCATAGGGAGCATTTTGTTGGGTGGTTTGAACGTAAGGTGAGCAATGTTGTCATATACATGTACAAAAATAGAAATTTTCTTATTTATTTATTTGAATTGAGTGCAGATGAAGGTAGTTTATGCAAAATAGAAGATTAGTGATGAGCTATATGCCCTTTCTCAGGGTCCCCATTATATGGCCCGTAATTTTAGCAGATGCTTCATCCATGATTTCCTTTTTCAAACGGCTTCTATAGAGGTCAGCTTTAGTACACAAAATTCTGGAGTTTTAGTGAAGGGTGATGATAGTACGGGAAATATGGATTGGTATGGTGTCCTTAAAAAGATAATCACATTAGATTTCCCTAGTGAAAAAAAAGTCATATTATTTGAGTGTGATTGGTACGATGTTCCTGCCACTACTAAGAACAGAAGTAGAGGGTACAGTAAAGATCAATATGGGATTATAGATATTGATACAACTCTTCGTCGATATGTAAATGATCCTTATGTTCTGGGGACTCAAGTTGACCAGGTTTTTTATGTCAAATGCGCAAATAAATCCAATTGGAGCAGTGTTGTTAGAATGAAGCCTAGGACTTTGTTTTCCATGCCAGAACTAGAAGAGACTGAACAACAAGGACATATTGATATTGACTTACTTGACGTCGGTGTGGAGGCCATGAATATTTCTAGCCAACATGAAGTGTTGATAAATTGGGCAAGGAATGACCTCCAAGGAGTGACTGGAGATGCTAGGGTCATTGAAAAAGCTATACCTGTGCCAGAACCAAATGATGAAGACTTAGTTGATGAACATGATGATAATGATGACACCTACATCGACGATGGACATGTTGCACCTATCAATAATTTAGGCCAAGGACAGGATGATGAGTTTTTTACATAAATGTGATTCTATAAGTATTGGTGTGATTTTTTTAATTGAAGGCTTAGTGCCTGTGAAATATTGAACTCAAATATTGTTATGGGCATACATATTTGTGTTGGTGTTGAAAATTCTTGTCTCTGTGAATGTTTTGTACTCATCGACTCAAATGCTCCCTGCTCCCTGTCAGCTTCCAGGTGATTTTTCTTTGTTTTGGTTTTCCTCTATCAGCTTCTATTACTCATATGTACATCTGTTTTGCTCCCTGCTCCGACTACTTATTGCTTATTTTATTACTCATTGCAAAGTTATTTTTATTCACATTGGGGGCATTTCGCATGTTTGCGTTTGTAGAAGTAAATATTTCACACAATAATGTTTGATGCTTATAGATGAAATTTTTTTTGTCCGTAGCAACGCACCGGCACGATCCTAAAATAGATCTAAAAATAAACGTATGCAATGACCTAATTAGAGCCACCAATTTTATGTTTTCCCCAAAATATATCACATTCTTGACACTGGTGCACGAATATCAAGGCTTTTAATGAAGATTTTACGTAATTGGTCGAAAGATTAGCGCACTAGGGGCACGCTCCAGACTCTAGTGTATATGATATACAATACAAACGAATAAATTTTAGTGGCAATAAAAATTATTTTGGCAACCAAATATACTCAAATGTAGCCACATATGATGCTAGTGGCAATAGAACCTCAACGGATGCAATGAATGACTTTTTCGATGCAATATAATAAGATCTTTTGCAACACAGGACAAGATTAAAGCAACACAGTTTCATCGTGGCCATATTCACAACTACTTGCAACTAATCTTTTTTTGATGCAATATAGCAACAGCTTTTGCAACGCAGGTCAAGATTGAGACGATGTAATTACACCGTGGCCATATGCACAGCTACTTGCAACCAACTTTACAATGGTAGCAACAACGCCTAGCTATCGCAACACAAAATCAATATTATCACAACTCAACACTAGTCATGGCAATAGGAACCCATACTCGCAACCACCTTTTCCACTGTAGCATTAGCGCCTCCCTCTTGCAACAGAGCTTATAACTAATGCAACACACAATTTTTGTGGCCATAAGGCCCATATATCGCTACCAATTATGCCGTTGGTTGCCATAGAACCAAATATTGCAACCAAATGTGTGGTGTTGCGAAAACAAGTGGTGCTAGAAGGGTCAAATCCTTGTAGTAATTTTGTCCCGGTTGGAAACTCTAACCCTCCAACCGGGACAAAAGGGGTTTGTCCCGGTTGGGATTTCCAACCGAGACAAAATATCTTCCCCTATAAAATCGCAAGATAGAGATCTTTTCTTCCTCCTCCAGCCCGAGCCACTCCACTCCACTAGAGACATTCGGCCTCCTCTCCACTAGAGGTGCTGCTTGAATTTTTTTTCCTCATTTCCGTGGGGATTTAAGTCATCCAAAGTGTTGTGAAGGTTAGCTACTTCATCCTCCCCTCATTTATTGTTATTATGCTTTGTTTTATGCTTTAGAGAGGGAGAAAAATGAAATTTTTAGAATGAGGGAGAATGGAGAGGATTTTTATTTATACATGTTTTTTAGCTAGAATGTGATAGATAGCTTGCTTGTTATATACAGTTCGTATTCGTTAAAGGACTTGATCAATATTAGGTATGATAAAAAAAATAGAGTAAACGTGTTTTTAATATTTAGTCATTGCAATAAAATTAAGGTAAATAAGTTGTAGGTGCAAAAAAATAGAACAGTAAGGATTAGGATACACCACCATACAAACCAAATAGTTGAAATAGCACGGTAATGATGGAGCTCACGAAGTACAAACCAAATGTTCTTCTCCATCTCTTCATCATCGTATTTCCTCCCCGTGGTAGGATTTTTCTTTAGCGAAGACCTCGATGGGGCCTCGTCCGGCATAACCTTGGTCTTCTTAGGGATCCTCTTGTTCATCTCTGATCTGCTCTAAAACGGTTCAACAAAAGTATACACATAACAATCTGCTCCGAAGTCTATGGAGAGTCACCTCCGCTCCTCTAGTAACAGAAAATAATGGTAGAACAGAAGAGCTTCGAATCCACAAATCCAGGCTGAATATCGTAAAAGAATCTTGAAATAGTATTGCAGACATCTTTTGGAGCCTCATTCTCATAATAGAAGTATGTTGGTCCAATATCCTTTTCAGGCAAAGATGTGTTCACTGACCTTGACCTAGCGGCTTTTGGTTGTTTTTGGCTTGCTACCATGGGCCATGCTAAGTGGACAGATCTTGTGCCTGGACGGGCTATTGTGTGTGTGCCACCACACTTTTATTATGAGAATTTGGCACTTGCTCCAAAAGATGTCTGGACAATTATTTTAAGATTCGTTTATGATATTTAGCCCGATTACGTGGATTCGAAGACGATTCCAAAACTACTATCGAACTACGGCCGGGCGTTAGTCAAGGATGATGAGAAGTAAAAAAAAGAAAGAAAAGTCATCTTCAAGTCGTATTGTCCCCCAGCTTGGGGATCTACCTCTAAAAAGATATCCCCCAGCTCGGGGATCTACCTGAAAACGATGCTAAAAAGATAGCAGCAATGCCCTTGGAATAACAAATAAATATCGTAAAATTCATGCAAGAAACAGGTATGTCCCTTGCTGAATGTCTAGAGCAAGTTGATCTATCAGCTCCAGAACCAGTTGTACCGAAATGGACCTTCAAGCTAGGCAAACCTCTAGTAAGGCCTGAGTTGGTATGGAAGGTAACCACGAAGATGTAAGATTTTCATGAATGGTACATGAAGCAGTCTGCTGACGAGAGGGAAATGTTTGGTCTTCGGGTAAAACCGATAGATTTTTTCGGCGAAGGCAAGAAAGTCCTGTGGGATATATACGAAGTATACCATCAGGATGCCCTTGACGTCTCTCTCATCAGCACCTGGATTCTGAAAGTATCTATTTATGTATATGTAAATTTTGGCTCATATCATTATTTTTTGTGCATGCGTCGTCCTACTAACTTCATCTTCTATTTTATATAGGATGCTAATTCAGAGGTGCCACAGAGATCGTACTTCAATGTTGGCTTCATGAATTCATCCCTCGTTAACCGAAAGCACATATGGGAGCAGCCAAAGAAAATATTGGAGGCGGTATACAATTTATTAGACAAACAACATTACAAGAGTTGCATACTACTACCATAAAAGTTTGAGTAAGTGTGGGTACCGTCTATTTTCATTTTGTTTTTCCTTACCTAATTAATGTTAGTTAGCTCTAATGTGAACATTTACGTAAGCAATTTTCACTGGATCCTCATGATAATTATGGTTGATAGAAGCCACGTCCTTGTGTTCGATTCGTTGATGAAAAAAGTGACCGACTACCAAGATATTCAAGACATGCTAAACTCGTAATAATTCTGGACCTTTATCTCTATGCAAAAGTTTGTTTCCTAAATCTTCACCTAACATTGCATCATTCATTATTTTAATCCGCAGCGCAGGGAAACGATTCGTTAAGAATCACGGTGGTCCATTCAATGAAACACTTAAACTTAGAATAGACTTCTTGGTCGTATGAAGTTTGCATATTTTGTACATTCTATAACATGAATATTTCATAACTTGGTTTTTTTCCCACTAAAGTGCTCGAGATAGGAACCTAGCAATAATCTATGTGGATACTATGTCTGTGAGCACCTTCATAATTTTGTGCATGCCCACTCATTTACGGAGCATGATATGAAAGTACGTAAAATAAAACTATTAACAATTAATTATTTTCTAGTTCCTTATATTTAATTGTTCGTATAACATTCACATATTTCCAAATTACAGATGTATAATCTTCAACATAAACTCTTGGAGAAGTTGAGAATAGGTGCAATATGTGAAGGTCTCATAGAATTCCTAGTGGACGAGGTGATAAATCCAGAGGGAGAATTTCATTACGACGGACGAACACTAGACGCACCGAGCAACACCATGACATGACGATCCTAGAAATGAAGTGGAGAAATTTTTATATATATAGTAATTGTAGAAATATAGTTGGATTTATATATATATATATATATATACACACTACTGCTATGAAATATATATACGACTTCATGCAATACTAATATGACTTCTTTACAATATTAATATCGAAAAGAATTTAAAAAAAAAGGTACATGCATGTGCCATGCAAGTACATATGCAGGCGCATGCATGTATGCCCTTTAGACCCGTTGGAAAACCAACCGGGAATAAAGGGCCACCCTTTAGCCCCGGTTGGTAAAACTAACCGGGACTGAAGGGGCGGCCATACCAGGTGCGGAACGGGTCCCTTTAGTCCCGGTTGAAGGACTCAGGATTAAAGATCCTCTTTCATCTTGAAAATTTTATTCCGGATGGTTTTTAGAAAGGTTTGAGACCTACCAACTGAAGGGGGTGTTTGGATACCAGGGGCTAAACTTTAGCCCTGTCACATCGGATGTTCGGATGTTAATTAGGAGGACTAAACATGAGTTAATTACAAAACTAATTGCAGAACCCCTAGGCTAAGTTGCGAGACGAATCTATTAAGCCTAATTAATCCATCATTAGTGAATGGTTACTGTAGCACCACATTATCAAATCATGGACTAATTATGCTTAATAGATTCGTCTCATGATTTAGCCTAGAGGTTGTGCAATTAGTTTTATAATTAAACTATATTTAATACTTGTATCCAAACATATGATGTGACATGGGCTAAAATTTAGCTTAGTGGAGCCAAACACCCCTTGTTTTCGAGTAGTGTATTACAAACATGGTCAAACATGGTCCTACCAAGCTGTAGTCACGTGCATGTCAGCATGCATGTTTTCAATATACTGCTACAGACTTTACCACCCATAATGGCTGCAGTACGTTGTTAAAGCAAGCATCAAACTTCAAAGGTGAGAAACCTTTACGACCGGTGATGTACACCGGTAAAAGGTAAAATCGCTCCAGTTCACCCTACATCGTCTGCATCTACCCTGTCCTTAGATGTACACTACCTTTAACCTGAATTTTCTTCTAGAAAAATAATAGGTTTAAGTGGACTCGCACATGGATGTCCAGTTTCCTACTGGATCTGTGTAGTGTAGTAGGTTAGTAGTAAGATGCTAGCTCGAGATGGATGCACGCGGCTGCGGTTCGTTGGAATTAGGAAAGAGCTTTCTTGGGCTGCTTGCGTACGCGAACGTGCCGTGCCCAGCGGGGTGATGGGGCCAACACGGGGAACATGGCAATTACCAACTGGTCTCGAGTCGATCCGGGTTTGTCGCTTCTCAGGCCATGTTGCTTCGGCCGCGAGCCGTTAGAATCCGGAGAGTCGAGCGGCCTGTCCTGTCTGACCAGAGAATTCAGTGCGGACCGGGAGTGTTCCCGGGGCGAGCCGTTTGGTCCTGGCAGTGGCAGTGGCAGGATTAACCCGTCCGTCCACACGCTCACCGTAGACCACGATGACCGAGGACGCACCGGGCACCGGCCAGCAGTCTGCGCGCGTAGAATGGTGCGGCATCCGGAGCCGGCGTGCCAGCAGGCAGACAACGTTTGCAAGCTTTGCCAATTGTTTTGCTTGTTTATCCCTTAGCTTATATGTACTAGGGGCCGTTTAGTTTATTTGCTGAGCGTAAGGTCAATCTCATTGCTGAGCCTAAGGTCAGTTTCACTGGGAGTTTCACAGATACTGTAAGACAGCCACGTCAGTTTTCAATGGAATGAAACTAACACTCTCAGTGCACAGTTTTATAGACATGGTGCAGCATTTAAGTTTCGCATTGTGTTATAATCAAATGTGCCATTGGAATTATATAACCTTTTGCATAGTAGAATATGGTGACATTACCAAACAAACATAGGTTATATGTGGCCATCTCTCATATTAAAAAATTATATAGGTAAATAAACATTGCTTTCCACAAAAAATGTGACGTTTAACTTCAATATTCAAACTATTAAATAATCTCACATATGAAAATGATTACAGATAGTATAGCTTAATCTGTAGATATATTCTGACGTCGTCCGTGCTTGTTCAAAATGTGCTCCACCAAGTCCTTGAGTTGTATATGAGTCGAACGATCTCGAAGGTCTTCATTTTTGTCTAGCACACTTTCAAATGGAACATGATCTTCAGGGGAGAATTCAGGTTCTTCGACGATGGAGCTCGTTTAGATCAAGGCTCTCTTCGATGTTTTCTTCATTTTTTCATCTTCAACTATCATTTAGCACTAGTAATGGACTGTTAGAGGCTTGCGATAGCGCATCCACATTAAAGAGAGAAGAGGAGAGAAAAAAATATCGCTACATCAAGCGACTCTCGCTAGCCTTTCCACACCCACGGGGCCCACCTACGTGGTTTCTGTACCTAGCTAGAGAACACAAGCGCGAGTGAGGCGGAGCTCAGTGCAAGCGGTCTCCGTCACGGGTCGACGGGTACCATGGCCAGTGCCACGACCAAGCTCCTGCGAGATGCGCTCCACGGCGGCGCGAGCGGAGCTCGGCCTCCCCGCAGCCAGCATAGGGCACGACGGCATTTGATGAGGCGGCCGGCACGGACGCCATTGGAGGTGGGGCCGCCGGGTCGCCGGCGTGGGCTCGGCTGCTGGGCCACCAGCGCAGGCGAAGGCGAGAAAGAGCGCGAAGGGTGACCTGCGTGGTTGAGACGGGGGCCGCGCAAACCCTGTGCTCGACCATGGCCTGCATCACAGCTGCACAGGCGTGGGGATCATGGAGAGCAGGCCATGATGCTGCCACCGGCGCGCGAAGAAGCTCTCGAATGCCGGTGCGTGGAGGATCTGTGATGCCAGCGTAGAGAGGTCGTAGAGCGGGGAGTAGGGGCCAGGCTGTCGGAGCTTGCGAACGCCGGAGCGTGGTTTTGATTGGACGGCAGCAGGCTCGATTTGGCTTTCAAGGACTTCTTCCGATTCGGTTGAGGTGCGGCACAAGCAAGGCAGGCTCTGGTGGAGAGAAAGGGGAGCGATGGGGTGCGATTGTGCAAAGCCAAAGTCTAGTGGACAGAAAGGTGTGTTCGCTGCTCGTACTCTTCAAGAGGTTAAGAATCCGTGACGAGAGCTCGAAGAAAGAGAAGTTAGATTAGAATAAAGGGGCTGCTTGGATATCAGAGGCTACGAATATTCGAATACTAATTAGGAGAATTAAACATGAGCTAATTATAAAACTAATTGCAGAACCCCTAGGCTATTTCGCAAGACGAATCTATTAAGCTTAATTAATCCATTATTAGCTTATGGTTATTGTATCACCACATTATCAAATCATGGACTAATTAGGCTTAATAGATTCGTCTCACAAATTAGACTCCATCTGTATAATTAATTTTGTAATTAGATTATATTTAATACTCCTAATTAGTATCAAACATCCGATGTGATAGGTAATAAAGTTTAGCACGTGGGAGCCAAACAGGCCCAAAGTAATCTAGTTGTGTACGTATTTTCTTTTTTCGTTGGAGATTGTGCTTAAAGCTGGTCTATTAGACGCTATTGCTTAGGTGGACTCTATAGAGAGTGGAACGTCGTTACCTTTGCGGGTGCCTTAAGCTTGCCTTGCCTTGCTGAGCAAGGTGAGCAGCCACCTAATGAGGATCACCCATCTGATGACGTGGAACCCAATTTGTTTGATTTTTTTTTATGGACAACCTTCCAATGTTGCACCTCCTAACGATGCTCCTAACCAAAATTTGAATGCTAATCCTGGGCCTGCACCCCAATGGGGCCTTTGGCCAGATGGGCCTGAACCTCAAGATGATGCTCCATTTATTAGGCCTCTAGTGAATCCTCAAGAGCCTCAACAGATTGAACAAGAACCTCAATTTTCTGCTCAAGCTCCTGTCAATGACTTCCTTGAGATGAATGATCTTGCTGTCAATGGTAATATTCTTGATTTTGATTTAAATATGCCTGTTGACGAGGACATGGGAGGCATTGATAATTTAATCCAAGCTGCAGAAGATCTGGAAGCAAATGATCCTTTAAAACCTGCATAAATTATGGATTACTCATCAGACAGTTCACTTGGCAATACCCCAAATCTGAATTTGGGGACAGAAGATATTCAAGAAGAAGTCTTTATTCCTCAGAACAATAGATAGCCACTGAATTTTGTCCAGGATGAAATTCAAGAGCATGAACTGATGGGGGGCAATAATTCCAATGAGGCTCAGTATCAAAGTGGTTCCGACAATGACAGTATACAGCTTGGGTTTGTGGAACTTTTACAACCTGCTCAAGACCCTGTTTTGCATCAAAATCCTGCAGCCTTTCAGTACTTTTAAATCCAACCCTGAGGCATTGAGGCAGTAGGCACATATTTTCTCCAAACATGTTAACTCAGAGGGTGGACATACCTCTTCTTTGATCAGATTTCTTCACTACACAGCTGCTCAACCCTCTCAATTTTGTTTGGGCCAAGAATTTCCTTACCTCCTCGGCTATGCAGTTCTTCCAGCTAGTATCAGAAGTAGTCAGCTTTGGGCTACTTGATAAGTGCCCATTTCCTATGCAACCTGCTAGTTCAGATCCTCATCAACTTATGATAGGTCATTCTGAGAAAAGTAAAGGCATAATTTTTGAAGGTACTCCTCTGGCTGACATTGCAAGCTCTTCTATGCAGCTTGTAGTTACTCCTGAATCCTCCCCTGGGATAGCTGCTCCTATGGTACCTCATTCAGAATCTACCCCTATCAAACTACCATCTCCTGGGACTCCTTTGGGAGCGATGTTGAACAAAGTTTCCTCCTCACCTGGCCCTTGGTCCAAGACTCTTTTACAACAAGCTGTCAACTTAAAAATGGTAATCAAAGCTATCTCTCAAGATGAGCTAAGGAGGAGTAAGAGATGTCACTCACAGGATCAAGGATTTAAGGCTTCAAGCTACAAAAATCAGGGTTGTGTTGGCTATTTCATTAAACCCCCAACACTCACCCCCTCTGTCATTCGAAATTTGGGAGAATCATTCTGCAAGGTGGACCCAGCAAAGTTGACCTCAACTGCTCTGAACAAGAAGAAGAGTCTAGCTCCCCCTGGTGGCAGGAAGCTAGCTAAGAAGAAACCTGATCATGCTAAAGATGACACTGAAGCCCAAAAGATCTCCAAAAAGAAACCCAAGAAACAGTAGGGCTGGTCTCCTGGTTGAGATCTTTCTTTTGTTCATCAAGAACTATTATATAGCAACAAGTCCCTGGTTATCTTATTTTCTTATTGCTATATGTGTACTCTCAATGGGAACTCTATGGCATAGGTTCCTTATAACTCGGTGTATTAACATCAGTGCTAGTCACTGCATGTTTTAGATCTACTCTTTTCTATTGTTTCATCCATGAATGGTCACAGAAATTGGAAAATTTTGTGTTGGAATGTAAGGGGCATCAATTCAGATAAAAAATGGAATTCAGTTAGGGATAAAATTGTTGAAAGCCAATGTGACATATTGTGTTTGCCAGAAACCAAGAGCGAACATTTAGATTCCCACTTTGTCAGAAAATTTTTCCATCTATCTTTTGATCAGTTTGAGTATCTACCCTCTCAGGGAGCCTCTGGTGGCATAGCAGTTCTTTGGAAATCAGTTCTTTTTGAGGGTCATCTTATTTTCAACAATGCCTTTGCCATCTCAGTCCAATTCATTTCTAAATTAAATGGCACTAGTTGGGTTCTTACAAATATGTATGGTCCTTGTACCTCTAAAGGGAAGAGAGTTTTTATGCAATGGTTCAAACATATCAAGATGCCAGATGAAGTAGACTAGATTGTCTTAGGTGACTTCAACTTAATGAGACATCCATCAAATAGAAACAGGCCAGGGGGTTATTACAATGAGATGTTTATGTTTAATGAAGCCATCAGTGCTTTAGGGCTGGTTGAAATTCCTCTACAGTTAAAATAGTTTACTTGGACAAATAAACAACAATCCCTTTGCTAGAAAGATTGGATTGGTTCTTCACTTTAAATTCCTAGACCCTAACATACCCACACACCTCAGCTCATCCTTTGGCTATGGAAACTTTTGACCACTCACCTTGTATTATAAACATTGCTACTGACATACCTAAAGGTAGTATTTTCATATTTGAAAACTATTGGATGGAACATGAATAGTTCATGAATGTTGTTTCTCATGGGTGGTCGATTCCTATCCATCATATAGATACAACCAAAATAAATACTACCAAATGTTAAAACTTGCAAAGGGTGCTAAGAGCATGGCAGAAGCATCTCTCCAACCTTAAAACAAACATCTCTAATGTCAAGCTCATTATTACTTTTCTAGAATTGGTTGAGGAGTATAGAGACTTAAATATTGCAGAATGGAATTTCAAATCAGTCCTATCTGAAACATTGGTATCCCTATTGCATCAACAGAAGGTTTATTGGAAACAGAGAGGTAACATCAAATGGGTTAAATTTTGTGATGAGGGAGCAAAATGTTTTCATCCCAATGCAACTATAAAGCACAGAAGAAATTTTATTACTCCCTTAGAGGACAGCCAGGGCATTCCTCAATCCCAGCATATATCAAAAGAATAGATTCTATGGGAAGCTTATGTTGGAGGTATGCCCTAGAGGTAATCATAGAGATGATGATATCTGATTGTATCCATGATTTGTATATTGTGTTCATTGAATATCCATTAAAGGCTACTTGAATTGATTTGCAATTATGTAAATTGTATGTGGAACTCTTTCCTTGTATGGTTATTCTAAAAGTTGTCCCTAGTCGGAGTTCATGTGTGGACACACAAGAATATTAGACTAGTACATGTATTAGTTGATGACTATGTTTCACAAGTCATGGGCATGGAGATGTCAAACTAATAATGTAGGCATATGTAGAGACATGTGCTAGGACTGACCCAACATGAGAAGTAGTTCTCTCTTTACACAACATGTACGCTTTGTCCTTAGACCTGAGATTGTCATATGTACTTAAGATGTGGATCGACTTACTTAGGGGCTATCAAACACTACACCGTAACAGGGTAGTTAAAAAGGTAGCTTTCGGGTTTGTCAGGAAGCATGCTGTGAGGCATGGTCAATCAAGATGGGATTTGCCCCTTTCTGATTGAGAGTGATATCTCTGGGCCCCTCGAGTGATCAGATCCAGAAAAGCATGGCCATGTTACGTACGGTTAAGAGTTAACCTATAAAGGGATCCCGAATCATAGGATCGAGAAAGAGCGGTCGACATGAAGCTAGACCAAATATCGTGAGGCAAAGAGAATAGCATGTACATGATGTTGTGACGGTTCGTCTCATATGATCTTCGTATGTGTATAGGAGTTGACATGTCTTGCTAGAGGCCGCTACCGACTATTGGGCCGAGTAGGAGTACTCGGGTCATGTCTATATGTATCCGAACCCATAGGGTCACACACTTAAGGCGCTGGAAGCTTAATTCGGATATGATCTGAGTTGGATCAGGTTTAGAAGTACTAATGGGCCTCGGACCCGGAGGACCGTTAGGAACCTCTATAAATAGAGGGGTGGGCGCCCTAGGGTTTCATCCCTTTGGCCAAAACACATCTGCCGCGCCTCCCACGCCCTCGCCCTGTTGCAACTCGCGGACCTAGCAGTTCGGCTTGCGACGCTTCCTCCCTGCACATGTGGATACCTTGGAGGTGTTGCACCTGCAGCACTTGGACGAGCCACGACGAGCCAAGGACGAGCTGCGGCACGTGGACGAGCTACTGAGGAGCTGCTTGACGTTGACGTGATCGACTATGTGTTCGAGTACGCTGATCGACTTCGCTGCCCCGACGCGATTCTACATCTTCCGCACCAGTGCATTGAGTGGTAATCCCGTGATCCATATACCACAGTTTTCCTAGTTTACGTGGTAGAAAATTTTTTGTTTTGCGCTAGTGTAGCCTACCTTGTAGCCCAACAGTGGTACCAGAGTTGTAGCTATTTTGTTATGGATTCAGAATGCGTGCATATGGAGATATGCGAGTTTTCAGATTAATCTATGGCCTGTTTTCGTGTTCTTGCTACAATGGTCGTGTAACAACATACTTCTACCGGTCGGATTTTCGCCATTGGAGTTAAGTGATACACGTAATGCCAGTTGCAGCAAGCGAAGATCAATGTGATTGGTTGAATCGAAATCTAGGTTCATATGCCAGGCACATGAGATCTGCAATAGTAGATTGGATCTACTACCGGGTCGGAATTTTGCCGTATGCGTGTGCTTCGATAAAACAACCTTAACTTTTTGGTACGATCTCGGATCGAGGCGAATTTTATATGAAAATTGATCAACAGAAAAAGTTACACATAAAATTCAACGGCTTTGCTGTTTTTGGCAAAATTAGATTTCCCAAAATTGGCTTGGAAGATGGAGTTTCGGGCCTCTGAAGTTTGGAACGTTAGAACGCCTAACTCTGTTTTGCAGGATGTTATGATTTTGTGATCGGTATGGCCCCTTGTGTATGTGATGCATGTGTGTAACTCATTCGTGATCTGCGTGTCACATGTACGGCAACACAGCTGGAGCCATATGTGCTATCACATTAATGTATTTAATGGTCTGCGTACCAATCTGTGATGATCCAAGCAACTGTGTAATCTTTATTACTAGTTATTAGATGCAATAGCATGTTCTAGTTCTTGGAGGACTCATCACCAGGAGGATGGCGCACATGGAACATGGAGATGGAGATCACCATGGTGAACAGGTTCTATGGAGATGGAGATCACCATATGAAAAACGGGCCATACTGTGTCACAACTATGTGAATGCTATTCTGTTTATGTTTTACTTTCTGCATGCTGTGATGTTAGAAGTAGAACGATCCCTCACAAAGTTTAAGTTAGTATGCCCTCCCAACTAAAACTTGCACCATCCCATGTCTTGTACAATTTGTGGTGCGTCTATGAAATTAGGGTGCCACTAGTTTTCCTTGACTAGATGGGTTTGTGTCGGACACTTACACGCATAAGGGTTGGTTTGCTTAACAAGGTTATCTTAACGGTTAAGGACCTTGGGGCATAAAGGTTGGGCGTCGAGACATGGAGATGTCACCCAACAACAGGAGTTATATGTGATATGATTAGCAAGAAGTTGCTTACTGATCTATCTTGTTTGCTAGCGGTAATGCTAAAGCTCACTAGTAGACTTGTTAGTTGTGGATCCTGAATCACTAAGTATCAATAGAGGGATATTGATTTTAGTGGGAGTAGATTCTGTTAAATAGTTTAATGTGATTTGCTCTATCATGTATACGTTTGTCTTAGTGTATTTTGCATTACTTTTGTTGTAGGTTAAATGGCACCTAGCAACACCACACCATTTGCTTTGCGTTCAGTCCTTGAGAAGGACAAGTTGAATGGAACAAACTACTCGGATTGGATTCGAAACCTGAGAATTATTCTCAGGGCTGAGAAAAAGGAAGATGTTCTAGACAACCCATTACCAGAAGAACCTATTGATGATGCACCTACTGCTGTAAAGAATGCTTACAAGAAAGCATGTGATGCTAACCTCGAAGTAAACTGCCTTATGCTTGCTTGCATGGAACCCGAGCTGCAGATGCAGTTCGAAACAAACCATGAGGCGCACGATATGATCGTGGCGCTTAGAGACATGTTCCGAACACAGGCCAGGACTGAAAGGTTCAATGTGTCTAAGGCCTTTGTGGAGAGGAAGCTAGCAGAAGGCGCAGCAGTAGGACCACACGTAATCAAGATGGTTGGTTACACTCAATGGTTGGAGAAGCTGGGCTTCCCACTGGGCCAAGAGTTGGCCACTGATTTTATTCTTTTGTCTCTTCCGTCTAGCTATGGGAACTTCATCTCGAACTACCATATGCATGGGACGGAGAAGGGTCTGAATGAATTGTGTGGCATGCTTAAAACAGCAGAGGCTGACATTAAGAAAAGTGCTAGTAGCAGCCATGTGATGGCTATACAGAACAAGCCCAGCTTTAAGAAAAAGGGCAATTCTTGGAAGAAGAAGGGCAAGGCTGCCAAGCCAAACCCACGCCCAAGGTTAAATCTGGACCTGGACCTGCTCCAGACAAAGAGTGCTTTTATTGTCACGAACTTGGTTACTGGAAGAGAAATTGCAAGCAGTACCTAGCTTCGTTGAAGAATGGTGGAAGTAAGAGTCCTTCCACCTCAGGTACGCTTGTTCTTAATGTTATAGACAACATATTTCTCGTTGATACAATTATTAATTCTTAGGTATTTGATATCGGATCGGTTTCTCATATTTGCAATTTGATGCAGGGAATGATAAGAAGTAGAAGCGTTGAAAAGGGAGAAATTGATTTCCGCGTGGGCAATAATGCAAGAGTTGCTGCGTTGACCGTCGGGACGATGCAACTCCACCTCCCCTCAAGATTTATTATGGAATTGAATAATTATTATTTTGTTCCTAGTTTAAGTCGAAACATTATGTCTCTTTCATGTTTGATGAAGAATGGTTATTCATTTACGAGTGAAAACAATGGTTGTGTGATCTCTAAGAATGATATGTTTATAGCTTTTGCACCCATTGTGAATGGATTGTTTATTTTAAATCTTGATGGTTCACCTGTCTGTAACATAAATGCTAAAAGGCCTCGGCCTAATGATTTGACTACTACCTACATGTGACATTGTCGTTTGGGTCATATAAGTGAGAAACGCATAAGGAAGCTCCATACCGATGGAGTTTTAACTTTGTTTGATTTTGAATCATACGAGACATGTGAGGCTTGTTACTAGGCAAGATGGCCAAGGCACCTTTCATAGGTTTTCCTGAGAGAGCATTAGACTTGTTGGAACTTGTACATACCGATATGTGCGGACCAATGAGCACCACAACCAGAGGAGTGTACCAATACCTCATAACTTTTACTGATGATTTTAGTAGATATGGATATGTCTACTTGATGAGGCACAAGTCTGAAACCTTTGAAAAGTTCAAGGAATTTTAGAATGAAGTTGAAAATTAGCGTGGCAAAAAAATTAAGGCCTTGCGATCTAATCGTGGAGGCGAGTATTTGAGCCACGAATTTAGCAATCATCTGAAAAGTTGCGAAATTATTCCACAACTTACGCTGCTTGGAACACCTCAGAGAAACGGTGTATTCGAGTGACGTAATCGAACTTTGTTAGACATGGTTCGATCAATGATGAGCTAGTCGGACCTACCGTTATCATTTTGGGGATACACTCTAGAAACAACAGCTTTCACACTAAATAGGGTACCATCTAAATCCGTAGTTAAGACACCATATGAGATGTGGACTGGAAAGACTCCCAGTTTGTCTTTTCTAAAGATTTGGGAATGTGAAGTGTTTGTCAAGCGACTTCAGTCGGATAAGATCACACCCAAGTCAGATAAGTGCATTTTCGTGGGATATCCAAGGGAAACTTTAGGATATTATTTCTACAACCGGTCCGAGGGCAAAGTGTTTGTCACTCGAAATGGGGTTTTTCTAGAGAAAGAGTTTCTCAAAGGAGAAAAGAGTGGAAAGACAGTGCATCTTGAAGAAGTTCGAGATGAGCCGATCGGGCAAGAATCAATGAGTGATGCTAACATAGCAGAACAAGTTGAGATACCCATGGCAAGAGAAGCACCACCACAACCACGAAGGTCGGCAAGGCTCCGCGAAATGCGGGAAATATTAATGTTGGACAATGATGAGCCTGCGACATATGTAGAAGCAATGATGGACCCAGACTCCGAAAAATGGCAGAGTGCCATGCAATGCGAAATAGAGTCCATGGGAGACAATGAAGTTTGGAACTTGGTCGACCCGCCTGATGGTGTTAAAGCCATAGAGTGCAAGTGGATCTATAAGAAGAAAAAGGACATGGATGGAAATGTTCACATCTATAAAGCGCGACT
Organism: Setaria italica; assembly: GCF_000263155.2. Classification (NCBI taxonomy): domain Eukaryota; kingdom Viridiplantae; phylum Streptophyta; class Magnoliopsida; order Poales; family Poaceae; genus Setaria; species Setaria italica. The sequence continues at coordinate 19,317,441 of NC_028457.1, forward strand.
TGTTGCAAAAGGTTTTCGACAAGTTCAAGGAGTTGACTACGACGAGACCTTCTTGCCCGTAGTGATGCTTAAGTTCGTTTGGATTATTCTAGCTATAGCTGCATATTTTGATTATGAGATATGGCAGATGGATGTCAAGATAGCTTTCCTAAACGGAAACCTAACTGAGGACGTGTATATGATACAACTCGGGGGTTTTGTCGATCCGAAAAATGCTGGAAAGGTATGCAAGCTTCAGAGATCCATTTATGGATTGAAGCAAGCATCTAGGAGTTGGAACATTCGTTTTGATGAAGTGGTCAAAGGGTTTGACTTCACCAAGAACGAAGAAGAGTCTTGTGTTTACAAGAAGGTTAGTGGGAGCTCTGTAGTATTTCTAATCTTATATGTGGATGACATATTACTGATTGAAAATAACATTCATATGCTTGAGTCCGTAAAGACTTCACTGAAAAATAGTTTTTCGATGAAGGACTTAGGGGAAGTGACATATATTCTGGGCATTAAGATCTATAGAGATAGATCGAGAAGGCTTATAGGAAGATACTTATATTGACAAAGTGTTGAAGCGGTTCAGCATGGAAGAGGCGAAGAAAGGGTTCTTGCCTATGTCACATGGCATACATCTTAGCAAGACTCAGTGTCCTTCGACTGCTGATGAGCGGGATCGCATGAGTAGAGTGCCATATGCCTCGGCTATTGGATCCATCATGTATGCAATGATAAGTACTCGCCCAGATGTTTCATATGTGCTAAGTATGACAAGCAGACACCAGTCTGATCCGGGTGAGTGTCACTGGACAGCGGTGAAAAATATTCTTAAGTACTTAAGAAAAACTAAAGATATGTTCCTCATCTATGGAGGTGAGGAGGAGCTCGTTGTAACAGGTTACATCTATGCTAGTTTCTAAACCGACAGAGATGATTCAAAGTCACAATCAGGATTTGTGTTCACGCTAAATGGTGGTGCTGTTAGTTGGAAGAGTTCCAAGCAGGAGACGGTGGCCGATTCTATGACAGAAGCCGAGTACATCGTGGCTTCGGAAGCCGCGAAGGAGGGTGTTTGGATAAGAAATTTCCTTATTGAGCTTGGTGTGTTCCCAAATGCGTCTAGCCCATTGAATCTCTACTGTGATAACAATGGGGCAATTGCACAAGCAAAGGAGCCAAGGAATCACCAAAAGAACAAACACGTTACATGGCGATTTCATCTCATTAGAGACTTCGTTAATCGGGGTGAGATCAAGATATGCAAAATACATACGGATTTGAATATTTCTGATCCGTTGACAAAGCCTCTCCCGCAGTCTAAGCATGATGTGCACATAAGAGCTATGGGTATTAGATATATTCTAGATTGACTCTAGTGCAAGTGGGAGACTGTTGGGGGTATGCCCTAGAGGCAATCATAGAGATGATGATATCTGATTGTATCCATGATTTGTATATTGTGTTCATTGAATATTCATTAAAGGCTACTTGAATTGATCTGCAATTATATGAATTGTATGTGGAACTCTTTAATTGTATGGTTATTCTAAAAGTTGTCCCTAGTCGGAGTTCATGTGTGGAGACACATGAATATTTGACTAGTACATGTATTAGTTGATGACTATGTTTCACAAGTCATGGACATGGAGATGTCAAACTAATAATGTAGGCATATGTGGAGACATGTGCTAGGACTGACCCAACGTGAGAAGTAGTTCTCTCTTTACACAACATATACGCTTTGTCCTTAGACCTGAGATTGTCGTATGTACTCAAGATGTGGATCGACTTACTTAGGGGCTATCAAACGCTACACCGTAACAGGGTAGTTAAAAAGGTAGCTTTCGGGTTTGTCAGGAAGCATGCTGTGAGGCATGGTCAATCAAGATGGGATTTGCCCCTCTCTGATTGAGAGTGATATCTCTGGGCTCCTCGAGTGATCGGATCCGGAAAAGCATGGCCATGCTACGTACGGTTAAGAGTTAACCTATAAGGGGCTGGAAGCTTAATTCGGATATGATCTGAGTTGGATCAGGTTTAGAAGTACTAATGGGCCTCGGACCCAGAGGACCGTCAAGAACCTCTATAAATAGAGGGGTGGGGCACCATAGGGTTTCATCCCTTGAGCCGAAATACATCTACCGTGCCTCCCACGCCCTCGCCCTGTTGCAGCTCGCGGACCTAGCAGTCCGGCTTGCGACACTTCCTCCCTGCACGTGTGGATACCTTGGAGGTGTTATCCCTGCAGCACTTGGACGAGCCACGACGAGCCGCCGACGAGCCACGACGAGCCGTGGCACAAGGACGACCTTGCTGCACGTGGATGAGCTACTGAGGAGCTGCTCGACATTAACGTGATCGACTACGTATTCGACTACGCTGATCGACTTCGCTGCCCCAATGCGATTCTACATCTTCCGCACCAGTGCGTCGAGTGGTAATCCCGTGATCCATATACGACAGTTTTCCTGGTTTACACGGTAGAAAAAATTTTACTTTGCACTAGCGTAGCCTACCTCATAGCTCAACAGCTTATAAGGACAAATTGGGTACATCTGATCCTCAACCCATGGTTTTTAATCTTGAGCAATTGCTACAAGCAGCTAATACTCTTTAGTGCTTGAAAGAACCCTTCACTACTGTTGAGATTGATATTGTCATTCAAAACTTGCCATCAGACAAAGCTCCTGGACCAGATGGATTTAATACTGAATTTATCAAGAAATGTTGGCCAATTATCAAACATGACTTTTATGATCTATGTTCAGCCTTCCAGTCAGGAATTGTTTGCTTACAAAGTATCAATGGTTCTTTTATCACATTGTTACCTAAAGTGGATGGGACCTATAAAGTATCAGACTTTTGACCAATTTCTCTTCTTAATATCTCAATGAAGCTTCTGACAAAATTATTGCAAAAGGTAATCATGGAACTCATTCACAAAAACCAATATGGTTTCATCAAAACTAGAACTATTCAGGATTGCTTGGCTTGGGCTTTTGAATATCTTCATTTATGTCATAAATCCAAAAAGGAGATAGTCATCCTGAAATTGGACTGTGAAAAAGCTTTTCATAGAGTTGAGCATGGAGCAATGTTGGCTATAATGAAACATAAAGGTTTTGGGTCTATTTGATTTGGATGGATGCAACAGATCTTTAACTCAGGTATTTCCTCAGTTCTGTTAAATAAAGTCCCTAGAAAAACTTTTCATTGTAAAAGAGAGGTGAGACAAGGAGATCCCCTCTCCCCTTTGCTATTTGTTTTGGTAGAAAATCTTCTACAATCTCTTCTCAATGATGCCAAGAGCCAAGATCTTTTGAGTTTCCCATCCTTCAATATGTTGATGACACCTTAATCATCATGGAAGCTTGTACATCATAGCTTCAAGCTCTTAAAGATATCCTACAGTCATTTGCAGTCTCTACAGGCCTAACAGTCAATTACTCCAAGTCCATGATGGTGCCCATTAATATTTCAGATGAGAAGCTTCAGTTCTTGTCTCATTTTTTGGCTGCTCCAAAGGAACCTTTCCTTTCACTTATTTGTGTCTGCTTTTGGGTCTAACAAAACCAAAAGTGGAAGAGTTTCTTCCTATGGTCTCCAAATATGAAAGAAGGCTAGTTTGGACATCATCTTTTCTATCTCAGGCTGGAATATTACAGCTCACAAATTCATTCTTTACTGCTTTACCTAGTTCCACATGTGCACCTATATCCTCCCAAAGTCAATATATAAACACATTGACAATTATAGAAAGAATTACTTATGGAGAGGCTCGAACATCAATAATAAATCACCACCAAAAGTAGCCTGGGAAATGGTATGTGTTGACGCCAGATTTTGACACGAGTAAAATCGGCGTCAGGAGAGGAAGAAATTGGAAGATACAGCAAGATACAGGGGTGACAGTTGGAAATCGGTCGAATGGCGCTACAGTTAAAGATCGGTTGGTTGGTGCTATAGTCCAGGATCAGCCGATGCTACAGTCCAGGATCGGCCGATGCTACAGTCCAGGATCGGCCGATGGATCTTTAGAATTCCGCCTCACTTGACCCCTAGGGTTTGGGATCGGACGCGCCCGGTTCCTGATCGGTTACCCCTTGCCGATGAGGAAATCGGCCGATTGGGAGGTTGGAATAGTTGGGTCGGTATGGGCTTAGAAAGGATTATAAAGATGAAGAGGGAATCAACCCATGAAGCGCATAATAATCGACCTAGTACGAGTCATACTTGTAAATATTCGTTTTCCATTTGAATTAGGGATAGAGTTCTAGTCAGATAAGGAGTCGTCTGTACGGGGCTATAAATAGCCACTTTCGTAGATCTGTAATCATCAACAACTCAATACAACAAACTACTGTTTCCTCATAGTTACTTTCAAGCAGGCGACTTCGCCGAATACTTTTCTTCTTTTTCACGAGTTCATACGGGTTGGCGGGGCTGCATCAACTTGACCTCCGGCCGATCTTGTAAGTTCCGTTTACCGAGTAAATTCTAAGCTTTAACTTCGGGCGCATCGCTGTCGTTTCGTTTAGATTTATTCACTAGTTATCGATATTTACTAGAATTGTAGGTTTTTCCTGTTTTTCTAGTTTTATCACCAGTTATCCAGCTAGGAATCGGCAATCTTGGCTTTTCTCGTATTTCGTCACTTAATTTACCTATTTTACGCATAGCCAACTAGATCTGTTCCTAGTGTTGCTACTGTAGCGTTGTGTTGATTGCTCCAGCAGTTTTCATTCACGCTGCTCGGTAATCGGCTGCTTCATAGCCGATTTCTTTATTACGGCAAATCGGCCGATTCGCTGATAAGCTTTCTCGAGATCGGAAATTTAGCCGATCGCGACCTTTGGATATGACACGTATTTTTCCTTGCCAATCAACAGGTCAGATTGGCTGGCACGCTGCGCGAACCGCACTAGGGCGATCACCCGAACAGGAGTTAAGCAGATTCTCCCGGGTCGTGTGTTAGACGTTGGGAATTCGGTCGGCCGGTTTTCTAGCGCCAACACACTTTTGGCACACCCGGTGGGACCAATACAACCGCCACCATGTCGAAAGCTGCTGAAGTCTCCGAAGATAACGTCATCGAAGTGACAGAGGCAGATCTCAGGGACAACCAGAAGGAAGAACTAGAGAAGCAGACGGCGTACTATCGGAAGGCTTGCCTGCAGTCCTTCAGTCGTGCCAGGAGCAGGGAGACTATCAAAAAGTCTCCGTTTCCAACTCCCCGCCAGATCACAATCACCGAGGACTCGGACAAGATGTCTGAGATGGTCCAGCAGTCCGTTTATCAAGCCTTCATTGATCAATCCCTGGTGCTTGCAAATACGGTGTACAATGCTGTCATCAGCTCCTTGGCTAGCGGGGTATCTCAAGGGTACAAGGGACCGGCATATGCTCCGCCGATTCCACCAAACAAGAGTTATCTAAATTCGGCTTCTCAGCCGATCCAATTTCCAGTTGGGGGTTGTTGACGCCAGATTTCGTCATTAGTAGAATCGGCGCCAAGAAGAGAGGAAATTGGAAAAAAACAGTTGGGAATCGGCCGAATGGTGCTACAGTACGAGATCGGACGATGACTTCTGCCTCGCTTAACCCTTGGGGTTCGGATCGAACGCGCCGGGTTCCCAATCGGTTGCCTTTTGCCGATAAGGAATCGGCCGATTAGGAGGTTGAGATAATTGGGCCGGTATGGGCTTGGAAAAGAATAGAATGATAAAGGGGAGATCAGCCCATGATGCGTATAATAACCAACCTAGCACGAATCGTGCTTGTAAATATTCGTTTTCTATTTGAATTAGGGATAGAATTCTAGTTAGTTAAGGAGTCATCTGTACGGGGTTATAAATAGCTACCTTTGTAAATCTGTAATCATCAACAAATCAATACAATCAACTACTTTTTCCTCGTACTTACTTTCAAGCAGGTGACTTCGCCAAATACTTTCTCCTTTTTCACGAGTTCGTACGGGTTGGCAGGGCTGCATCAACTTGATCTCCGACCAATCTTCTAAGTTCCGTTTACCGAGTAAATTCTAAGCTTTAACTTCGGGCGCATCGCTGTTGTTTCGTTTAGATTTATTCACTAGTTATCGATATTTACTAGAATCATAGGTTTTACTTATCTTTCTAGTTTTATCACCAGTTATCCAGCTAGGAATCGGCGGTTTCGGCTTTCTTTACATTTTGCTATTAAATTTGCTTATTTTACATATTGCCGATTGGATCTATTCCTAGTGTTGTTATTATAGCATTGTGTCGATTACTCCAGTAGTTTTCTGTCTACAAGGCTACAGTAATCGGCTGCCTTATAGCCGATTTCTTTATTACGGCAAATCGGCCGATTCGCTGATAAGCTCTCTCGAGATCGGAAACTTAGCCGATCGTGATTTCTGGACCTGACACGTATTCTTCCTTGCCAATCAACAGGTCAGATTGGCTGGCACGCTGCGCGAACCGCACCAGGGCAATCACCCGAACAGGAGTTAAGCAGATTCTCCCGGGTCGTGTGTCAGACGCTGGGAATTCTTTCCAGGCAGCCACTCGACCAACTATGCCGCCGTAATAGCCTGTCGCACCAGAGATGAGCAAAGCAGCAGAGCTCGTACTATATGATGAAACGAGTGGCTCATTCAAACAGCCGACCCTGAATACACAGTCGGCTATAACAAGCTTTTAGCCATCCCACCTCCGATATACCAGCACGTGCCAGTCCCTCAGCCAACAGTTTACCAGCAACAGCCGGACTGGTCGGCACGTATAGCAGAAGTGATTCAGGAACAATTCGGCTTGAAGCTGAAGGTACAGACTTACACTTACAGGACACCGTGCCCATCTACGTATGACCTACTGCTGTTTCCCCATCGGTATAAAGTTCCTGACTTCACCAAGTTCTCGGGGATGGACAACACTTCAACCGTAGAACACGTGAACAGATTCATCATGCAATGCGGAGAGGCAGCGGCGCAAGACGCTCTACGGGTGCGGCTCTTCTCATCGTCCTTGTCTGGGTCGGCCTTCCAGTGGTTCACGACATTACCGCCCAACTCGATTATTACATGGACCAATTTGGAGAGGCAGTTTCATAAATACTTCTACGCCGGGGTACATGAGATGAAGTTGTCCGATTTGACCAGCCTCAAGCAGAGAAGCGACGAGCCGATATCCTCATATGTACAGAGGTTTCGGGAAATCAGGAACAAATGCTATTCTTTGGCTCTAAATGACGCACAGCTAACTGATATAGCCTTTCAAGGTCTCCTGCCTCACATCAAAGAAAAATATGCCTCATAGGAGTTTGAGAGCTTAAGCCAAATAGTCCACCGATTGTCTGGACAGGAGGTACGTTCTTTCGATCCACGGAGGAACTTCCAGAAGAAGGTGGCATACTTAGAAGAGGTTGAAGCCGAAGAAGATGCAGAAGTCGGTCTTGCGGAATGGGTTAAGGGAAAGAAGCCGATATCATGCCCGTTCGGCAAGGAGCCAGAAATGTTCGGCTTTGACACGTCGAAGGCCGATAAAATCTTCGACCTCCTACTCCAGGAAGGATAGATTAAGCTCTCGCTATACCATACGATACCTTCTGCCGAATAGCTGAAGAAGATGAAATATTGCAAATGGCACAACGCTACCTCCCATGACACTAATGAGTGCAAAATCTTCCGGCAGCAGATAAAAACGGCTATTGAGCAGGGCAGACTTAAATTTGAAGTACCAACAAAACCAACCAAGCTGATGAAGATCGATCAGCACCCCTTCCCCACCAACATGGTTGACACGGGAAAGAACTCGCTCCAAACAAAGGTGCTAACGTCCGAATCGGCTAAAAAGAGTGGTGCCGTAGATCCTAGAAATCAAGCGGCGCCTGAAGACATCAAGGGGAAGCGGCGGATGGAAGACGACAACGGCGGATCAGGAGAGCCACGTATTACTTCCCAATTCCTGCTCCACAAATATCAGCGGCAACATGAGCGCTCAAGATCCCGGGAAGAAGCGATGCGGCGACATGAAGATCACTGGAGATGCCCGTTCTTCATCCACTGTTGGGAAAGCAACCTCAGGTTACCTTCAGCCGATAATTGCCCAGAGTGCAACGGCCCGTATCGTAACAATCGGCCGTTCAACAGGTCTCGCTCCAGAGATGGGAGACCAGGGCCGATCAGCAGGAACTGGCGCGACCAAGACGACCGGTGCCCTCCCGTGCATGATCGGCTGGGGGGCAGAAGTGACCGATATGACCGGTCGGAAGGCAAGCGCCATGATAGGCCGAGGGGTAGATTTGATCGACATGACCGGCCGGAAAATAGGGCCAGCATTCACAGTCAGCTTGAAAAGATGGCCGATGCTCGAGTGTCAGACGAGAACCCTTTAGGACGCGAACCGGAATGGGAACGCGCCAGGCCACGAACCAAACCAGTGAACCCCAGGTGGTGTCCCGATGGATTGACCAAGTCTCAAAAATCAAGAATCCAGCGTCTCCGCTAGTGGGAACAGCAGGAGGAAGAACAACAGTACATGACGGACAAGAGGGAAGGCAGGTCTCAGGTATGGCGCCCCAAAAGAAATGACAGAGGAGGCGACGAATCGGCAGGCGATGAATCGGCAGCCGACATCGGCATGGTTTTCATATTGCCGATGGAATTTATGACTCCTGCCGACCGACAGGATATATCGGTGATAGAAGAACAGATGGCACAATTAGCTTCGGAGCCAATGATAGCCACATTCGAGAAGCCCGAAGACGACAAGCGGCAACACCTGAAAGCGTTGTTCCTTAAAGGGCATGTCAACGGCCGACCCCTCACCAGATTAATGGTAGATGGAGGAGCTGCAGTCAACATCATGCCATATACCGTGCTCCGGAAGCTTGGGAAAAGCGATGATGACTTGACCAAGACAGACATGATGCTCAAGGACTTCGAGGGCAATGTATCCCCCGCTCGCGGCGCCCTATGCGTCGACCTCACCATCGGCAGTAAGACCCTTCCTACTACTTTCTTTATTATTAATGGTAAGGGATCCTACAACATGCTACTCGGCCGAGACTGGATACATGCAAATTGCTGCATCCCATCGACAATGCATCAATGTCTTGTACAATGGGTCGGCGACAACATCGAGGTGGTCAACGCCGACTCCGCATACAGCATCGCGGCAGCCGACACGCAGCAGTGGAGCTGCGAAACCGTCAAGTGCATATCCGGTAGAGTATGGGATACTGACTTCTTGAAGGTGTCCGATTTTGGCCTACAGCCGATCCGAGCAGTCGGCTCCGAAGACTCAGATTAAATGGATCAGTTCGCCCGAGAAGATGGGAAGCTAGGGCACGGGTTCACGTCGGCCGATTCATTAGAAATGATAGACTTAGGCGATGGCACCAAACCAAGGCCGACTTATATTAGTGCAAATTTAGATCCAGAATACAAATGTAAACTGACAAGTTTGTTAAAAGAATTTAAGGATTGTTTTGCTTGGGAGTATCATGAGATGCCCGGATTAGATCGATCTATTGTTGAACATCGGTTACCCATAAAACCAGGATATCGGCCGTATCAACAGCCTGCACGGCGATGCAATCCTAAAATTCTACCAGACATAAAAGCCGAAATAACTTGGCTAATCAAAGCAAAATTTATTCGGCAATGCTGTTATGCCGAGTGGATCTCCAACATTGTACCAGTATACAAGAAGAACGGAAAGCTACGCGTGTGCGTTGATTTCAGGAATCTTAATCAGGCCACACCGATGGACGGATACCCCATGCCGACGGCCGATGTGCTGATAGATACTGCCGCGGGACACAAGGTTATTAGCTTCATGGACGGAAATGCTGGGTACAATCAAATACTTATTGCCGAAGAAGACATACCCAAAACGGCCTTCAGATGCCCAGGCCACCTTGGTTTATTCGAGTGGGTGGTGATGACTTTTGGCTTAAAAAATGCCGGCGCCACGTATCAGAGAGCCATGAACTACATATTTCACAAACTCATCGGCATACTGGTAGAAATCTACATCGACGACGTCGTAGTCAAGTCCAAAGGACACGAAGAGCATCTGGCCGATTTGCGAAAAGTGATGGAATGCACTAAGAAACATGGGCTGAAGATGAACCCGAATAAATGTGCCTTCGGCGTGTCCGTCGGACAGTTCTTAGGATTCATGGTACATGAGCGGGGAATAGAAATCAATCGGAAGACCATAGCGGCTATCAACAAAGTCGTGGCCCCGCAGAATAAAACTGAATTGCAGTCTTTAATCGGCAAGGTGAATTTCATTAGAAGATTCATATCTAATCTGTCTGGGCGAATCCAAGCCTTCACACCATTATTAAAGTTGAAGCCCGACCAGGAGTTCATATGGGGGGAAGAGCAACGCAAGGCACTGGAAGATATCAAGCAGTATTTGGTCTCACCACCGGTATTGGTCCCTCCTCAAACTGGTAAGCCGTTTAAACTATATTTATCAGCCGATGAAAAAGCTATTGGGTCGGCTCTGGTCCAGGAGTTAGAAGGAAAGGAAAGAGTAATTTATTATGTCAGTAGAAGACTCTTGGACACTGAAACAAGGTATCCTCCAGTAGAGCGGTTGTGCCTATGCCTTTACTTCTCATGCACCAAACTCAGGCACTATTTGCTGTCGGCGGAATGTGTGGTCGTATGCAAAGACGACGTGGTAAAATACATGCTGTCAGTGCCGATTTTGAAAGGACGAATCGGCAAATGGATCTTAGCTTTGTCAGAGTTTGACCTTCGGTATGAATCGGCGAAAGCCATCAAGGGTTAGATCATGGCTGATTTTGTCACCCAACACTGCGGACCAGAGACTACCTTCGTGGAACCGGTACCTTGGACTTTATACTTTGATGGATCGTCATGTGGGGTCGGATCAGGAATCGGCATCGTCCTCATATCGCCTCGGGGGGCAAGCTATGATTTTTCTCTGCCGATAGAAGCAACCGCCACTAACAATCAAGCAGAATACCGAGCTGTATTGAAGGGATTACAATTACTAAGAGAAGTCAAGGCCGATTCTGTTGAAATTTTTGGAGATTCCATGCTTATTGTGGATAAATTAACAGGGAAGTCCGAATGCAAGGATGATGTGTTGAGGATTTATTACGAAGATTGCCTGCAGCTTCTAAAAGAATTTAAATCGGCAGTTATTGAACATATCCCAAGGAATCACAATGAGGATGCCAACAAGCTCGCCCAACACGCGTCTGGGTATCGGCCGATTCAAGGCGCTATGGCCCTGGAGCTCGCGGCCGATGATTGGCGATAAGAAATTGCCGATTACCTGAAAGATCCATCTAGGAAAGTGGATCGGCGGGTGCGTTTCCATGCTACCAAATACGTACTAATGGAAGATGATTTGTTCTACCGAACAATTGACGGTGTCCTACTCAAGTGTCTGGGAACAGAGGAGGCTAAGACTCTGATGGGAGAAATCCATGAAGGAGTGTGTGGAGCCCAGCAGTCGGCTCATAAGATGAAATGGATGATCAGGAATAATGGGTATTATTGGCCGATGATCCTCGAAGATTGCTTCAAATATTATAAGGGATGCCAGGATTGTCAGAAATTCGGGAATGTCCAACGTGCGCCCGCGTCGGCCATGAATCCCATCAAACCGTGGCCGTTCAGAGGATGGGGGATAGACCTCATCGGCCAAATTTATCCCCCATCAAGCAAAGGGCACAAGTTCATTCTGGTGGCCACTGATTACTTTACCAAATGGGTGGAAGCAATTCTGTTAAGAGCCGTAACATCAGCTGCCATGGTCGACTTCGTAAGGGACCATATCATCTACCGATTCGGCATTCCCCAGACCATCACAACTGATCAAGGGACAATGTTCACATCAGGAGAATTCGAGGAGTTCACGGCCGATATGGGAATCAAATTGTTAAACTCCTCTCCATATTATGCCCAAGCTAACGGTCAAGCCGAATCCTCCAACAAGGGGATAATTAAGTTAATCAAGAGGAAGATAGAGGAGCAGCCGAAAAAATGGCATCTATGTCTAACTGAAGCCCTATGGGCATACAGGATGGCTTGCTATGGGGCCACCAAGTTATCCCCTTATCAGTTGGTGTACGGTCACGATGCAGTACTACCGTGGGAATCAAGGGCGGGGTCGAGACGCATTTCGCTCCAGGACCAGTTAACAGCCGATGACTACTCATCACTCATGAAAAGGGAACTTGATGACTTGGCTGGCCAATGATTGAGAGCTTTGATAAGCATTGAGGAAAACAAGAAGAAAGTGGCCAGGTGGTATGATAAGAAGGTCAAAGTCAAACAATTCTCTCCAGGGGACCTGGTTTGGAAGTTAGTGTTGCCGATTGGGTCGAAAGATCCTAAATTCGGAAAATGGTCCCCTACATGGGAAGGGCCATATAAAATCAGCAGATGTGCTCCAGGAAACGCTTATATTTTGGAAACAATCGAAGGAGAAGAGTTTACTAGGGCTCTGAATGGAAGGTACTTGAAAAGGTACTACCCTAGTATATGGGTCGGAGCATAAAGGATCGACCACAATGAACAACACACAGCCGATACAAAAGGGTTCGTCTTGAGAAAACATGTGATCGTCCAAATCGGCCGATGTATTCATTCGGTACGGACGGCGGGTTACACGGCCGACAAGGTACAAGTCGCCCTTAGAACAAAAAATAATTAACTACGCTTTTTCTTACGCTCTCTCTCAGCCCGACCGAGTTCTATCATAAGACGGATATATTCTTCTTCTATCTCTTTCATCGCAACTTCCGCTTCAACTTAACGGGGGAGAGGGTGGCTCCGGTCCATTGACGGGCGCGATGTTCCTGCTGCTGCATCTTCAAGGATGAATTGTCGAGGAAGCAGATGACTTCTGTCGGCTTGAGGTCGCCGGCAGATATTGCTGTCCAGAGAATCCCAGATCCGTCGGATGTCGGCAGGAACATGCTCTTGGAGTTCGTCACGATGAGCCCTGATTAAGTCCTTGTCCTCTTGCGACAACGGTTCATCGGAGTGCATGAGTTCGATGGCGCGTTCGAGTTTAGGGCTAAGGCGCCGTGGCTGAAGAAAATGATGATAAAAAAGGTGATTACCTTCATAAGAGTTAAACTGAGAAGAAGGGTCAAGGCAAAACTTTCACCTGGTTAACAGAGGAAGAGGAAGAAGATGAAGAAGACATGACTGAAAATCGCACCGACGAAAGCAGGTTGGGAAAATGAAGCTGAGCTAAACTGGTACTCTCGGAACGGGGGTCTAGGCCGGCATTTATAAGAAAAGGAGGCGTAGATATTTGGTAAGACGCGTCCCGTTGGAAGTGAGAAAGGCAATAAATAAAAGAGGCATCACGAAGGACGGTCAAAGCGGTCATTAAAAGTTCGTACAAAATGGCCAGTACTTTTACCGGTTACCCAGAAGGGCATCGATAGCCGCAATCGCTCGACGTCGAATCTGATCGGCAGAGTCCAGGACCTGTTGGTCATCATCCACCGATCTGGGGACTTCTGACACATTGCGGTGGAGTTTAAGGGCTTCGTGGGCCAGATGCTGCCTCTCCCATTTTAGATCGGCGATGACGGAAGGGAGTTCTTGGAGCCTCTTCTCTTCGGCATCTATTGCTTTGGTCACCTGTTCCATCTCCTTGGCAAGCTCTGCCCTTCGGCGTTTGAGGTGATCTATCGTGCTGACGATCCCTGGGCGAGAGTCTTCCAGAAAATGAATTTGTTGGTGCACCTCTTGGGCCTGACGCTTGTACGTATCTTCTTCTTCACGAGTCTTGGCCAACTTGGCACGATCGGCCATGTGACGCAGGGCCCTGAAAACCAAGATCCTTATCGACTCGATATACGCGGCCGGCGCCAAGGCTTCCTCCGCTTCTTCTGGTACCCGCCCGCTGACGTCACCGAAGAGCTGCCGAATCGGCGAGGCGTCTTCTACCAATCGGCCGATGTCTTCTTGAAGAAGGGATCGGATGCTGGTGAGTTTGCCGCGGACGTCATCAGGGACGGAGCTCAAAGTGACTTGGCGAGAGGCGACTTCCTCGTCGTCAGAGAGTGCGACCGCAAATGAGAAGAGACTGTTGTTGGGGGTATCCTGTTCCCGGAAATAATAAGTCAAGAAGAAAAACAAATTAGCCGATGGTGATAGCAAATCGGCTAAGTAAGGTGAAAAGTCTCTTACCTCCTTGAATCGGATTTCCTCAAGCTGCATTTGGGGAGCCGTTATCCTCGATTCAGGGGCTGGTGCCATTGGTTCATCAGAAGAAGAAGACTCTACGATGATTGGTGCTGTGCTCGGACCAGCTTCCCAGGAGATGACCGTTGGTTGGTTAAGACGGGCGTTTAATGTACCGGTGACCTGTGTCAAAGGATTGAATGAGAACATTATCCAAATGCTAGGAAAATCGGTTGAAGAGTGTTATACCTCGGCGGATGGAAGCGAAGGTGCGTCGATAACCGATTGGGTTGCTGCCGATTGTGGTGGGTCCATGGAAGTGATCTGTGCAGTCTAAGATAAGAGGAGTCAGTGCAGGGACATCAATCGGAAGGGTTGGGCAATGAGTTTACCTGCATGGCCTCCAACAGTAATGATGCAGCGGCTACCCCAGCTTGTGTGACGACTTGAGTATCTACTACTCTGGCAACTTGAAGAGGCAGTGCGGCCGAAGTTTCTGCCGATATGATCGCAGGAGGATCAGCCGATTCTATACGAGCTCGAACTCGGCGACTGGTCTTCTTGGTAACTTTCTTCTGCACCTGCTTCGATCGGCCAGCGATTACATCCACGAAAGGGGCATCGAAGCCGATAAGGGGGAAGATGGTGTATGGATGATGGTCTTCTATCGGCCGACCACTCCGGCTGCGTGTTGGGGGGACACGGTTCTCAGACTGAAGCAATAGCAAGATGTTAGTATATGTATTCAACCGCATTGATAATGGAGTGAAAATCGGTTAGGAAAAAAATACCTCAGCGTTCGGGTCGATGTTGGTCGGATCCAGGAGATTGCAGTATGTTGACTCGGAGTTGCAGAACAGGTATTGTTTCCATTCGGCCCACCAAAGCTTGAATGGTTGGACGGCGAAGGGAGCTACTATCCAGTCCTTCAGGTCAATGGTGCTGGAGTCTGCGACCCGATCCCGCAGCCGACTATAGTCAAGACCTTTTGTGAGCTCATCTCTGAACTTAGCTCGGCCGGCGAAGTACGCTTGAATTGGCAGCTGACCCATGCCGAATTGACGCGCTGCAGCAGAGGGATTGTAAAACTCATACGTAGGAGCATCTTTCCCTGAGAAGAAGTTGGCCGGCAGGATTCCCGGTTTGATTAACTCATCTGTGAGGTCTTCGTCGAATCGGCCGGTAGTTGAGTCGAAGCAAGAAGGGAGCTCAAAGATTGGGTCATCTCGCCGATAAGGAAACCAGACGGTTGCATCTTCATTAAAACCGTTATAAAAACACCGAAAGTACTCGGCCACTTTGGTAGCAGAGTACAGACAACCGGGGAAGGCCGATGCCGCTTCGCCGAAAGATGTGCATCGGCGTCGGACAGTGGGATCCTCTGCCGATTCGATGCTGGGGAACGTCATGTGTTCCACCCTCTGCTGAGAAATCTTGCTCATGTACAGGTTCAGCCATAAGTTAATGAACCACCAGGGTCCACCTGGATTTCCAATCGGCTCCCCTTTGGATAGTTTGATGCCGATTTGGTGAAGCATGTGGTATGCTGCCCCTAGTAAGTGTTTTCCAAGAGGAACAGGAGTCCCTACTGATAATGCTTCGGCTAAAGCTTGGGTGTTGGTTGATGGGCCAGCTGCTCTCCCACAGAAGAAGTGCTTCTCCAACCACATCATTAGGAAGGCCGTGTGTTCTCTGTTTTCAACAGATTCGGCCCTTTTGTTACATCTAAAAAAGCCTTTCCACCCGCCGATTCCCCTCATGTCCAGTCGATATGATGTTGCGGTTAAAAGGCAGAAAGGGGTGTCCGGGGAGGAAATGTCCAGGCCGGTCAGCAAAACCACATCGGCCAGTGTGGGGGTCATAGGTCCGTGTCCGAACAAGAATGCATTAAGAGCATCAGACCAAAAGTAAGAGGCTGCCATCACTAATGGTTCATTCCGCTCCATTTGGGACAGGGATAAGTTGATGCATTGGCCGATTTTGAGTTCGTCCCATTGGACCCTCTTTGGTGCGGCTATTCGCTGGTACCATTCCCTCCAACCGGGAGTTTCATTCGGCCAAGACCTAAAGGTGCCCAGCCAGTGATCCAGGTCCATGGTGGATTGTTTGAAGGGGATCCTATGGGTTTCCAAATTGATTAGCTTAGTTGGATCTGGGTTCCCCATGGGTCCGAGGCAAACAAGGCCGGGATTTCCCGTAAGATGAATGGTGATGCGATGTCTAACCGCCTAAAAAAAGGAAAGGGGGTGCGAAAGTAAGAAATAGATCTAAAGTAAATGTATTACTGATAAAGGAAAGATTCAGTGATGACCTCTGGGATGAAGTTCCTTGTAGTCGGCGGGATCGCCGGTGCAGCTGCGGAGGATGAGGCCGCCATTGGGATCTCGGAAGAAGCTTCGACTTTCGCTAATGGAGCTCCTTCTTCCGATGACAGAGCCACCACTGTCGCTGTCTCCGCCGAAGACGCTATTTCTTGAGCTTCGCACGCGGGTGAGGTGCCTGAAGGTGCCGCCATTGGAGGGGGAGGAAGGAAAGTGACAGGAAGACGGTGCCGGAAAGCTGTGGAACTAAGGAAAAATGCTAGAGGAAGAAGAAGGCTCG
>NC_028457.1:19335376-19380324 GCF_000263155.2 Setaria italica
AAATGCTAGAGGAAGAAGAAAGGCTCGTGCGTTGGGGAAGAAGGACATGATCTCGAAAGGGAAGTGCGGGATGTCCTGATATTTAAAGGGGGCCTGAGGAAGGGTAAAAATGGAATTTTTACCGCACCGGCGTTTCGAGTTTTTCGGGGGTAGTGGTTGTCGTGGGCGCCCATTTCGAAAAGATTGCAATCATCAGGTTGAAGACCGCGAAACGGAAGGATATTTTCATTGCGGTTGTTTCAGAAGGGAAGTTGAAAAGAATTTCGAAGTAAAGACTATATTTTACTCCGAAACTGGGGGGCATGTGTTGACGCCAGATTTTGACACGAGTAAAATTGGCGTCAGGAGAGGAAGAAATTGGAAGATACAGCAAGATACAGGGGTGACAGTTGGAAATCGGCCGAATGGCGCTACAGTTAAAGATCGGTTGGTTGGTGCTACAGTCCAGGATCGGCCGATGCTACTGTTGGAGGTATGCCCTAGAGGCAATCATAGAGATGATGATATTCCATTTGTATCCATGATTTGTATATTGTGTTCATTGAATATCCATTAAAGGCTACTTGAATTGATTTGCAATTATGTGAATTGTATGTGAAACTCTTTACTTGTATGGTTATTCTAAAATTGTCCCTGGTCGGAGTTCATGTGAGGACACACATGAATATTAGACTAGCACATGTATTAGTTGATGACTATGTTTCACAAGTCATGGACATGGAGATGTTGAACTAATAATGTGGACACATGTGGAGACATGTGTTAGGACTGACCCAACACGAGAAGTAGTTCTCTCTTTAAACAACATATACGCTTTGTCCTTAGACCTGAGATTGTCGCATGTATTCTAGATGTGGATTGACCTACTTAGGGGCTATCAAACGCTACACCGTAACAGGGTAGTTATAAAGGTAGCTTTTGGGTTTGTCAAGAAGCATGCTATGAGACATGGTCAATCAAGATGGGATTTGCCCCTCTCTGATTGAGAGTGATATCTCTGGGCCCCTCGAGTGATCGGATCCGAAAATGCATGGCCATGCTACGTACGGTTAAGAGTTAACCTACAAAGGGATTCCGAATCACAGGATCGAGAAAGAGCGGTCGGCTTGAAGCTAGACCAAATATTGTGAGGCAAAGGGAATAGCATGTATATTATGTTGTGATGGTTCGTCTGATATGATCTTCGTATGCGTATAGGAGTTGGCACGTCTTGCTAGAGGCCGCTACCGACTATTGGGCCGAGTAGGAGTACTCGGGCCATGTCTATATGTATCCGAACCCATAGGGTCGCACACTTAAGGGGCTGGAAGCCCAATTCGGATTTGATCCGAGTTGGATTAGGTTTAGGAGTGCTAATGGGCCTCGGATCCAGAGGCCCATCAGGAACCTCTATAAATAGAGGGGTGGGGGCGCCCTAGGGTTTACACCTTTTGGCTGAACAGACTTGCCGCGCCTCCCACGCCCTCGCCTGTTGCAACTCGCGGATCTAGCAGTCCGACTTGCGACGCTTCCTCCCTGCACGTGTGGATACCTTGGAGGTGTTGCGCCTGCAGCACTTGGACGAGCTATCGACGAGCCGCCGACGAACCACGACGAGCCGACGACGAGCCGCGGCACCAGAGGCGATCTTGCTGTGCACGTGGACGAGCTGCTGAGGAGCTGCTGGACGTGATCGACTACGTACGACTACGTTGATCGACTACGTACGACTACGTGATCGTCTTCACTGCACCGACGCATATCTACATCTTCCGCACCAGTAGTGCGTTGAGTGGTAATCCCGTGATCCTTATACGGCAGTTCTTCCTGGTTATACGCGGTAGAAATTTTGATTTGCGCTAGTGTAGCCTACCTCGTATCCCAACAGTGGTATCAAGAGCCGTAGCTGCTTAGTTTTGGATTCGGGATGTGTGCATATGGAGATATGCGAGTTCTCTGTTTGATCTATGTCCTAATTTCGTGCCCTTGCTGCAATGGTAGTGTAACGACATACTCCTACCGGTCGGTTTCCGCCATCGGAGTTAAGTGATACACGTAAATCCAGTTGCAGTGAGGGAAGATCAATATGATTGGTCAAATCGAGATCCAGAGTCATACGCCAGGCGCATTAGATGTGCAATAGTAGATGTGATCTACTGCCGGGGTCGGAATTTTGCCGTATGCGCATGCTTCGGTAAATCAGCCGTAACTTTTCGGTACAATCTCGGATCGGGGCGATTTCTATACGAAAATTGATCTACAGAAAAAGTTACACATGAAATTCAACGGCTTTGCCGTTTTCGGCGAAATTAGATTTCCCAAATTCGGCTTGGAAGATGGAGTTTCGGGCCTCCGAAGTTTGGAACGTTAGGACGCCTAACTCTCTTTTGCAGGATGTATGTATCTTGTGATCAGTATGGCCCCTTGTGTATGTGATGCATGTGTGTAACTCATTCGTGACCTGCGTGTCGCGCGTACGGCAACACGGCAGGAGCCATATGTGTTGTCACTTTATTGTATTTAATGGTCTGCGTACCAATCTGTGATGATCCAAGCAACTATGTAATCTTCATTACTAGATTCTTTACTAGCTATTAGGCGTAATAGCATGCTCTAGTTCTTGGAGGACTCATCACCAGGAGGATGGCGCACATGGAACATGGAGATGGAGATCACCATGGTGAACAGGTTCTATGGAGATGGAGATCACCATATGAAAAACGGGCCATACTGTGTCACAACTATGTGAATGCTATTCTGTTTATGTTTTACTTTCTGCATGCTGTGATGTTAGAAGTAGAACGATCCCTCACAAAGTTTAAGTTAGTATGCCCTCCCAACTAAAACTTGCACCGTCCCATGTCTTGTACAATTAGTGGTGGGTCTATGAAATTAGGGTGCCACTAGTTTTCCTTGACTAGACGGGTTTGTGTCAGACACTTACACGCATGAGGGTTGGTTTGCTTAACAAGGATATCTTAACGGTTAAGGACCTTGGGGCATAAAGGTTGGGCGCCGAGACATAGAGATGTCACCCAACAACAGGAGTCATATGTGATATGATTAGCAAAAGTTGCTTACCGATCTACCTTGTTTGCTAGCGGTGATGCTAAAGCTCACTAGTAGACTTGTTAGTTGTGGATCCTGAATCACTAAGTTTCAATAGAGGGATATTGATTTTAGTGGGAGTAGATTCTGTTAAAATAGTTTAATGTAATTTGCTCTATCATGGATACGTTTGTCTTAGTGTATTTTGCATTACTTTTGTTGTAGATTAAATGGCACCTAGCAACACCACCACATCGTTTGCTTTGCGTTCGGTCCTTGAGAAGGACAAGTTGAATGGAACAAACTACTCGGATTGGATCCGCAACCTGAGAATTGTTCTCAGGGCTGAGAAAAAGGAAGATGTTCTAGACAACCCACTACCAGAAGAACCTGCTGAGGATGCACCCGCTGCTGCTAAGAATGCTTACAAGAAAGCATGTGATGCTAACCTCGAAGTAAGCTGCCTTATGCTTGCTTGCATGGAACCCGAGCTGCAGATGCAGTTCGAAACAAACCATGAGGCGCACGATATGATCGTGGCGCTTAGAGACATGTTCCAAACACAGGCCAGGACTGAAAGGTTCAATGTGTCTAAGGCCTTTGTTGAGAGCAAGCTAGCAGAAGGCGCAGCAGTAGGACCACACGTAATCAAGATGGTTGGTTACACTCAACGGTTGGAGAAGCTAGGCTTCCCACTGGGCCAAGAGTTGGCCACTGATTTCATTCTTTCATCTCTTCCGGCTAGCTATGGGAACTTCATCTCGAACTACCATATGCATGGGACGGAGAAGGGTCTGAATGAGCTGTGTGGTATGCTCAAGACAGCAGAGGCTGACATAAAGAAAAGCGCTACTACCAGCCATGTGATGGCGATACAGAACAAGCCCAGCTTTAAGAAGAAGGGCAATTCTTGGAAGAAGAAGGGCAAGGCTGGAACGTCCAAGCCAAACCCACCGCCCAAGGTTAAAGCTGGACCTGGACCTGCTCCAGATAAAGAGTGCTTTTACTGTCATGAACTTGGTCACTGGAAGAGAAACTGCAAGCAGTACCTAGCTTCCTTGAAGAACGGCGGAAGTAAGAGTACTTCTACCTCAGGTACGCTTGTTGTTTATGTTATAGACAACATATTTCTCGCTGATACAGTTATTAATTCTTGGGTATTTGATACCAGATCGGTTGCTCATATTTGCAATTCGATGCAGGGAATGATAAGAAGTAGAAGCGTGGAAAGAGGAGAAGTTGATTTCCGCGTGGGCAATAATGCAAGAGTTGCTGCTTTGACCGTCGGGACGATGCAACTCCACCTCCCGTCAGGATTTTTATTATGGAGTTGAATAATTGTTATTTTGTTCCTAGTTTAAGTCGAAACATTTTATCTCCTTCATGTTTGATGAAGGATGGTTATTCATTTGCGAGTGAAAACAATGGTTGTGTGATCTCTAAGAATAATATGTTTATGGCTTTTGCACCCATTGTGAATGGATTGTTTGTTTTAAATCTTGATGGTTCACCTGTCTGTAATGTAAGTGCTAAAAGGCCTCGGCCTAATGATTTGAGTCCTACCTACTTGTGGCATTGTCGTTTGGGTCATATAAGTGATAAGCGCATGAAGAAGCTCCATTCTGATGGACTTCTAACTTCATTTGATTTTGAATCATACGAGACATGCGAGGCTTGCTTGCTAGGCAAGATGACCAAGACGCCTTTCACAGGATTTCCTGAGAGAGCAGTAGACTTGTTGGAACTCGTACATAGTGATGTATGCGGACCAATGAGCACGACGGCTAGAGGAGGATTCCAATACTTGTGCACAAGATGAACTGAATTTGCTATCCTCTTTAAATACTTTGGGTTACATTGAATTTGATGTTTTGTGTAATCTAAATTGTCTAAAAGAGAAACTTCAATTTGGTTCTGGTTTGCCAAGTTTTAATCATTGTTCGCTTCATGCAATTGGCAAATATGATAGCAAAGGAGAATATTTGGTGCATAAAGTTTATGTTTGCTCCACTCTGAAATATCCTTTTGGGCTACAATACCATGATCAAATAGAGGGCTGCACTAACACTAATAATGTCTTGCAAAGTGTTTCTAGTTTTTCCCATATGCAACAGGGTAAGACCAAAGAAGGGGAGCATTACTGGTTGTGGCCATGCAGCATGGCCGTCGCTCCGTGCTCCAACATCAAAACAAGCACCTTAGAATGCCACTGGAGCAAGTCGAGGACGACTTGCAGCCAAGAAGGGGAGAATGATGAGGACATCACATGCTCGGATACAACCATATTGGCGTCTTTTGACTCCGAGGTGAAGCAATTCTTTATCATAATTATATGTGATACATTTGATGAATTGATGCTGCACCATGATGTGTATTCGTTGTCAATTTCAGATATACATACATGGATCAAAAATAGTGTTAAACACACATGGAAGGCATGGAGGACCAAAGAAGTAGATTGGGGGCCAAGTCCAAGTATTCCTAACGTCCTCCACCAGGCCACCACGTCACTTTTGGCCCAAGGAAAGAAAGAGATCCAATCCAACACGTTTTGGTGCTGGATTCGGACTACAGTTCTGGCCCAACTTGCAACGACTGCCACGACCTCATCCGGACTCCGTTTTGGGCGTTCAAGTACTCCTTGGAATCCTTATGAAGTCTATTTTCATATGGATCCGGACTCATGTCCATATCTATTCTGAGGCGGCCGCAATCATCGAAATACTACCGAGAGGTTTTCTGTCCACAGGTGCTGCGTCGCCCTATTTTGGCCCGATGGGCTGTGTATCAAGTTGGGTCCATTAGGGACGTGTCCTAGGGTTGGAGCACGACCCCAACACCCCCCTGGTCGTCCTCCTAGGTATTAATAAGGATTAGAGCTGCCACGAACAGATTGGGTTTTGTTTTGATGTAAGTTTAGCCATTGCTACTTCCTTGTAGACGCGTGTGTCGACTAGACCATCCGTTCTACTCGATTCGGAACCCCAACTTTATCAATTTCAGATTGGTTTCCATCTCTATATTTGCAATTGAGTTGCTTGTTATACTTGTTCTTGCTTGTTCTTCGATTGCTTGCAGGACGAGTGCCCTAGTGGCCGGGTGACGCGCTCCACAAGATCGCGGCAGCCATTGGAGGTGGTGTATCGGTTGCTAAGGCGCAGCTTGGAAGGCTGTAGTCGGGCCGTGAACGTCGTCTCCATCCACCAATCGAGTTATCCCACGCCTCTCATCGAAAGATCGGGAATCAACCCTAGCGGGTTCATATCAGTTGGTAATCAGAGCAAGGTTTATCGGTGAGAGACTTCCAGTTCCTTGCTGATTTTAATTACCTATAGTCCAGAAAAGCACAAAAAAGATAGTAGATTAGTTTACCTGCAATCCTATAAACCCTTTGAGCCTTTGCTAGCATTGCTTAGTTAGGGCTTGTTGAGTTTTTGGTTGCATCGGTTGCGTCAAGTTGCTGGTCTTAGTGTCTATTCCTTTAGAGTTTTGAGTTCTATCACGTTTTGGTCACCACGAGACCCACCATCACCATATACATCATCGCTTCATTTCTGCCACCACGGTTTCATATGATGTCCGATTTGGGAGTTTAAATACAATCTGGAAACTTGAAGTTGTCTTCTTTCCAACGGATCTGACCTTGCAGCAAAATTCGGTCTGAGCGCTCCACAATCGTCTTAGAGATTTCTGCATCTGCTGTATTAACAAGAGTTGTTAAATTTAAAATTCGAAGGGGCTGTGTGCAATAGCCTTATTGTTTGGGTTGTCATAGTACCAAATAAAAGATTTAGGCCTCTGCAAAAAAAAAAAAAAGAAACAAAAAAAAGAGAAAGAAAAAAAAAAGAAGAAGAAGAAAAAAAAAAGACAAGACAAGGAGAAGAAAGAAGGGGCTGAATCTGTTGTTTTCTTTGTGCTGTGCTAGTTGCTCTTTTTAGTGACTACCTTTGTGCCTAGGCTCACGTCTCTAGCATGGTTTAGCCTAGGACCAGCACAGTACCGCCGTTGAATGATTACTCAACTTGCTTTTGTGACTAACGTGGTGCTAGTATATTTCCTTGCTTAAGCCCACCTACAGCTCCACATATTCGACTACAGCCTGACAGGTTTTTCTTGTTGCTGCGGCACCGATACACTTCACTCCACGGTTGCAGACTTGTTGGTTGCCGTCACCTCCTGTTTGGCTTGGTAAGAACTTGTAAGGGCTTGTTTTAAACAAGTTGAGTTAGAGAGAATTACAAAAGACACATCATAGTAGTTGACAGGAGTATACATATTATTTTTGTGTTTCCTGTTTTCTACTAATCATGGCAGGTTATACGAAGATCGTTGAGCTGTTGAAACTAGACCCTCATATTCAGGATGTCATTCAACACTTGCCGTTATATGATGGTAAGTTTGATCCTAAAGCTTACATTGATTGGGAGATAAAAGTAGATAATGAATTTGATGAGCATGACCTGTCCGAGAAACAAAAGATTTATATTGCCTCTAATGTTTTGACTGAATATGCTTTGCTTGAATGGAAACGCATTTGTAGGCACAACAAAGTTTTAGAATCTTGGGAAGACTTCAAATTTCTTTTTAGAGATGCATTCATTCCTGAATATTATGCTAATTATTTGCTTGCAAAATTAGACAACTTGAGGCAAGGTAGTAGGACTGTGAAAGAATACTTCCATGATTTTAAAATTTGTATCATGTATGGTGGATTAGATGAGTGCATGGAAGATGTTATGTGTAGGTTCATGAGAGGGCTCAATTCTGAAATTCAAACCTTGTTGCTAAGCAAATCATACATACATATTGGTCAATTGTTTTGCCTTGCTCTCAATGTTGAAAAGGAGATTCTATTATCTGTGAATACTTGCAAGAATGATGTGACCCATTATATCCAAAATTTGTCCACTCTCCATGCTAATGAAGAGCAACAAATAGTGGAACCCATTGCTGATTTTCCTTTGTCACAAAATGAATTACTTGCTGTTCCTTGTGATAAAGAGGACTTGTGTGCTGATGATTCTTTTACTCCTATACCACAAGTAGTGAATAAGTGTGATACTTTTGGTTTGGAATCATACAAATGTGCTGAAGATAAGCTTTTTCATCCTATTACTTGTGCACAAGATGAACTGAATTTGCTATCCTCTTTAAATACTTTGGGTTACATTGAATTTGATGTTTTGTGTAATCTAAATTGTCTAAAAGAGAAACTTCAATTTGGTTCTGGTTTGCCAAGTTTTAATCATTGTTCGCTTCATGCAATTGGCAAATATGATAGCAAAGGAGAATATTTGGTGCATAAAGTTTATGTTTGCTCCACTCTGAAATATCCTTTTGGGCTACAATACCATGATCAAATAGAGGGCTGCACTAACACTAATAATGTCTTGCAAAGTGTTTCTAGTTTTTCCCATATGCAACAGGGTAAGACCAAAGAAGGGGAGCATTACTGGTTGTGGCCATGCAGCATGGCCGTCGCTCCGTGCTCCAACATCAAAACAAGCACCTTAGAATGCCACTGGAGCAAGTCGAGGACGACTTGCAGCCAAGAAGGGGAGAATGATGAGGACATCACATGCTCGGATACAACCATATTGGCGTCTTTTGACTCCGAGGTGAAGCAATTCTTTATCATAATTATATGTGATACATTTGATGAATTGATGCTGCACCATGATGTGTATTCGTTGTCAATTTCAGATATACATACATGGATCAAAAATAGTGTTAAACACACATGGAAGGCATGGAGGACCAAAGAAGTAGATTGGGGGCCAAGTCCAAGTATTCCTAACGTCCTCCACCAGGCCACCACGTCACTTTTGGCCCAAGGAAAGAAAGAGATCCAATCCAACACGTTTTGGTGCTGGATTCGGACTACAGTTCTGGCCCAACTTGCAACGACTGCCACGACCTCATCCGGACTCCGTTTTGGGCGTTCAAGTACTCCTTGGAATCCTTATGAAGTCTATTTTCATATGGATCCGGACTCATGTCCATATCTATTCTGAGGCGGCCGCAATCATCGAAATACTACCGAGAGGTTTTCTGTCCACAGGTGCTGCGTCGCCCTATTTTGGCCCGATGGGCTGTGTATCAAGTTGGGTCCATTAGGGACGTGTCCTAGGGTTGGAGCACGACCCCCAACACCCCCCTGGTCGTCCTCCTAGGTATTAATAAGGATTAGAGCTGCCACGAACAGATTGGGTTTTGTTTTGATGTAAGTTTAGCCATTGCTACTTCCTTGTAGACGCGTGTGTCGACTAGACCATCCGTTCTACTCGATTCGGAACCCCAACTTTATCAATTTCAGATTGGTTTCCATCTCTATATTTGCAATTGAGTTGCTTGTTATACTTGTTCTTGCTTGTTCTTCGATTGCTTGCAGGACGAGTGCCCTAGTGGCCGGGTGACGCGCTCCACAAGATCGCGGCAGCCATTGGAGGTGGTGTATCGGTTGCTAAGGCGCAGCTTGGAAGGCTGTAGTCGGGCCGTGAACGTCGTCTCCATCCACCAATCGAGTTATCCCACGCCTCTCATCGAAAGATCGGGAATCAACCCTAGCGGGTTCATATCACTTGGCTTTTCTCGTATTTCGTCACTTAATTTACCTATTTTACGCATAGCCAACTAGATTTGTTCCTAGTGTTCCTACTGTAGCGTTGTGTTGATTGCTCCAGCAGTTTTCATTCACGTTGCCCGGTAATCGGCTGCTTCATAGCCGATTTCTTTATTACGGCAAATCGGCCGATTCGCTGATAAGCTTTCTCGAGATCGGAAATTTAGCCGATCGCGACCTTTGGATCTGACACGTATTTTTCCTTGCCAATCAACAGGTCAGATTGGCTGGCACGCCGCGCGAACCGCACTAGGGCGATCACCCGAACAGGAGTTAAGCAGATTCTCCCGGGTCGTGTGTTAGACGCTAGGAATTCAGTCGGCCGGTTTTCTAGCGCCAACGGTATGTGTTCCAAAGAAGCAAGGGGGGTTAGGTGTACTGAACATCAAGACACAAACTGAAGCTTTGATCCTTAAATTCTAGCATAAATTCTTTAATAGGCATGATATTCAGTGGGTTCATTTGGTATGGGAGAAACATTATTCCAATGATCGCATTCCTAATTAAGTTAAGAAAGGATCCTTCTGGTGGAGGGATGTATTGAAATTACTAGACAAGTTTAAAGGCATGTCAATTGTTAACATCAATGATGGGAGAACATGTTCATTATGGGATGACATTTGGAGAGATCATATTCCAGCTCAAACTTATCCCCATTTGTTTTCTTTCAAAAAAAAAACCTTTCATCTCAGTCTAGCATGCCAGAGAAGTGGTTGACATTGAATAGTTATTTCACCAACCAGTTTCAACATAAGCTTTTGAGCAGTTAATTCATCTAGCAAATGCATTGGAAGACTTGGTCCTCATTACTGACCTTGCTTATATTTGGGGAAGTCCAATATTCTCCTCTGCCAAAGCATATAGGCATCTCACGGGATTCTCCTAGGTTCATCAAATTTTTCGATGGCTTTGGAAATCAAGATGTCAAAACAAGCATAAAGTATTTTTCTGGCTGGTCCTCAAAGACAGACTTAGTACAAGAAATATTTTGCGAAGGAAAAATATGTTCCTGCCATCATATGATTGTGTTCTTTGCTCGCAAGGAATTGAAGAAAATTTATTTCACTTGCTACTCGGCTGCTCATTTAAACAAGAGTGTTGGATTCATGTTGGCTTATTTGTTGATCTCTCGGCAGATCCATATGTTATTCTAGAAAGCTTTAAACATCAACTGTATGTGTCTTTTTTTATGAAAATAATAATCCTTATGAGCTGGAGTATTTAGTTGGTCAGAAATGACTGGATTTTTAAGGGGATTACACCATCAGTGCAGTCCTCAAGTTATACTTAGAGTAAAGGAGGCTTGGAAAACCCAAACGTATTCATGGCTAGACCAGTATGTGTAATTATTTCGATTTTCTTTATTTCTTAATTTCAGACCTGTAAGCTGTTTTTTATCTTTTAATATATATATAATCAGTAGGGGAATTTTCCCGTCTTGTTTTCCTTAGAAAAAGGGTGAGCAGCCATTTGGACCATAGGCGCAGTGTCATGGAGTCTGTGCAGGCAAGATTTTTCCTTATTTTTATGGAAGAGCAATATTGGCTTCCTGGAGCTAGCAAGGCTAGCTTCCCTTGGCATGGTGAGGTGAGCAAGCCAGACGAGAGTTGCCCCTAGTTTATTTTAACTATATAATCTTGGTTTGCCAATGGCATTCTCTACTTTCCCAAAAAAATTATATAATGAAATTACATTTATGATAATCTATTGCATCATCTTTACATTGTAAAACTATTTGGAATTGAAGTTATTGATGGTTAAAGTTTAAAAAGACTTGACTTAGAATAAATCTAAAACCACTAATATTTGTGATCAGAGAGGAATATTAAATTCTAAAATAATTTGTTAAATCTTAAAGACATTACGCCCTTTGTTCCACTATGTTTGCCCATGGCTTTAGAAGGATATCAAGAATGTAGTTATTGCAGTATTTCCACCCTCTACTCGTATAAACAAATATAGTGAAAAGGAGGAGCATGTTAGGTCAATATAAAAATTCGACATAATTTTATTCTACTCAATCTAATCGAACTTGGGAAGTTCCAAGACCTCGATACTCAGGGCAAGATTATGACAACATTAACCGCCTTGATAGATCAATGGATTGGTAGGTCATTCCTATCCGCCTCTATCTAGAGTTCATATGAATGCATTGCCAACATATAATGATGCATGTCACTTTTTTCAAAGTTGTTATGCCATATAAATATAATACTTCTTCCATTCAAAAATATAGGTAGTTTAGTTTTATTTTGAGTCAAACTTGTATCTCAAACTTCAAAATTACAATGATTGGCTACCCAGCCACATGTATTGGCCAGGGTTTTCTACCCAGCCACATGTATTGGCCAGGATTATATTGCTTGTCATTAGCATATTTGGAACATCCCTTTCTTTTTTTTAGGCTGTGTACATCCTGCTATGTAGAGATTGGGAGTGTTTTCAATTGTTCTTTTTTCAATTCGATTTAATATTCTTCAAAACGAATAAAACTTTCCTTATTGAAAAGAGCATTTCCATGTAGCAAAGCCCATTCCAAGATGGCCAATTTGGTCACATAGAAAACGATTGGCAAAACGATATGGCTTATGCCATGGCAAAATTTTAGGGTGTATACTAATTTGGAGTTGAACCAAATCGTGGCTAAATCTTGGAGGAATTGCCAATTTCTATAGGGTAGGAAAAGGGAACTAACCGAACATGGCAGTCAGTCATGATGGATCAGCTATCCAAGTGAGAGCAGTGAGGATTGAATAAACATGCAATTTTAACAGTTACATGTATAACGCATTGTTGTTTGTTTTTATATTTGTTCCTTTACAAACAATTAATACTTATTGATTAAATGTGTCCTTCCTTTAGCTTACATATTGTTCCTGGAGTAGGTCCGTGCAGAAATTCAAATCAAAGCGTACTTCTGGTGGGTCTCCTATGCAATCGAACACGGCGTCTGCTGTCGCAAAGTCCTCTTCTGCAGTGTAGCTGAAAAGAATATTTATGGTACATCTTGTTAGAAAACAAAGTTCGTCTGCAGTGTAGCTGAAAAGAATTACTCTACTCTACTACGAAGAATGCATAGAAGTAACGAAATGATAATTTAGGGTAAATACAAAAAATTGAAGATTGTGTAAATAATGTGACTTGTGGATAACATTAATTCAATTGTCAATCAGAGTGATGCTTAAATGTGCCACATTAGGTATTCATGTGGATCAATAGCAAGGCCTTTTTCTTCTTTATTTTGGCACTCTATCACTTGTAAAGTCTTCCTTCTTTATCAATAGAAACCGGCAGAATCTCATGCCAGTTCGTTTAGAACAGAATAATGGTAGACTTATATGAATAAAGTGCAAAAGATAGCTCTAAATAGCACATATGGCGTAAAATACAGAAAGGCTATGTGAAATTTGAATTTTCGCTCATTAAAATCCTTTACATACAATAGATGAACACCTTCACTAAGAAATTCCTACCAATTTCCATTAAGTAATAAAAATGTGTATAAGTGTTCCTAGGAAGAAATTTGTACCCGCTTTTTGTTACAATACACTTCATGCCGGCAGCTTTCGCCGCTGCAAGTCCTATATTACTGTCTTCAACAACAACACAACTGCATATGGAATAAAAATGATTAGCAAAATGGTATAAAATGATATATATAGAAAAAACACATCAAAGATGACAAAATGCCGGATACATTTAAAAGTACTATAGTATGTTAAAATATGCAGTGTGCACTGGTGCACAACTTTATTAAATCAAGTTAACTGTAATTAATCTAAAATACAGAAATTACCTCTATTCTTTGCATGTATCTGTGAAAATAATAGATAAAATTTATATAAATTGTTCAAAGATATTGTGTCAGTACCTAGATGGATCAACTCCAAGTGTAGTTGCCGCTAATATGTAGATTGCCTGCAAAGACCCACCAAAAAATACATAAGCTCTAATATACAATGAATTTTGTGACACAAATGTTATACACAAACTATTGTTTTTCTCGAACAGAGCTGTATATCTTTGTATCAAAAAGAGAGAAAAGGGAAAGAGCCTCATGCAACTATGCAAGGCAAAGCCCCTTACCCTTATCCCACCTAGGAGATAAGAGAAGGTTGCAAGATAACACCCTAAATAAGCTTATGCGCATTAACAGTACCACACAACGGGCCTTTCCTGGCAGCATGTCAACAATGTCTATTTACATTTTGGAAAACATTTCTTCAAGTAAATAACTTAATAGGGAAAGATGAATATTGTTTACCAGATTGAAAAATCAAACTTACTGGATCAGGTTTTTTGCGAGGAACCACATCTCCAGCAAATATGGTAATCTTTTCTGCTTTATCAGGCCCCAATAAGCATGATACTATTGCTGAAACCTGCAATAAATAAAAACAATTCACAAGATGACTTATAAGCTTATAAAATTGATTTTTGATTCTATATGTAACTTTTGGCTCATGTCCAGTCAAGATCTAGGAGAAAGTTGAAGAAAGGGCTAGAAGCAGTCTAGTTCGGTTTAAGGTGCTTCAACAGTTGTCAAGAGTAGATCTTGGGACTTGGGTGTTTGAAACAATAGTGACAGTGTCAACTGTTTTTTGGTGTTAGTAGGGGAAGCCCCAACCTTTTTTATATATATTTTAATTCCAGACCTATTTAATTCGCTCCCACGGGAAGTCGAATCTAAGTTTGCTGGATGATACTCAGGTGCTCTAACCACTAGGCTAGAGGTCCTTTCACGACAGTGTTAACTATTGACGACCAAAACTAGAGATACTAGGCAGTTTGGGAAAATCGAGGCCGGTTTCCTGAAACCAGCATCGTAGTTTTGTGTTGGTATCAAATTACATTTTGGAGACCGCTCGTAGTAAAACTGTCACGGAGAAAATCAAAGTGCAGATATGAATCGTCCAATTTGGAGTCTAGATAAGAGAGTTATGGAGATCAAGAGATTCCACCAGCTAGAAAATTAAGTCAATATGCATTCCGTGATGTATTCATTCGGACTCTAGATAAGACAAGACTTCCCCATCCTATAAATATGAAGGGACATGGTTGGTTGAGGTATCCAATCGATCAAAAATACATCTCTATTACGTTATCTCACTATCCTAAATTCCCCTCCAAACCCCAGGTTTTCTGTTCTTCCTTCATCTCAACGGTGAGTGAGAACGTCCTAGCTATGCTAGGGCAACCTAAAATTTTGCTTGACCAAATGAGATCCCTTTCGGGCAAGCCCTAAGCCCTCATTGCACATAACGTGCTCATGCGCCAGCGCATCTGAGCATCAACAAACAGCTTATAATTCTGCTGAATTAATATTAGAGTGGTATGGCGATGAGATATACTTATTTCTCTCAAATTTCTAACCATCCAGTTAATGCTTTCCTTACATCAAGAATTGGTGGTATTTGAATTTTAATTTTGTTACTTCAGTTGATGTCCTATTAAGTGATCAAACAAAATTTTCAGCATTTCACAGACCAGTAGTTTCTGCATGACAGAAGAATATATGCGCATATCTTGCTCAAAACTGAAAGAAATTATTCGCCTTGATATGGTAGATATTTGTTGACTACTTTAAAAGAATGGTAGATATCTGTTGTATCTCCTAACCAACATATCTTCTGCAAAAGCACTTCAAGGTGGGAAATGCTGGGTTACTTACAGCTTTCTCATTTGACGTACTGCACACTGCAACTTTAATTCCCTTTCCTAATGCTTCATCGATTAACCTGTAAAGTTGACAATTAATCTAGCTTAGCTTTACTTTTCATTTTCATGAAGCTAGGTGATTCACATTTGCATTTTGTTGGCATGTCTTTCTCTCAATGGAATCCCTTTTTTGTTTTGGACAAGTGTGTCTACATCTAATGCACATAATATGGGCGTCAACAAAAGGGATGCGAAGTTCACAATACATTCAAAATACAATTAGATACATTCCCATTCCCCTGCATACTTTCAAAATATAATTAGATACCATATTACAATATTATATTATCATGTTCATAGATATATTTAGTTTTCCAAAGTACATTTACCTTGAATCACACGACAATGGTTTGCACCTTTTATTTTTCTTTTTGCTACGACAAAAAGAACCTCGTTTTGGGTCTGTGTGTGGATTGATGTGTTGTGAAGATGTGTTCTTTATCTTGTTGATTAGAGGAATATTTACAACTCTAGAGGGATTTTTTGTTGTTACGGATCCAAAAAAACATGCCTCAAACTAACA
Source organism: Setaria italica (assembly GCF_000263155.2). Lineage (NCBI taxonomy): Eukaryota > Viridiplantae > Streptophyta > Magnoliopsida > Poales > Poaceae > Setaria > Setaria italica. The sequence continues at coordinate 19,351,267 of NC_028457.1, forward strand.
ACTGCAACCGACCTAGAAATAAATAAGCAGTTTTGAAAGTCACCACAATGCCAAATGAAGATTTACTGTTTAGTAGTACTTGAGATGTTGAAGTACATCAATTTCGTGGTTTACATGCAACATTAATCTATTTTGTGTGACATCTTTTATTATCTTGTACAGCGTCACTTCATATCACTTGTCTTCAAGAAGCAAGAGAGCATATTTCCCAACATCACAACTTATGGGTTCATTTAACCTGTAATTAAGTTGCTAAAGTCATCAGGTTGCTGGAAATACCTTTGAACACCTGGACGGAGAGGAAGCAACTTCTTCTCAATTAGGGCCATGAATAGTTCTGTTTTCCTCTTGTGAAGAGAAGCAATAAACTCCTTTCTCTCTTCATCAGTTTTTGGTGCCTTGGCTGGCCATCCTGTTTTGTTGAAGTAAGCTGTCATCCTGAAAATAAATATTTAAAATTTGGAAAGCTCAGATTTTTCAGTAGAATTAAAATAAATTATTCTTTTACTTGAAATCCAGTTATCCTTAAAACACTAATAATTGTTTCATGAGATCATCACCAACCAATCTTCCTATATCCTATTTGAATACTTATCTTTTTCAACTTACTTTTCTTTTTGACAGCAAACCAAATTTCTAACCTCAATTACAGTTGATTATATTACTTACCTCAACAACAACAAAAGGTGAAAATAATGTTTTGTGTTTGTTGATGTTTCTATAGTGACTCCTAATGTAGAAGTACAAAAAGAAATTAGGATGCAAAATTTTGGATATGAGGTGAGAATATATTTTGTTGGTGGACATGCTTCATAACATTCAATACTGAATCAGCTACATCTCCTTTTGTCGTTAAAAAATACATGATTTGAATAGCCCATAGACATATTTTATTAAGTTTTCACCCGAGATGGAAAATGACCATCCAATTGTCCAAACCATGGAATGATTACATCAATAATATGTTCCAATACAGCCTGCCAGTTGACATGTGAATAAAAAATGGAATAAAATAAAATTTAATTATTGAGGAATTAAAGTAAACCATACAGAGGAAAAAAGATACATTTGTAATTGGATGCATGTCTCATGTAGAAAGTTTAAATTTATAATTTTTCACATTCAAGGTAATGTACTGATTGTAGAATGAATTTTGCATAAGCGTAATTACACTATTCTTTTGTTACAGTTGCACCTGATAACCAGATCAAAGTTCCTACAGCAGATCACATAGATGGGCATAAATGACAAATTTCACAGCAAAATAGAGTGCTATCTCCATAATTTCTTAATGAAAGTCCTCAATCTCAATTCCTTTCCACCACCTATCTTGGGAAAAAAATCTTTATAAAGGAATAGTAGTGAGGATAATTGCAAAAGGTAAATGAACAATCATAATTCAAGTTAAGTAAACTGATTGACCTTTCCTTCCCTCCACCTATCTTGAGCAATTCTCCATACAATTCAACGTCCCAGCTGAAACCTAATTCCCTCTGTAAATATCAACAACCTATTGATCAGTCAAACTTCAACAGACATCAAGAATTGGTAGGTTTAGTTTCCTATGCTGGCATTTCTATGATTTATGGATCAATAAGAATATGCATTCTCGTTTTTTCCAACGATACGAATGATCACATGAAACAACTTTATGATAGGCACTAGAAGCTGGGGCTTTATTGATAACAATGGCACAACAGTAGAACTATTTCGCCCTCCCTAGCAGGCTCTGTTCAATTAATTCTACTTCTGCTTGCCTAACTCCTACTATGGCTCGGCTTATATGAGTGCCGGCCACTAACAAATCTCAACTAACTCATCTTATCTCTATCCTGAGCCTAACAAACTACTTACCAGCCTAATCAGCCACTAGCTGTTTCTGGCACCTTTTTCCTCCTGCTGTACACCTTCCAATGAAAGAGTCCACAACACTTCACCCCTCCTTTTGAAACAGCTCGTCCTTGAGCTGAAAATCTGGATAAGTAGACTTAAATTCTTCTAACTGCTCCCAAGTAGAATCCGCAGCACTCTGACTCAGCCAATGCACAAGGACCTCCCAGACACCACGGTTAAGACGAGCACTCTGAACTTTAGCAGGTTCAGGAATAGCATAGCCATGCGCAACGGTGGGAAGGGGAACAATGTCAACCGCGGCCTCACTGTGAAACTGCTTCAAGAACACCACATGGAAACACATTGTGGATGCGCACCTTGGCGGGAAGCTAGAGACGATAGGCGACAGAGCCAATGCGCTTCACCTGAAAGGGCCCGTAGTAGCGAGGAGCTAGCTTGGCATTCTAGGCAGACTTGATGAATGACGCCACGCGCTGGTGAAGATGAAGCCAAACCCAGTCACCCACAGCAAACGTGACATCCCGATGTGTTGCATCATGCTACTGCTTCATAATACCCTGCACCTAAAGGAGCTGCTCCCGAACAGCAGCCAAGAACACATCCCTCTCGACAAGTTGCTTGTCCAGGGAGGCCACCCATGATAGCCCAAGCTGATAAGCGGCCAAAGTAGGGGGCGGCCTGCCATAAATCACCTCAAACGGTGTGGCCTTGAGGGCTGTCTGGTAGGAGGTGTTATAGCAGAATTCTGTCCATGGCAGCCACTTCAGCAAACTCCGCGGGCGATCGCCAGCAAGGCAACGAAGATAGACACCCAACACCCTGTTAGTGACTTTGGAGACCATCAGTTTGCGGGTGGAAAGCGGAGCTGAGGCATAAGGTGACACCCGAAAAACGAAACAGCTCAGTCCAGAATGTGCTGGTGAAGACAGGATCCCTATCGCTGACAATGGAGCACGGCATGCCATGGAAGCGCACAATCTAATCGAAGAATGCCTGGGCAACCGAAGTGGCGCTGTAAGGGTGGTTGAGGGCGATGAAGTGCGTGTACTTGGAGAATCTATCCACCACCGTGAGGACCACTGATTTGCCACCCACCTTGGGAAAACCCTCAACAAAATCCATTGCGATGTCAACCCATACTGTGTGAGGAACATCCAGCGGCTACAGCAGGCCAGCTAGATGTAAGTGCTCCGTCTTGTTCCGCTGGCAGACGGTGCAGCCCCGCACGAAGTCGCGGACGCATCTGCTGGCCTGGGGGCTATAGAAGGAGGCACGCAGACGGTGGAGTGTCTTCTAAATGCCCTCATGATCAGCGCCGCGTGCCGTGTGCAAGAGCTGTGGCTAGAACGCCGAGGAGTTAGGGACGAAGATGCGGCCCTTGTGCATGACGAACCCGTCGACGACAGACCAAATGGCCCCCGCAAGGCCCTGGTTGATCTCCTAGCGCTTGGCGACGGTCTCAGGCAGCGACTCAGCCTCCCAGCGAAACTCGTTGAACAGCTCGAAGTCCAGACGGGAGAGGGCGCAAGCAGACAGCGCTGCAGCGTCCTCCTCACGTCGTGACAAGGCATCCGCGGCCACGTTCTGGCATCCTGGTTTATATTCCACCGTGAAGTCATACTCGAACAGTTTGCTGACCCAAGTGTGCTGGGGAATGGTGGAGAGGCGCTGGTCCAGCAGGAACTTCAGGGCGAAGTGGTCGGTGTGGACGGTGAATGGTCGTGCCCAGACATACGGCCACCAATGATGCATGGCCTTGACCAAGCAAATGAGCTCGCGCTCATAGGCTGCCAATTTGGCATGTTGTGGAGCCACGACGCGAGTGAAGAAGGCAATCGGCCCCGCGCCCTGGTGGAGGATGGCGCCGAAGCCGGAGCCTGAAGCGTCGCAGTCGATGAAGAATGATGCCATGAACTCAGGAAACTGGAGAACAAGACCAGAAGTCAGGGCCGACTTGAGGGCGTTGAAGGCGGTGGTGGCGGCGTCGGTCCAACAGAAGGCCTCCCGCTTAAGGAGGGCTGTCAAGGGCGCCACAATGACATCGTAGTTGTGGATGAAGCGGTGATAGTAGCGCGTGAGGCTAAGGAAGCCACGCAGAGCACAGACAGTCCGTGGCGTCGGCCATCCCTGGACTACTTCGATCTTGGCTGGGTCCATGGCCACACCATCCTTGGAGATGAAGTGCCCCAGGTACTCCACCCGACGCTCTGCGAACAAGCACTTGGAGCACTTGAGGAACAGGCTGTGGGCGCGCAGAGTGGACAGTACGGCCCGGACATGTTGCAGGTGCTCAGCGAGGGAGGTGCTGTAGATTAGAATGTCGTAGAAGAACACGAGCACGAAGCGACGCAGGAAGGAGCACAGGACCTCGTTCATGAGTGACTGGAATGTCGCCGGGGCGTTCGTCAAGCCAAAGCCATGACCATGAACTCAAAGTGGTTGTGATGAGTCCAGAACGTCATCTTGTGAATGTTACAATGTGCATCCGGACCTGGTGATAGCTGCTGCGAAGGTCCAGCTTGGTGAAGTAGGTAGTGCCGTTGAGCTCGTCCAGCAGTTCGTCGACAACGGGGATGGGGAACATGTCATGCACCGTCTTGGCATTAAGGGTGCAATAGTCAACGTAGAATCGCCAAGAGCCATCCTTCTTGTGCACGAGGAGGATCGGGGACGAGAACGCCGAAGTGCTGGGGCGGATGAGGCCCTGTTGCAGCATCTCAGAATGCGGTGATCACAGGACCGCACCGGCGGTAGTGAGGACAGCATGGTGAAGACGTCACTAAACTCGACAAGGAGCAGTTGGAGAAGATCTAGGTGCTCGACGGCATTGAGCGCCGGAGCCTTGGACGTTGTGACACCCCTTCACCGGACGCGACGGTTCTGGCACCAGAATGCCATGGTATGGCGCTCAAAATCCCAAAGGATAGGGCTAAAAGACTTGAGCCAGTGGCAGCTCAGCACTAGCTTGTAGTCAGTGAGAGGGAGGACGAAGAGGTCGATGACGAATCCCTCGTGGCCGATGGTGACACGCACGGTGGCAGAGACGCCGGCGCACTAGACGCGATCCCTGTTAGCAACCACCACGGCTAGGCCGGGGCGTGGAGTAGGCTGGAGGGCGAGGCGGCGTGCTATGGCCGTGGCGATGAAGGAGTACGTGGATCCTAAATCCACGAGGGCCTAAAGGGAGGTGCCAGCGATGGAGGTGGCTAGGTGCATAGTGTTCACCATCTTGATGCCGGTCAGGGTGTGGAGAGAGATCTCGAGGTCGTCGGAGGAATCCGTCTCCGGCTCCGTAGCGCTTGGGAGCGGAGCGTCCTCATCGAGCTCCATCAGGTATAGCTCCTTCATCGTGCAGTTGTGATCCCGGGAGAATTTCTCGAGGCAGTTGAAGCAGAGGCCCTCCGCCCAACGCTGGGCCATCTCCAGCGGCATAAGGTGCTTGAAACACGCGCCTGCAGGCGGAGCGGTCTTCGTTGGTGCCGCCGGAGTGGATAGCACTGTCTTGGCGGCTGGCGGCGGTGTCTGGGGGGCAGCCAGGGTGTGGAACGGGCGTGACCGAACTGGAGGGGTGGCGCGGGGCAAAGTGCGGGCTGTGGCACCAACATCGTCGTGGTCCAGCTGCAAGCGGCGCTCGAAGGCCCTGGCGAGCCCCATCATGTCGTCAAGGGTGGCCGGGTGTTGAAGCTCGACGTCAGTCTGTAGCGCATTGCGGAGGCCGCCGGTGAAGAGATCAATCTGATTTTGCTCTGGAAGAGTGCGGCAGCGGGCGAGCAGGGGCAGAAATTGCGCCTTGTACTCCTCCACAATCCCGGTGCGGCACAGCTGCATAACGGCGCCGAGCGAATTGCTGCGCATTGGGGGACCAAACGCCCGTTGCACCTTGTCGACGAACTCTGGCCAGGTGGGCATGCCATGGTTCTGCTCCAGGCGATAGTACCAATCCTGGGCTGCGCCCTCCATGTAGAAGGATGCTAGCCACACCCGCTCGTCGTCCGGGGTGCAGTCGGCGCGGAAGAACTGCTCTGCCTTGTGGAGCCAAAGGATTGGGTCCGTGCTACCATCATAGCGAGAAAAGTGGAGCTTGTGCTTGGCATGCTCACACGGCGGCAGAGGTGGCGGGGCAGGACCGCTGTGGGAGCCGCCGGAGGAGTGGTGCTCCGACTGCAAGCGGCTGACCGCCATGTTGAGGCAGCTCTGGTCGCCCTTGATGGTGGACATCTCGGACTTGATGGCGGATAGCTCAGCGAGGATGGTGTCCAGGGTGTGCTTCAGATCATCACCCTGGTGGCGGTGGAGCAGTGGGTTTAGCGGTGTGCAGGGAAGGAGGGGGGGTGGGCGCGGTGGTGGCAGCAAAACAGGGGCCAAGGAAGGTCCCATTTGATACCAGATGATAGGCACTAGAAGCTAGAGCTTTATTGATAACAATGGCACAACAGTAGAACTAGTTCGCCCTTCCTAGGAGGCTGTGAACAATTGATCCTACTTCTGCTTGCCTAACTCCTACTGTGGCTCGGCTTATATGAGTGCCGGCCACTAACAAATCTCAACTAACTTATCTTATCTCTATTCTGAGCCTAACAAACTAGTTGCCCAGCTAACAACTCAGTACCTAATCAACCACTAGCTGTTTTTGGCGCCTTTTTCCTCCTGCTCTACACCTTCCCAATGAAAGAGTCCACAACACTTTACAACTAGACAAATGATTACAATTTATTTTCCAAATGTTCTGGTTGATCCATTTTAACAGGTTATAAGGTACGAATCCTAAGCAAGAGAATAACAAATGCTCCAAGTAGAAACCATTATATTCAATAATGCACCAGTTTATGGGTTCAAGTTAAGAGTTCTTTCGTTGGCCATATCATTCTTTTTATCCAATTCAGGGCACACAATACTCAAGTAATATTTGAACAGTTTCTATACCAAACTTTGTTTCTAATTAAGTAAATGTATTAAGCATGCGCAATTTTAAGCATGTAAGCATATTCCAAAGTTTATATCGAATAGCTACCGGTAGCTTTTATGATGTTTAATTCATTATGCTTACGATCTAAGACAGTGAATGCTGCATTAGATGTCAATTTTGGAGCAAAGGGATATCTGCACAAAATCAAAAGTAGCTTCGTAGCAATGAGATTGTCAACCTCCGACCATAGTTGATAGCAGATACGGGAACTAAGCAACACGAAACTGCATTGTTGAAAGAAGACGATCCAGGTCCAGCTTGAGTACCAAAATGACTATTCATTCAACAAATTATGGAGATGATCTGATTACTTGGGATGGCTATTAGTCAATTATTAGTGCTCTGTTACAGCAGAAATCTGTCCTAACCCATTGATTTTGTGAACCGATTAGGAGCAAAATAACCTGAGAAAATTAAAATAAGAGGAGCAGGGTGCCCGACCTCAGCGAAGGTCTCGTTGAAAGAGATGCGGTGGCCATCCTTCTCCGTGTCCACCAGCACGCCGTCGCAGTCAAACAGCAGCGCCGCCGGCAGGGCGGAGGCCGGTGCACCCCCGTCGCTCGCCGCCGCCGCGCAGATAACCGCCGCTCTCCGCTCGCTCCCGGTGCGGAGGCAGCCAGAAGAAAGCGCCGATTTCCTCCCTACGCCACTTGGAATACGCTGGTGGCCGGCGGTTCTCGGGACACAGCGCGCGCTAGAGAATTTGCTCCCCTGCAGCAGCGTGGACGACGCGGTGGCGGCCATGGACAATCGGAGATGGTTTCGTTGGGCGGGAAACGGTGGCCGGTCAATGGATAGCGCGCCCTTGTTGCTGCCGATGCCGCGTGAGGAGTTTAAAGCCGAGTCCACCACACATGCCTCTTCGCGAGTGTGGATTTCCCACCGGTGCCAGCTGGCGCAGGGAAGTTTGCGCCCGCTGATGGTGCTCCAACAAATCGCGCAGCTTGATCGGTAGGTATGGAGTTGGTCCCACCACTTTTCACAGCGGGCCCAGATGGTGAGTTCGTGTGCCTGCATCGCCATGCCGATTCTAGGAAGTCAGGCACGCTGCGAGGCACTTTGGTACAGCTGGTCCCACTTTTGCATCGGATTCTTCCACCACAGCCCACCGCACATCCCCTCCGACTCCAACCTCCACGACATGGACGGGAGCACGACTTCACCTGCACGCACGGGAGCACCCTTTGATACATGTACTGATGATTTTGAATGGTGGGTTCAACTAATTTCCTTGTATCATATGATAAATATGATAAATTTTACTAGTAGAATCTCTACCTAATACTAAAATAAATAAGGTTTCTGCCAAAAAAATTTTGTTTATCCTAGACCCACTTGTCAGAGGGCTCCCGCGCCACCCCGCCTGCGCCGCCTCGGCCCCGGCCGCCCACACTGCCCCGGCCGTCCGCACTGCCCGCCCGCCTGCCACGGCCGCGCCACCCCACCTGGTCGCGCCAAAGCTGCCTCCCCGACCCCAGCCCCGCCGCTCGGCCTCGTCCTCGGCTGCCCGAGCCACCTTCCCTGCGCCGTCCAGCCTGCGCTCGCTACTCGCCTCGGCCAGGGGAGAGGGAGGAGGAGCCCACGGAGAGGGAGTGGGGCCGGCCAGATCCGGCGAAGGAGAAGGAGAGGGAGGAGCAAGAGAAAGAGGGAGGAGAGGAGGTGGGGGCCGAAGGGAGGAGCTCCCGCGCCGCTCCGACCTGGCCCCGGCCGCTCAGAGCCATCTGTGTGGGCGGGGAGGCCTGCTACTGCCACTTGCTTGGGGACAAAATGGAGGTGGGGACGAGGTGACGAGCTCGCGGGGGTGTGGATCGACAGTGGACTCGTGCTTGTGCCTTGTGCGCTTGCGTGTGGCTTCTCTTCGGTTTTTGTTTGAATGGTAGGCAAGGGAAGTATAGTAAGGCTGGAAGAGGAACGCTCTATCACAACGCTTCCGCTTTTCTCCCGAGTTTATGTTTTTCTTTTCCTTTCCTTTGGTTTAAGGTCACGTTAGCTTTCAACATGGCGGCTAATGTCACGCCCTGAAATTTTTAGATTTCAGGGTGTGATTAAAAAATAACTAAACAATGATTTTATCGTAATTTTAAAATTTTTGCAATATTTATTTTCTTGATAGGAAATTTAGTATAGGAAAATAATTGGTAAAATAGAACTTATATATATTCCCAGCCGCGCTGCCTCGGCCCCGGCCGCCCGCGCCGCTCCACCTCGACCCCGGCCACCCGCCTGCCTGCCACGGCTGCGCCACCCCGCCTGGCCGCGGTCGAGCCGCCTTCCCGGCCTAGGCCACGCCCGAGCCGCCATGGTCGAGGGAGAGGGAGGAGGAGCCTGGCAAGAGGGAAGAGGGGCCGACTGGATCCAGTGGAGGAGAGGAGAGGGAGGGGAGAGAGAGAGGGAGGAGAGGAGGTGGGGCCTAGAGGGAAGAGCTCCCATGCCACCCTGGCCCAGCTACCCGCACTCCCCGGCCTCGGCCCCGGCCGCGCAGCCCGCCTCGGCTAGGGGAGAGGGAGGAGGAGCCTGTGGAGAGGGAGGGGGGGCTGGCCGTATCCACGGAGGAGAAGGAGAGGGAGGAGAGAGAGAGGGAGGAGGAGAGGAGGTCTGTGGGAGTTGGAATTAAGGAGAGGGAGGAGAGAAAGTAGGGCGCGCGCATTGTGTGTGTGGGTTGGGGGGTTGTCTAGGCCAGTGGCCCCCTTTAGTCCTGGTTGAAACAACCAATCGTGACAAAACACCCCACCAGATTTCCAAGGGCCACTAGCCTTTACAACCGGGACTAAAGGGGTTCTTTAGTTCCAGTTGATATTACCTATCGAGACTAAAGATCCCCCGTCGGTGGTCATCAGAGGCTGATTTAACTCTTTTGCTTGAATAAAAAAATATTTTAATTTAATGGGTATTTGAGTTGAAGGAAATAATTAAATAAAAATTCTTTTGGTTTTCTATTAAACGTGTAGACATAAATTTAGCGATGAAAATAAAAAATATTATTAGTTTGGAAAACACATCTGATCTTTTACCATAGTAACACACGGGCATTTTGCTAGGAATATATTAAGTGAGATGACTTCATTCTAAATAGGCTGATCCAATTCACTCAAATAAAAAAATCATCGTTATTTTAAACTATTTCATACTAAACTAAATGATACAAGTAACCAAATACACCACACCCTTAGAAGCTCCATCCAAAATGGTTGAGCGCGGCCGACGTCGATGCAGTGCGCGGCGGGTCCAACCCAGTCCGCGATGCAAATGGTAATTTGGCCTTTGTGCGATTATTCTGCTACGGGTCTAGTGGTCCTAGATTATTCGATGTCTGAAGGTTTTGCAATTCATTTTGACGCAAGTCCTGACACGATTTAGATCTTGCTACCTTTTTATGGTACATTCGTTTTTCTATTTCCAAACTTCTAACCAACATGGTGCGTGATTAAAGTGATGGGACCATTTTGTTTTGTGTTCCTGGAGCATTGACCAGTTTGTTTTGGTTTCACTTATATTCGTGGTAAAGAGGAGTCCCTGCAATAATGACCTACTAAGATATGCTAAATGGCTCATGCGAGCAAGCACTGGAGTGCTACATCATGGACGCGTCAATGTGGTAGGGAATGTCAGCGGGGGTATGGCACACCGAAATTTCCATTAATGAAGATAACTATGGTGCTGAGAGTTTGTACTCCACTAGACAGTTAGATTCAACAAATAAGGTGAAAGAACACCAAGTTGATTCTTAAAAATATTGGTGAATTGAATTTAGTACGCTTGGCTATTGAAAATGTTTTGTTCATCACATTTTACTTGGATGATGCTCTAATTGAAAATGCCTTTCTGTGTGTACAAGCACGGAGCAAGCTGGTCATATTGCGATTGGAGGTGTCATCGCCAGTGATGATGTAAGTAAACCAGATGCAGAGCAAGCAGTCAGCTGTGATAATGAGCGTGCAGTTTCTTCAATCTTGAATTCAGAAGGTGAATCAAGCCCGTGGTCAAAATGATAAGCATTCCAGTGTAATAGTCAATTAGTGATGTTTGCAGTGGCTACGTTAGCATGTACATGCTTTGTAGGAGTTACATGCAATTCTGAAATAGAAAACGATACATCTACTTATTGATAGGACAATACAGATTTATTTGCGTGTTTTAACTTAGCCTATTGAGATATCCATTGAAGTTCATGCGCCAGTGTGCTTGAGGATGAAACATGTTGTATTTTTACAGCATTTAAAAATACTGACCTTTTAAAATTTTTCTTTAAACTAAACACATCCTCTCTTCTCCCGAATATTCAAAACCAATTTTACAAATAAATCTTGCATGGAATCTAAGTATGTGTGTTGCTTTTGATTGCTCTAGGAATTTCTCGACAATCTTTTCTCGCCATCCATAAACCTTTCTTTTAAAACCCTTAGAATTAATATTTGAATTTTATTCGAATATTAACCCTACTCAAATCCTATGTCATACTCTGTTGAATATTATTCAAATATAATATACAATACCTCGATCTTGTCTTTATCAAAAACATCTAAACCCACTCGAAACATCTTCCATTTCAAAAATCCTAGATTTAATATTCAAACACCATATGAGAATTAGCTCGAACCCCTAAACCCTATCCCAATAACTCTAGATCCCAAAATCTCCAAAAGATTCCATCCCTGTATCTAAATCTGGGTATAGCTCTATTCAAATTTGAACCGTATTCAAATTTGAATAAAAAACCTATTAAAAAACCCCTTAAACAAATAATCTAAACCACCTATTCACTAACCAGGCCGACAACCACTGATTCGGCTGATCTCCCGTTCTAGCCTAGCTCACTCCGCCTCCGGCCCTCCTTCACCTGGGCCATTTGTTCCCTACTCTCCAGCCCAGCTCGCCTCCGGCCTAGCTCGCTCGGCCCACCGCACGTGCCAGCCCAGCGTGCGTCGGCTCGGCCTGCTCCCACACGCTGCCGCACCATGGCAGCACCGCCATTGGCGGCAAGGCATTCCCCCGCCTCCGCCACCACCCAGCACCATGGTAGCACCACCACCGTGCGTCACCGTCGCTCCGGCCTCCCTTCGCCACGCCACCTCGCAAGTTCAGCTCCCCTTGCTACCTTCACCCCCAAGCCTGTCACCTCCTCTGCCCCTCCCCGCCGACTCCACCTTACCGCCGACCATTAATGCCACTGCCACCTTATCTCTGCCGGCCGCTGTGCAGCCCCTTGCCCGTCCTTGGCCCCCAAGGTATCCGTTCCCCCTCTCCTCCCCTATCCCTGCCGCTAGACCAAGCCACGTGCACGCATGCGCGCCACCTACACTGCCTCAACCGTAGCTAGCCTTACCCGCTCCGGTCAAAGCATCCCCCTCTCCCTTTTCTTCACCACCACTGCAGCGGCCGCCCTTATCGTCCTCCCCAATGTCGTGGCACCCTCCCCGGCCTCCTCCGCTCTATAAATAGCACCTCACCCCCACCCACTGGAGCCTTACAAGCCCAAGGCAGGCTGTGCCCTGTCGCCTAGGTGCCGCGCCTCCTCCCTCCCCTCTCCCAACACCACAACACCACGAATGTGTTCCCCTACTCCTCCCCTCTCCGCTGGTGGTAGCCATAGGGCTAGTGGCGACCGGAACCACCATTCCGATGAGATTCTGGTGCTCTGCACAGCAACACCTATGGTGCCCTAGCAGTGCCGGCCTCGACGCCTAAAAACGCTAAGGCCACCTGGGTAAGTGCACACCAAATTCCATTTCAAGCCCTTCCACATTTCCACAAATTATCCAAATTTCCCCAAAAATATTACAAAATATTCCAAACATATCCATGTATTTTTTCCCATTGATCATCTCATATGAACCCTTTTCCAAAATATCTAGCCCACACATAATAGAAAAACCCCTTTTCTATGAACACCAAAATTCGCTTATTGGTCGTTTCTCTTCCAAAAAAATCCTAGGAAATTCCCAAAAAATATCTTAGTGCCACCTAAGCCTATTTCTATGCCCATCCAAGCCACAAACTCTCAAGTTCCACCCCTATCCTAGGATAAGGAAACTTGGCTAGCACCACCCACCGTAGGGTCAAAGCCGAGCTTGTCGTACAAGTTTCCTATACTTAAACTCCACTCAGCACCCAGCACCCAAATTATTCCTAGGATCTATTCCAAAACCTAGTCGTTGTGTTGTCCAACTAAAACCTTAGATATTGATAAAACCCAGTCGTTATGCTACCCAACTCAAACCTTAGATATCGATAAAACCCAACCGTTATGCTGCCCGATCCAAACCTCACATATCTACCTAGTCTAGCCATCATGCCACCCATTTAGAACTCTAGGAAATCCATTAGTAATTCCCTAGAAATTCTTTTAGATTCCAACCATTCCATCCTTTAATTATTTACAAATCCATTTCTAAATAATTAATATATTATTCCTCTATATCTTGGAATTATTCATTAGACCTTGGATAATTCCCAAAACCTCCAGCGGGCTCCAAGGCGGGCTCGGGGGCTGAGCGGCTACTGCAATCAGCACTAGACTCCAGGATGACTTCCTAGGCTGAGCGGCTACTACCATCAACACCAGACTTAGTACTCAGGCCCTCAGCTTACACGCTAGTAGATCTCCTACAACAAGACAAGCATTGCAACATATTACTCAGCAATACTACTCGGTGAGATCAAGTTGCATCTGTACACGGATACTTACTGGGTGGACCTCCTTATCTTGATGGAGGGCCAAGTTCCTAGACGCAGAGCCTTAACGGTAGGTGACGGCCTCTTTGGCGTGGCTCGCTGGATCACAGTCGGATCCTTGCTAGCCTTAGCCTTTGTCTGCTCTCGTTGAGTACTTGGCATTGGGATTTCCTCTATAGCTAGGATTTCCTCTATAGTCGGCAGCCTCCGCCGCTGTAGAACTAGAGTAGTCGGTTCTTCCACCTCTGTCTCCTTCTCGACCACCTGCACATCAGCAATGTCAAAGTCAGATTTTGGTAATAAAAGCAAAACAACGTATGGGTACTCAATCCTGAGGATCTTGTTACCTAAGGTGGGACTTCATCGGCCGACAACTTCTTAGCTGCCCTTTTGGCGGCGGCGATACGCGCCTTCTTCGGGGGTGGTGCCACTTCAACATCCTGGACGTCTTTCGCTGCACACTCGAACATTCAAGAAGATGACCCCACCTTGTCAGAAAGCTGGTGCTTGACAACGTATTTTTCAGCAAACTCTAAATCAGAGCTGTTGAAGGACGACCAGTCTTGTGACTCCCCTTCTTCCTCCTTCTCCTCCTCCTTCTCAAGGGCCCTCTGCATAGCCTCAAGAGGCTGCATACAACACGTGACATCAGCACTAGGTGGAAGAGGCTTGGAGACATCCAAGATCAATTCATCCTGCAAAACAAAAGACTAGTCAGTAACATTGACAGATACCAACACTAGTACTCGGGGGCTGCAGGCTATGGGTACTTATAGGATTTGGCGGGTTTGCGGCACAGTGCTCTCGCAAAATCGTCGGGATACCATTGACGCGCTTGAAGAAATGCTTCAGATGCACCATCACCTCTTCAGGGGAAAACTCCTCTGACGTCATCCGCGACAAGTCGTTGGGACCCGAGTAGTCGTACCCTGCTATGCAACGCAGCTACAGGGGCTGGACATGCCTCCACATGAAGATGAAGGCTACACCGATGCCGGTCAGGCCATCCTTCTTGAGCTAGGTGATCTTCTTAACCAAATCCGGTAGCTGAAAGCCATCAGAACTACTCAGCTTGTCTAGCCTATGGTTGTTCCACACTGGAAGCCATTGGCCCTGGGAACACAGGGCTCACGAATTCCAATGTAGAACCACTGTTGCTTCCATCCAAAATGGGAACTATGAGATCGTACTTGATGTATTGGCTCTTGAACTGTTCCCGCAACTGGATCCCCGCCCCTCTGACTACTAATGTGGGGTCCATCCGGGGTTGGGGCTTCACTCTGAAGAACTTCCTCGCAGAATGCATAGGAAGGCCTCGCAGAGGTGCATGAAGATGGCAACATGCAAAATAGAGTTGGGGTTGAGGTGGACTAGTTCCATATTGTCATACCTCAACAACCCCCTAAAGAACTCGGACAACGGTAGAGCAAGCCCGCGCTCAATGAAGTGCGCGGAGATCACTGTCTTGTTCGATTACCTCTCAAAAGGCCACAGATTTCCTCTTGTTTCCCTCCAATCTGCGAATTCCTTCTCCTAGAGCATATTGGCACGCACCATTACCTAGATGTCTGCCTCCTTCAAGGTGGATGGCTTCCAGGCCATGGCATGATTTGGTGGCGGCATCCGATCGATCTTCCCGTACTTGGGCCACGGCAGCTGGACCTCCTTCTCCTTCTTAGCAGCCTTGCGCTTCTTTGACTACGCTGCCTTGCTCGAGGATGCTTTCTTGGGCGCCATTGCTCTGATGGTCTTCTAGCGCATCAGGTGGATGGCTACACAATGGGGGTGGCGGCGCTCAGGGATGTCAAGTGGCAGCGCTAGGGCAACAGTTCTCGGGGCAGTGCTAGGGAAATAGTGAGAAGATGGATGGCTCGCGTGCACTAGCTCGGGTGAAACAAAAGGGATAAGATTCCTCCGTTATTTATAACCGCGGCATACGTAACTAAGCGGCGAGACAAGGAATATTTCATTTTTTAAGCCACCAGTTGTTGCCAGAATGGTTACCAATTTTTCCGGAAGAGATAAGAAGTTGAACGGTCACATTGGACCCGTGGTTGACCCTTGTACCCAAACTAGTGGTGTAACGGTTCAGGGGCTGTGTGCCACGTGCCCATTGGACAAAAGTTTTTTCTCTAGGTTTTAAGAGGAAACAGATGTGAAATTACAAGATTGACCCTCAGCATGATTCTTCGATTCAACCTAAGGCCCGGGGGCAACTCCATTTGGAGTGCGATTTTCATCACACTTCCATATAGGATTCAAGATTCAAGACTAAGTTAAATGAGGTTTGAGCACCTTCTAGCTGCATGGTAGTACTCGAGCATATTTGAAGACTCAATCCAATGGAGTACTCAAAAGAGTACTACAAGGTAGTCGGAGATGTCTACAAAAATACTCGAAAATGCTGCATTTGGCTAAAAAGTACTCAGGGGCTTGTCGGCCATACATCTATGGGCCAAACGGGAGGCTTGGACAGTCCTAGATACGGGGCTGTACACCAAGACGTGTCAAGCATGGAGACTACGGTGCAGGACAGTGGGATCTACATGGCGGATAAGGATTAGTCGAGGATTAGGAAACTACTCATAGCAATTACAGTAGGACTCTCTAATGAAATCCGACTAGTACTCTTATACATCAACTGACCTGTAACCCTACCCCTGGCAATATAAGGTGAGGCAAGGATCCCCTCTAAACAATCATCAATCAATACAATCCAACCAACACATAAGACATAGGATATTACGCGACATAATCGGCCCGAACCTGTCTAAATCGTGTGTTCTAGTTCACCTTTGAGTTCCTGGTCTTTGGCAAGCTCCACGCACAAAACACTACCTCGTGTACCCCCTGATAGGTTGCCCGGTCTAAACACCGACAGAAGGTACTTTGTTTACTTTGAGGAAAATTTGCGAAGCTGCCCAGCCTATTGCGGACATGATAGAACCTCTAGTTGAAGGTGTGGAGCCGCGTCCTTTGTCAGAAATACTCAAGGACGTGCTAGACATGTTGTCCAGCTATATCCAGAAGATGGCCAAGTCGATCTCCCAGCAGGTGTTGAGCTTTGTGAAGTCATTCTACCTGAAAGCCAATTCAGCACCCGTTGTTGAGGGCGTGCCAGACAACTGCACTGATGAATCCCTTCAACAATATATGCAGGAGATGGCCCCAATTGTTGAAGAGGAGGCCGAACGACTAGACCTTGAGTAATTTTTGCATTGTAATCAAACATTAGTATTATAATGAACAATTGTCAATGCTTGTAATATATTAAAGTTTTTATGCAATTATTTTCTTGCTTTGCGACTTGTTATTTTTAGTGCCTCTCACAATTAATCTTGATCATTACTCGTACGATTAATGTGAGTGTCTGCGCACAAGGCTTCTTTTTTGAGCCTCATCAGATGCACATTGTAGAGTACTTAGGACGCGTGTCCTTTTGTGGAGCGTGAGTACTCGAGCTATCTGGATAGTAGATTACTGGGTGAGTAGTCTCTTCAGGGTTTCGATGACTAGAGCCTATCTTTACAACTTTCTTGAGTTGTATTGATGTTATGCTCTGGAAAGCCTGGAACTACAAACTTGTTATTACAAGCCGCAACTAGACAGATTTGTCTGGTTAATAGCCACTTTAGTAGTTAATTAACTCCTGAGATACTGATGGCTTATTTTTTGCAAGCCGCCAAGGGACAAATTTGTCTAATGAGTTAACTAACTCATTAAAATTACTGCAGACTTAGTTTGCAAGCTAAAATTGGACAATTTTGTCTAGTGAATTGAATAACTCATTAGAATTTTGCAGACTTGTTATTACAAGCCATATTGGGTGATTTTGCACAAGGAGCTGAATAGCTTATTAGGAGTAATGCGAACTTGCTTTTGCAAGCTGCGATAAGCTAGAATTAAGTAGTCCAATTTTGATGAGGATATGAATGCTTTATTGAATTGTAAATCTACAACTAGGACCGATGTCCAATTACATGAATATGTAAGTCTAAATTAAGGATAAAATCGACAAAATTGCTTGATGTTCCATGAGTTATTGATGTCTTCACCAGAGGGGTGTTGTAGTTGATATGATCCAGGTCCAGTGACTTTGGAGATGATGAAAGGCAAGGTGAGTTGAGCTTGTGTAGCCCCTTAGTGTCCTGGATCCAACGAAGGACCATGTTGCCTCTGCTCAACGATCGTTCTTTGATGTTTCGGTCATGGTAGGTGTGAAGGCCTTCGAGATATCTTGAGGACTGGACGAGTGCTGCGCAACGAGCTTCTTCAAGGTTGTTAATGTCTAGACACCTTGTTTCCTCTGCTGTGCCTTCCTCATACTGCTCGACTGTTGGGAATTTCCACATGATATCAGCAGGCAGCATGGCTTCAGATCCGTTGATGAGGAAGTAGAGCGATTTCCCTGTAGGCTTGCATGGCTGGGTACATAGCCCCCAGAGTACATTGGATAGCTCCTTGAGCCACATGCCTCCCTTGGTGTTGGAGATATCGTGCAGCCTTTTTTGAGAGTGTCTAGCACAATCCCGTCGGTGCACTCAACTTGGCCGTTGGCTCGTGGATGAGCGATGGAGACGTACCAGATGATGATTCCACTGTTCTCGTAGTATTCCCCAAACACATGGTTATTGAAGTGTGAACCTAGGTCTATGATTATGCTATTGGTGATTTCGTAGCAATGAACAAGCTCATCGAGGAAGTCAAGTACTCTGTCTGCTTTGGGGCAGGTGACTAGCTTCACCTCGATCCACTTGGTAAACTTGTCAATGGCCACCAAAACTCGGTTGAATCCACCAAGCGTCGTGGGCAGTGGGCCAATCATATCGAGCCCCCTTCCTAAATATGCACTAGAACATGTTTGGGAGTGTTTTTGGGCATTCGGTTCTGATGAGGACATCACCTCTCCGGATGCACATGATACTCCGCTGGACATTCAAGGTCCAATCACTAGAGCTCGCGCACGACAATTGCATTTAGAGGTGAGATCGTTCCTAACCAATTCATTTTATGATTTTAAGAATAGATTGCTATTCAATGATTATATTTTGATTAGGAACAAAGGAGAGGACCAGGAGATGCATGGAGAGAGGCTTGGAGGCGTGGAGGACCAGCAAGGACATACAACTCGAGTTGGAGGCCCAAGCCAAGTCGACTTCGAGTCCACCTCGGTGTCCAGGAGCAGCCTACAGTGATTTGGATGCCCAGAACGCATACGGACTCCGTTTTGGACGTTCTATATATGGTTGGAAAGTTTAGAAGATCTATTTTCCAATGGCACTGGTTCCATGCCTAAATTCATCCTGAGTCAACGGGAATCGTCGAAACAAGATGGCGTCCAGAATCTGTCCTGGCGCTGCGTCGCCTTATTTTGGCCTTTGGGCCGTGTATCGACATTGGGCCCATTAGGGGCGCGTCCAGGGGGTCGACCACGACCCTAACCTCTATATAACAGTAGCCGTCACCTTTGTTAGGTTTTGGGTTTTGCTTAGATTAATCTGTCAAGAACAGTTTCGCCGTCATCGGTTTGTAAAACCCCAACTCGTGAGCTTAATCATTCATCCGCAAATTTGGTTTGCATTCTTCCTTGTTCTTGCTTGTGTTCTTCGATTCGCAGGCAAGGATTAGCCTTCTTGGCGAGGTCGACCGTGCATCGCTGGTCGATAACCTGAGGAGACGTTGTGCTGCGATTGCGGGGTTCGGAACGTGTTGTTCGGAAGCCGGATCGATTTGCGTAGCGACTCCGCCCAAATCGTCGATTAACTGAACCTTTCGGAAGATCGGGACCCTAGTCCACATCAAGTGGTAATCAGAGCTTCAAGTATACCGTCAGGTTCACCCTTACCCTAGTTAGATTTATTTTCGCATTCATCCTAGAGTCCACAGAAAAGCCAAAAAATTTTCCCCATCCAAGACCGTGTCTAGCCTTTTGCATAATTCTCTTTCAGAGTCCGTAGTGTTGAGTTTGTGTCCTAGTTCATGTCATTGTTGCTGGTTTAGATCGTGTTTTAGTTCGGTTGTGTGATCCATACTCCGCTGCCATCATCCCATCTTTTTCTCCCCACCCGATTCCATCTCGACCGCCACAAAACCCTACATCGGAGGGTCCTCCTTAAAACGGGCATAACTTTTCGCTCAAAACTCCGATTGAGGCGTTCTTTTTTTTCCCGGAAAGCTATCGAATTTTTGCACATAGGATTCACTGGCTTTGCCAGTCAAACCGAAATTAAAAAATTCAAAAAAAATTCAGAAGGGGATCGATTCGAGTTCCCAAGTTCCAGTATCGGTTTTGTGAAACGCTCATGATTTTCTACCGATCACACCTTACATCGGATTGAGCTGATACTTTGTGGTGTTCCTATTTTTGTGCTCCTGGTTGAGAAAAAAAAATATCAAAAAAAAAGAAAAGAAAAAAAGAAAAACAATTTGATTTCTACTAGTGCTAAAAGACGAAACAGCAGGAGGCACGTGGAGAGGAACCACTTGTTTGCTGATATTGTGCGGGATACTTGCTGATCTTGTATCATTGTTGTTCTTCATATCCATCCATGTTCCTTATTTGTTGACACTACTGTTCTAAGGACACGGGTAGGCCAGCAACTAGGGACAACTAGCTTTGGACATTTATTCAGCATTGCTATCTGCTAGTGAATTGTGTTCCACTCACATCTCTTTGGCCTTCCTATAGCTCCACATATTACTTCTGCACAGCACAGGTTCTTGAGCCTTGCAATCGCGGTCTACACCTTCCAGGTATCCTTTGCCTTGCTGGTAAGAACCTTGTAAGAGCTTGGTAAGGTGTTTCCTTTTGCTGTGTTGTTTGATTTGAGAGACACCACCACACCTGCGTAGGAGATTATTAGGGTTAACCTTCACCGTTTGTTCCTGTTTTCTATCTACAATGGCTGCAGATAACGATGGAGGCACTCCCAAGGACTTCAACGAGTGTGTCAGCCAAGGACAGTTGCAAGCTTTTATGGATGCCACACAGACCAGGATAACAGAGGTGGTCGCCAAGGCCGTCACCGACTCCATCAATGGACTCAGGCTTGCTGACATTTTTGGGGAGGTGAATGGACGGATAACCACAATAGCTGACAGGGTTGCTGCGTTGGAAGCCCGTCCACCACCACCACCACCACCACCAGCCGATGAAGATGTGGTGTATGATGGCCATGGTAACATAGACCAAGTAGCTACACGAGAGGTACGTATACGACGACGTGTTCGCGTGAACGCAGGTGCTAATCGTGCTCCCGATGACCCTTATGCTAAAATTAAATTTACTATACCTTCATTCTCTGGACATTATGATGCTGAGGGATATCTTGATTGGGAGATGACGGTTGAACAAAAATTTAGTGCCCACCTTGTGCCTGAGCAACATAGAGTTCGACAAGCCACTAGTGAGTTTAAAGATTTTGCTATCATTTGGTGGACTGGATTAGTTGCTGCGGGTGTTGCACCTACTACTTGGGAACAACTTAAGGTTGCTATGCGTGATAGATTTGTTCCACCTTCTTACCATAGAGAACTGCGTAAGAATTTGATGCGCTTAGATCAGGGAGATAAATCTGTGCAGGAATATTTTGGTGAGCTTCAGAAGGGTTTGATGCGTTGTGGCATAGTTGAGGACAATGAGGATGCTATTTGCCGTTTTTATTCCGGTTTGCGGCGCGAAATTCAGGACATAGTTGATTATAAGGATTTTAACTCTGTCAACCAGTTGTTTCAGTTGGCTATGTTTGCAGAAAAGGAATTGCAGGGGCGTGAGTTGCAGGGCAAGAGCAAGGTTGGTAACTCATACCAGCGTACGACACCATCTTTGGGGCTGACCAAGTCCTCCTCTTTTCGCGCATCCCCACCAGCGAGCACACGACCAGCAGACTCTGGAGTTTCTACAACGCCAAAACCAACGCCTGTACGACCTTCGGGTTCAGGTAAAAATTCTTTGCGGGTTCCTGCACAAAGTGCATCCTCCGTTGCTTCGACGGGACGCCCGACTGCCCTTCAGTGTCACCGCTGCAAGGGATTTGGCCACGTGCAGAAGGAATGCCCAAGTCAGCGGGCATACATTGCTACAGAAGATGGAGGTTACATCAGCACCTCTGACATTGAAGATGATGTTGATGAAGAGATCGCTGCCGAGGACACCGAGGGACATGTCCTTCGTGGTGCGGATACTTCAGCCTACATGAACATTATTGTTCAGCGTGTGCTCAGCACGCAAATTCAGCAGCCGGAGAGTCTACAGCGCCACAACTTGTTCCAGACTTTCTTCGTCATCAATAACCGTCGTGCACGTGTGATTATTGATGGAGGGAGCTGCAACAACTTGGTGAGTTCAGATTTGGTCAAGAAGCTTGGCTTGTCCACACGACCGCATCCACATCCATACCATATTCAGTGGTTAAATGACTCTGGCAAAGCTAAGGTAACACAAACTTGCAGAGTTTCTTTTTCCATTGGTGCTTATGCTGATTTTGTTGATTGTGATGTGGTACCTATGCAAGCTTGTTCACTTCTGTTGGGTCGTCCTTGGGAACATGATAATGATGCTACACACCATGGTAGAAGTAATAAATACACCTTAATGTATAAAGGACAAAAAATTACTTTGGTACCTTTGACCCCTGTTGAAATTGTGCAAGCTGATAAGGAACGTGCTGCTACTTTGAACACTGATAATTCTAAACATCAGCAAGTTGCTAGTTCTGTTTCTCCACCTGAAAAGGGGATTAAATTAAAGGGGGGAGTTATGCTTGCAACAAAATGTGATCTTGCTGAAATTTCTGATGATGATGTTTGCTATGCGTTGATATGCAAACGAGCTTTGTTCTCTCTTGATGATATTGCTAGCTCTTTGCCTCCTGCTATCACTAACATTTTGCAGGAGTATGAGGACATTTTTCCAGCTGAGATACCCCCGGGGCTGCCACCTTTGAGAGGAATAGAGCATCAAATCGATTTGATCCCGGGAGCCACTTTGCCAAACCGTGCTGCTTACAGAACCAATCCCGAGGAGACTAAGGAAATACAGCGACAAGTCCAAGACCTTTTGGACCGCGGGTATGTACGTGAAAGCCTTAGTCCTTGTGCTGTTCCTGTGCTTTTGGTTCCAAAGAAAAACGGTACTTGGCGTATGTGTGTTGATTGTAGAGCCATCAATAATATTACAATTCGATATCGACATCCTATTCCTAGGTTAGACGACATGCTTGATGAGTTGTGTGGTTCTATAATTTTCACAAAGATTGACTTGCGTAGTGGTTACCACCAAATAAGAATGAAACTTGGAGATGAATGGAAAACAGCTTTTAAGACCAAATTCGGGTTGTATGAGTGGTTAGTCATGCCTTTTGGTTTAACTAATGCACCGAGTACTTTCATGCGTTTGATGAATGAGGTTTTGAGGGCTTTTATTGGTCGATTTGTGGTGGTTTACTTTGATGATATATTAATTTACAGCAAGTCTTTGGATGAACATAGGGAGCATTTGCGTGCTGTTTTTGAGGCTTTGAGAGATGCACGTTTGTTTGCTAACCTTGAGAAGTGCATCTTTTGCACCGATAGAGTTTCGTTCCTTGGATATGTTGTTACTCCACAGGGAATTGAGGTGGATGGAACGAAAATTGAAGCCATTGAGAGCTGGCCGCTGCCCCAAAGCATCACACAGGTGAGGAGTTTTCTTGGTCTTGCAGGTTTCTATCGCCGCTTCGTCAAAGATTTCAGCACCATTGCTGCGCCATTACATGAGTTGACGAAGAAAGGTGTGGTGTTTCGTTGGGGAAAAGCACAGGACGAGTCCTTTGCCACTTTGAAGGCCAAGCTTACGCGTGCGCCATTGCTGCAACTTCCAAACTTTGGTAAGACCTTTGAGCTTGAATGTGATGCTAGTGGAGTTGGCATTGGTGGTGTTTTGATGCAAGATGGTAAACCCGTTGCATACTTTAGCGAGAAATTGCATGGTCCTGTTCTGAATTACTCTACGTATGATAAGGAATTGTATGCTCTTGTACGTTCCTTACAAACGTGGCGTCATTATTTGTGGCCTAAGGAATTTGTTATTCATTCTGATCATGAATCGCTTAAGCATCTTCGTTCTCAAAACAATCTGAACCGTAGACATGCTAAATGGGTTGAATTTATTGAATCTTTTCCTTATATCATCAAACATAAGAAAGGGAAGGACAATGTGATTGCCGATGCTTTATCTAGAAGATATACTTTGCTGTCCCAACTTGATTGTCGTCTTTTTGGACTTGAATCCATTAAGGAACAATATGCGCTTGACCCTGACTTTAAGGATGTGTTGCTCAATTGTAAAGAGGGACGTACATGGAATAAGTTTGTGATCAATGATGGCTTTGTGTTTAGAGCTAACCGCCTATGCATTCCAGTTGGTTCCGTTCGTCTTTTGTTGATGCAGGAAGCGCATGGAGGAGGATTGATGGGGCATTTTGGTGCCAAGAAGACGGTGGACGCTTTGGCCTCACATTTCTTTTGGCCACAAATGAGGAGAGACGTTGAGAGGTTCGTTGCTCGCTGCACAACATGTCAAAAAGCTAAGTCTCGTTTGAATCCACATGGTTTATACATGCCACTACCTGTTCCTTCTATTCCTTGGGCGGATATTTCTATGGACTTTGTGTTGGGATTGCCTAGGACTAAGAGGGGGAGGGATAGCATTTTTGTTGTTGTGGATCGTTTTTCAAAGATGGCACATTTTATACCATGTCATAAAAGTGATGATGCTGTTCATATTGCTGACCTCTTTTTCAAAGAGATTGTACGTTTGCATGGTATGCCTTCTACTATTGTTTCAGATCGTGATGCAAAATTTTTGAGTCACTTTTGGCGTACTTTGTGGAACAAGTTGGGTACAAAATTATTATTTTCTACCACTTGTCATCCACAAACTGATGGGCAAACAGAGGTGGTGAACCGCACTTTAGGCACCATGTTGAGGGCTGTTTTGAAGAAAAATTTGAAGATGTGGGAAGAATGTTTACCTCATGTGGAGTTTGCATACAATTGGGCAACACATTCCACCACAAAAGTAAGTCCTTTTCAGGTAGTGTATGGATTCAACCCCCGTGCTCCTATTGATATTTTGCCTTTGCCTACTAGTGAGAGGACTCATACGGATGCCAACGAACGTGCTGATTTTATTTTGCAAATGCATGAAACAACTAAGCACAACATTGAAAAAATGAACGAAAAGTATCGAATTGCTGGTAGTAAAGGTAGAAAGGAAGTTAAACTTGAACCGGGTGATCTAGTTTGGTTGCACCTACGAAAGGATAGATTTCCAGATTTGAGAAAGTCTAAGTTGATGCCTAGAGCTGATGGTCCTTTCAAGATAATTGAGAAGATTAATGATAATGCATACAAACTTGAGTTGCCTCCCGAGTTCGGGGTTAGTCCTACCTTTAACATTACAGAATCATATCGAGCCCCCAGCACGCAAAGGGCTAAGAGGGTGCTATGGCGATCAGTTTGTAGGAAGGGACATGATGAGGACATCACCTCTCCGGATGCACATGATACTCCGCTGGACATTCAAGGTCCAATCACTAGAGCTCGCGCACGACAATTGCATTTAGAGGTGAGATCGTTCCTAACCAATTCGTTTTATGATTTTAAGAATAGATTGCTATTCAATGATTATATTTTGATTAGGAACAAAGGAGAGGACCAGGAGATGCATGGAGAGAGGCTTGGAGGCGTGGAGGACCAGCAAGGACATACAACTCGAGTTGGAGGCCCAAGCCAAGTCGACTTCGAGTCCACCTCGGTGTCCAGGAGCAGCCCACAGTGATTTGGATGCCCAGACCGCATACGGACTCCGTTTTGGACGTTCTATATATGGTTGGAAAGTTTAGAAGATCTATTTTCCAATGGCACTAGTTCCATGCCTAAATTCATCCTGAGTCAACGGGAATCGTCGAAACAAGATGGCGTCCAGAATCTGTCCTGGCGCTGCGTCGCCTTATTTTGGCCTTTGGGCCGTGTATCGACATTGGGCCCATTAGGGGCGCGTCCAGGGGGTCGACCACGACCCTAACCTCTATATAACAGTAGCCGTCACCTTTGTTAGGTTTTGGGTTTTGCTTAGATTAATCTGTCAAGAACAGTTTCGCCGTCATCGGTTTGTAAAACCCCAACTCGTGAGCTTAATCATTCATCCGCAAATTTGGTTTGCATTCTTCCTTGTTCTTGCTTGTGTTCTTCGATTCGCAGGCAAGGATTAGCCTTCTTGGCAAGGTCGACCGTGCATCGCCGGTCGATAACCTGAGGAGACGTTGTGCTGCGATTGCGGGGTTCGGAACGTGTTGTTCGGAAGCCGGATCGATTTGCGTAACGACTCCGCCCAAATCGTCGATTAACTGAACCTTTCGGAAGATCGGGACCCTAGTCCACATCAAGTGGTAATCAGAGCTTCAGGTATACCGTCAGGTTCACCCTTACCCTAGTTAGATTTATTTTCGCATTCATCCTAGAGTCCACAGAAAAGCCAAAAAAATTTTCCCGTCCAAGACCGTGTCTAGCCTTTTGCATATTTCCCTTTCAGAGTCCGTAATGTTGAGTTTGTGTCCTAGTTCGTGTCATTGTTGCTGGTTTAGATCGTGTTTTAGTTTGGTTGTGTGATCCATACTCCGCTGCCATCATCCCATCTTTTTCTCCCCACCCGATTCCATCTCGACCGTCACAAAACCCTACATCGGAGGGTCCTCCTTAAAACGGGCATAACTTTTCGCTCGGAACTCCGATTGAGGCGTTCTTTTTTTTCCCGGAAAGCTATCGAATTTTTGCACATAGGATTCACTGGCTTTGCCAGTCAAACCGAAATTAAAAAAGTCAAAAAAAATTCAGAAGGGGATCGATTCGAGTTCCCAAGTTCCAGTATCGGTTTTGTGAAATGCTCGTGATTTTCTACCGATCACACCTTACATCGGATTGAGCTGATACTTTGTGGTGTTCCTATTTTTGTGCTCCTGGCTGAGAAAAAAAAAATATCAAAAAAATAAAAGAAAAAAGAAAAACAATTTGATTTCTACTAGTGCTAAAAGACGAAACAGCAGGAGGCACGTGGAGAGGAACCACTTGTTTGCTGATATTGTGCGGGATACTTGCTGATCTTGTATCATTGTTGTTCTTCATATCCATCCTTGTTCCTTATTTGTTGACACTACTGTTCTAAGGACACGGGTAGGCCAGCAACTAGGGACAAGTAGCTTTGGACATTTATTCAGCATTGCTATCTGCTAGTGAATTGTGTTCCACTCACATATCTTTGGCCTTCCTATAGCTCCACATATTACTTCTGCACAGCACAGGTTCTTGAGCCTTGCAATCGCGGTCTACACCTTCCAGGTATCCTTTGCCTTGCTGGTAAGAACCTTGTAAGAGCTTGGTAAGGTGTTTCCTTTTGCTGTGTTGTTTGATTTGAGAGACACCACCACACCTGCGTAGGAGATTATTAGGGTTAACCTTCACCGTTTGTTCCTGTTTTCTATCTACAATGGCTGCAGATAACGATGGAGGCACTCCCAAGGACTTCAACGAGTGTGTCAGCCAAGGACAGTTGCAAGCTTTTATGGATGCCACACAGACCAGGATAACAGAGGTGGTCGCCAAGGCCGTCACCGACTCCATCAATGGACTCAGGCTTGCTGACATTTTTGGGGAGGTGAATGGACGGATAACCACAATAGCTGACAGGGTTGCTGCGTTGGAAGCCCGTCCACCACCACCACCACCACCACCAGCCGATGAAGATGTGGTGTATGATGGCCATGGTAACATAGACCAAGTAGCTACACGAGAGGTACGTATACGACGACGTGTTCGCGTGAACGCAGGTGCTAATCGTGCTCCCGATGACCCTTATGCTAAGATTAAATTTACTATACCTTCATTCTCTGGACATTATGATGCTGAGGGATATCTCGATAACCTGACGAGACGTTGTGCTGCGATTGCGGGGTTCGGAACGTGTTGTTCGGAAGCCGGATCGATTTGCGTAACGACTCCGCCCAAATCGTCGATTAACTGAACCTTTCGGAAGATCGGGACCCTAGTCCACATCAGGTTCCGGCACGAAAAACGATGCAAAACAGGTGCATTTCGGCACCCGAATGCATTATTGCCGAGTAGCGAAACTCGGGTGGATTTTTTCGCAATGAACGCATGCAATCTTCCTAAATATGCACTAGAACATGTTTGGGAGTGTTTTTGGGCATTCGGTTCCGGCACGAAAAATGATGCAAAATGGGTGCATTTCGGGACCCGAATGCACTATTGCCGGGTAGCGAAACTCGGGTGGATTTTTTCGCAACGAACGCATGCAATCTTCCTAAATATGCACTAGAACATGTTTGGGAGTGTTTTTGGGCATTCGGTTCCGGCACGAAAAACGATGCAAAACGGGTGCATTTCGGCACCCGAATGCACTATTGTCGGGTAGAGAAAGTCGGGTGGATTTTTTCGCAACGAACGCATGCAATCTTCCTAAATATGCACTAGAACATGTTTGGGAGTGTTTTTGGGCATTCGGTTCCGGCACGAAAAACGATGCAAAACGGGTGCATTTCGGCACCCGAATGCACTATTGCCGGGTAGCGAAAGTCGGGTGGATTTTTTCGCAACGAACGCATGCAATCTTCCTAAATATGCACTAGAACATGTTTGGGAGTGTTTTTGGGCATTCGGTTCCGGCACGAAAAACGATGCAAAACGGGTGCATTTCGGCACCCGAATGCACTATTGTCGGGTAGAGAAAGTCGGGTGGATTTTTTCGCAACGAACGCATGCAATCTTCCTAAATATGCACTAGAACATGTTTGGGAGTGTTTTTGGGCATTCGGTTCCGGCACGAAAAATGATGCAAAACGGGTGCATTTCGGCACCCGAATGCACTATTGCTGGGTAGCGAAAGTCGGGTGGATTTTTTCGCAACGAACGCATGCAATCTTCCTAAATATGCACTAGAACATGTTTGGGAGTGTTTTTGGGCATTCAGTTCCGGCACGAAAAATGATGCAAAACGGGTGCATTTCGGCACCCGAATGCACTATTATCGGGTAGAGAAAGTCGGGTGGATTTTTTCGCAACGAACGCATGCAATCTTCCTAAATATGCACTAGAACATGTTTGGGAGTGTTTTTGGGCATTCGGTTCCGGCACGAAAAATGATGCAAAACGGGTGCATTTCGGCACCCGAATGCACTATTGCCGGGTAGCGAAACTCGGGTGGATTTTTTCGCAACGAACGCATGCAATCTTCCTAAATATGCACTACAACATGTTTGGGAGTGTTTTTGGGCATTCGGTTCCGGCACGAAAAATGATGCAAAACGGGTGCATTTCGGCACCCGAATGCACTATTGCTGGGTAGCGAAAGTCGGGTGGATTTTTTCGCAACGAACGCATGCAATCTTCCTAAATATGCACTACAACATGTTTGGGAGTGTTTTTGGGCATTCGGTTCCGGCACGAAAAATGATGCAAAACGGGTGCATTTCGGCACCCGAACACTATTGCCGGGTAGCGAAACTCGAGTG
>NC_028457.1:19380424-19533569 GCF_000263155.2 Setaria italica
AACTTGATTGTCTCCCATGGACTCTATTTCGGATTGCATGGCACTCTGCCATTTTTCGGAGTCTGGGTCCATCATTGCTTCTGCATATGTCGCAGGCTCATCATTGTCCAACAATAATATTTCCCGCATTTCGCGGAGCCTTGCCGACCTTCGTGGTTGTGGCGGTGCTTCTCTTGCCATGGGTATCTCAACTTGTTCTGCTACGTTAGCATCACTCATTGATTCTTGCCCGATTGGCTCATCTTGAACTTCTTCAAGATGCACTGTCTTTCCACTCTTTTCTCCTTTGAGAAACTCTTTCTCTAGGAAAACCCTGTTCCGAGCGACAAACACTTTGCCTTCTGATCGGTTGTAGAAAAAATATCCCAAAGTTTCCTTTGGATATCCCACGAAAATGCACTTATCCGACTTGGGTGTGATCTTGTCCGACTGAAGTCGCTTGACAAACACTTCACATCCCCAAATCTTTAGAAAAGACAAACTAGGAACCTTTCCAGTCCACATCTCATATGGTGTCTTAACTACGGATTTAGATGGTACCCTATTAAGTGTGAAAGCTGCTGTTTCTAGAGCGTATCCCCAAAATGACAACGGTAGGTCCGACTGGCTCATCATTGATCGAACCATGTCTAACAAAGTTCGATTACGTCGCTCGGACACACCATTTCTCTGAGGTGTTCCAGGCGGCGTAAGTTGTGGAACAATTCCGCAACTCTTTAGATGATTGCTAAACTCTTGGCTCAAATACTCGCCTCCACGATCAGATCGTAAGGCCTTAATTTTCTTGCCACGCTGATTTTCAACTTCATTCTGAAATTCCTTGAACTTTTCAAAGGTTTCAGACTTGTGCCTCATCAAGTAGACATAGCCATATCTACTAAAATCATCAGTGAAAGTTATGAAGTATTGGAATCCTCCTCTAGCCGTCGTGCTCATTGGTCCGCATACATCACTATGTACGAGTTCCAACAAGTCTACTGCTCTCTCAGGAAATCCTGTGAAAGGCGTCTTGGTCATCTTGCCTAGCAAGCAAGCCTCACATGTCTCGTATGATTCAAAATCAAACGAAGTTAGAAGTCCATCAGAATGGAGCTTCTTCATGCGCTTATCACTTATATGACCCAAACGACAATGCCACAAGTAGGTAGGACTCAAATCATTAGGCCGAGGCCTTTTAGCACTTACATTACAGACAGGTGAACCATCAAGATTTAAAACAAATAATCCATTCACAATGGGTGCAAAAGCCATAAACATATTATTCTTAGAGATCACACAACCATTGTTTTCACTCGCAAATGAATAACCATCCTTCATCAAACATGAAGGAGATAAAATGTTTCGACTTAAACTAGGAACAAAATAACAATTATTCAACTCCATAATAAATCCTGATGGGAGGTGGAGTTGCATCGTCCCGACGGTCAAAGCAGCAACTCTTGCATTATTGCCCACGCGGAAATCAACTTCTCCTCTTTCCACGCTTCTACTTCTTATCATTCCCTGCATCGAATTGCAAATATGAGCAACCGATCCGGTATCAAATACCCAAGAATTAATAACTGTATCAGCGAGAAATATGTTGTCTATAACATAAACAACAAGCGTACCTGAGGTAGAAGTACTCTTACTTCCGCCGTTCTTCAACGAAGCTAGGTACTGCTTGCAGTTTCTCTTCCAGTGACCAAGTTCATGACAGTAAAAGCACTCTTTATCTGGAGCAGGTCCAGGTCCAGCTTTAGCCTTGGGCGGTGGGTTTGGCTTGGACGTTCCAGCCTTGCCCTTCTTCTTCCAAGAATTGCCCTTCTTCTTAAAGCTGGGCTTGTTCTGTATCGCCATCACATGGCTGGTACTAGCGCTTTTCTTAATGTCAGCCTCTGCTGTCTTGAGCATACCACACAGCTCATGCAGACCCTTCTCCGTCCCATGCATATGGTAGTTCGAGATGAAGTTCCCATAGCTAGCCGGAAGAGATGAAAGAATGAAATCAGTGGCCAACTCTTGGCCCAGTGGGAAGCCTAGCTTCTCCAACCATTGAGTGTAACCAACCATCTTGATTACGTGTGGTCCTACAGCTGCGCCTTCTGCTAGCTTGCTCTCAACAAAGGCCTTAGACACATTGAACCTTTCAGTCCTGGCCTGTGTTTGGAACATGTCTCTAAGCGCCACGATCATATCGTGCGCCTCATGGTTTGTTTCGAACTGCATCTGTAGCTCGGGTTCCATGCAAGCAAGCATAAGGCAGCTTACTTCGAGGTTAGCATCACATGCTTTCTTGTAAGCATTCTTAGCAGCAGCGGGTGCATCCTCAGCAGGTTCTTCTGGTAGTGGGTTGTCTAGAACATCTCCCTTTTTCTCAGCCCTGAGAACAATTCTCAGGTTGCGGATCCAATCCGAGTAGTTTGTTCCATTCAACTTGTCCTTCTCAAGGACCGAACGCAAAGCAAACGATGTGGTGGTGTTGCTAGGTGCCATTTAATCTACAACAAAAGTAATGCAAAATACACTAAGACAAACGTATCCATGATAGAGCAAATTACATTAAACTATTTTAACAGAATCTACTCCCACTAAAATCAATATCCCTCTATTGAAACTTAGTGATTCAAGATCCACAACTAACAAGTCTACTAGTGAGCTTTAGCATCACTGCTAGCAGACGAGGTAGATCGGTAAGCAACTTTTGCTAATCATATCACATATGACTCCTGTTGTTGGGTGACATCTCTATGTCTCGGCGCCCAACCTTTATGCCCCAAGGTCCTTAACCGTTAAGATGACCTCGTTAAGCTAACCAACCCTTATGCGTGTAAGTGTCCGACACAAACCCGTCTAGTCAAGGAAAACTAGTGGCACCCTAATTTCATAGACCCACCACTAATTGTACAAGACATGGGACGGTGCAAGTTTTAGTTGGGAGGGCATACTAACTTAAACTTTGCGAGGGATCGTTCTACTTCTAACATCACAGCATGCAGAAAGTAAAACATAAATAGAATAGCATTCACACAGCTTGTGACACAGTATGGCCCGTTTTCATATGGTGATCTCCATCTCCATAGAACCTGTTCACCATGGTGATCTCCATCTCCATGTTCCATGTGCGCCATCCTTCTGGTGATGAGTCCTCCAAGAACTAGAGCATGCTATTACGCCTAATAGCTAGTAAAGAATCTAGTAATGAAGATTACATAGTTGCTTGGATCATCACAGATTGGCACGCAGACCATTAAATACAATAAAGTGACAACACATATGGCTCCTGCCGTGTTGCCGTACACGTGACACGCAGGTCACGAATGAGTTACACACATGCATCTCATACACAAGGGGCCATACTGATCACAAGATACATACATCCTGCAAAAGAGAGTTAGGCGTCCTAACGTTCCAAACTTCGGAGGCCCGAAACTCCATCTTCCAAGCCGAATTTGGGAAATCTAATTTCGCCGAAAACGGCGAAGCGGTTGAATTTCATGTGTAACTTTTTCTGTAGATCAATTTTCATATAGAAATCGCCCCGATCCGAGATCGTACCGAAAAGTTACGGCTGATTTACCGAAGCATACGCATACGGCAAAATCCCGACCCCGGCAGTAGATCACATCTACTATTTCACATCTAATGCGACTGGCGTATGACCCTGGATCTCGATTCGACCAATCATATTGATCTTCCCTCACTGCAACTGGGTTTACGTGTATCACTTAACTCCGATGGCGGAAACCGACCGGTAGGAGTATGTCGTTACACTACCATTGCAGCAAGGGCACGAAATCAGGACATAGATCAAACAGAGAACTCGCATATCTCCATATGCACACATCCCGAATCCAAAACTAAGCAGCTACGGCTCTTGATACCACTGTTGGGATACGAGGTAGGCTACGCTAGCGCAAATCAAAATTTCTACCGCGTATAACCAGGAAGAACTGCCGTATAAGGATCACGGGATTACCACTCGACGCACTACTGGTGCGGAAGATGTAGATATGCGTCGGTGCAGTGAAGACGATCACGTAGTCGTACGTAGTCGATCACGTCCAGCAGCTCCTCAGCAGCTCGTCCACGTGCAGCAAGATCGCCTCCGGTGCCACGGCTCGTCGTCGGCTCGTCGTGGCTCGTCGGCGGCTTGTCGATGGCTCGTCCAACTGCTGCAGGCGCAACACCTCCAAGGTATCCACACGTGCAGGGAGGAAGCGTCGCAAGCCGGACTGCTAGATCCGCGAGTTGCAACAGGCGAGGGCGTGGGAGGCGCGGCAGGTGTGTTTCGCCAAAAGGTGTAAACCCTAGGGCGCCCCCACCCCTCTATTTATAGAGGTTCCTGATGGGCCTCTGGATCCGAGGCCCATTAGTACTCCTAAACCTAATCCAACTCGGATCAGATCCGAATTGGGCTTCCAGCCCCTTAAGTGTGTGACCCTATGGGTTCGGATACGTATAGACATGGCCCGAGTACTCCTACTCGGCCCAATAGTCGGTAGCGGCCTCTAGCAAGATGTGCCAACTCCTATACGCACACGAAGATCATATCAGAGGAACCATCACAACATAATATACATGCTATTCCCTTTGCCTCACGATATTTGGTCTAGCCTCAAGCCGACCGCTCTTTCTCGATCCTGTGATTCGGAATCCCTTTGTAGGTTAACTCTTAACCGTACGTAGCATGGCCATGCATTTTCTGATCCGATCACTCGAGGGGCCCAGAGATATCACTCTCAATCAGAGAGGGGCAAATCCCATCTTGATTGACCATGTCTCATAGCATGCTTCTTGACAAACCCGAAAGCTACCTTTATAACTACCCTGTTACGGCGTAGCGTTTGATAGCCCCTAAGTAGGTCAATCCACATCTACAATACATGCGACAATCTCAGGTCTAAGGATAAAGCGTATATGTTGTTTAAAGAGAGAACTACTTCTCGTGTTGGGTCAGTCCTAACACATGTCTCCACATGTGTCCACATTATTAGTTCAACATCTTCATGTCCATGACTTGTGAAACATAGTCATCAACTAATACATGTGCTAGTCTAATATTAATGTGTGTCCTCACATGAACTCCGACTAGGGACAACTTTAGAATAACCATACAAGTAAAGAGTTTCACATACAATTCACATAATTGCAAATCAATTCAAGTAGCCTTTAATGGATATTCAATGAACACAATATACAAATCATGGATACAAATGGAATATCATCATCTCTATGATTGCCTCTAGGGCATACCTCCAACATGTTGGCACTGCAGGTTCAGTGGACATTATCTGTCGGGGACCGCTTAGTAGCGGTACCTGGGTTTCCACCGAATATGACATTGACGGTGTTGGATGGGTTTTGGAACTTGCTGTTGTCACCATCATCTTCATCTTCCTTGGTCTTGCCCTTGTCTTTGATGCTAGATGGTTCTGGCATGTTGTTCATGCCCTTATCTTTGAGTGCTTGTGGTATGGGTGCTATGGGCACTCTTTCTTTTGGAGCTCGTTAAACAAGGGTCTATCTTGGTTCTTGCTGCAACCTTTCTTGGACACCTATGAGATTGCCGCAACAATATTGTCTGCCTTACGCTTGCGGTTCTGACATCCCGAGTAGTTATTCGGTTGTCACTGTTGGGGCGATGGTTGCAGTTCTCATCATTGCGTTGGCCATTGTTCTGATTGTTGTTGTTCTAGCCCTTGTCGATCTCCCTATCTTCTTCATCTGCGCACGTCTATGCCATGATCTTGAGAGATTTTATATCAGTGGGGCATCTTCTGTCGAAGTCTTGAAACATCTGATAGTCACGAGGCCGTTCTAAGAGCAGTCAATGACGTCATGCTTCGTGGCATCCCTTATTATGGCCTTCTTGTCGAAGAAGCGACGTAAGTAGGTCCGTTGGGTCTAGCCTTTTTTTGCTTGACCTGAGACAAGTCGATCCTATTGCCAGGACGGTACATTGTCCCCGCGTAGTTGTTGGTGAACGCCACCTTGAGGTCCTTCCACGAGTCGATGGAGTTCTTGTTCAATGATTCGAGCCATGTGAGTGGGGCCGCCTCCGTGTAGATGGGGAAGTAGACAACTTTGGTGTCATCATTTCTCCCAACTGATTGTACTGGCAATGAGTAGCACTGAAGCCATTGGACTGGGTCTTGCTTGCCATCGTACTTGGTGATGCCCAGAGGTTTGAACTTTTCAGGTAGAGTTGTCCTCCTCACACAACTGTAGAAGGTGGGGAATCCGTCAGTATCATCCCCTAGGTGTTTGACTTCTTGCTCGCGCTTGCGGCACTGTCAATCGATGATGATGTGGGCATCGTGGCTGGCATTGATCTTGTTGCGGAAGTCTCCTACTGGGCGTTCATGCTCTGGGTTAGCCCCATGGTAGCCACGGCCTCATGAGGGTCCTGCCCGACTAATTTCAGCTCCAGCTTGGCTTGGTCCAGCGCCTCCAAGTTGACTTGGTCTTGACAGAGGGCCTCTAGGGCTGCTGCCATATTGACTTCGCTGGAATGCGGAGCGTTGGACTGACTGTATTAGATTTTACTAATCAAGTTGTTTGTACGTGAGTTCTACCAGTTTAGCCAACTGTCTAGTGTATTTGTTCTGGGGCATTGCACGGGTGATGAGATCAATAGACACAACGGTAGCCAGGGAAGTATGATGGTGACGCATTTGAACTACTTCAAAGGCGTTATCTATGTTTTGGATTGGTACATCCACTTCAAGGCGCCAGCGGCGCTCTCCTCTTGTAGTGTTTCTTGCTCGTCATCAACTTCTTTGAGATTCGGTCTCTTCTCCGACAACGTTGGCAGTGAGCTCATCTTGCGAGATGTCATCCGGGTGATGCTCATGTCATGGGTTTCTGTCCCGTCGCTCTTCTTCTTCATCCTCTTGTCTAGCAATGACAACGAAGAGTTCTCTCTCTGCAGAGTAGCTTCCCGAGCTTGAAGTGATGACCTCCATGGTGTCGCCTTCCTTGTAGATTGGCGACAGAGGAGCTCCATCCTGGTACGAGAGAGTGTTGAGGTAGGCGATGCGGTGCCAATCATCGTCCTTAGCAAAAGCAGGTGGCTTCATGTTGGGATAGTTGATGAATCTACCTTGAGGAGTTGATGTGATTACAAGGCCGTGCTGTGGACCTGATAAAGGAGTCTCCTCGTCTAGATCCGAGTAGTAGTCGAGGTCCTCAATCGTATCCGTATAAGATTGTAATCTGGACAAGGAGCCTGATAAACAGTGGTCGTGTTGTGGAGTCTGAACGAGAATCAACTCTGGTGGTAATCCAACTCGCACGATGGCTTATGCACCGGCTCGTCAAAGTCAATCCGACCGGCGGAAGAAGTCGAGTTGAACTCAGAATCATCATATGGCTTCTCTTCAGAATTTGTCTCCAAGTTGTTGATAGGAAGTCCTTCAATTGTTGAAGGGCTTGTTCTGCCTTCTCAGTCCACTAGAATTTGTCTTGCCGCTTGACTAGTTTGAAGAAGGGTAGCCCCCATTCTCCAAGTCTTGAGATAAATCTCTTGAGGGCTGCCATGCATCCAGTCAGCTTCTGGACGTCCTTGATGCACGAAGGAGCATGCAAGTTGGTGATGGCAACAATCTTCTTGAGATTAGCCTTGATTTCTCGATGACTAATGATGAGCCCAAGTAGTTTACCAGAGGGTACACCAAACACACACTTTGTTGTGTTCAATTTCCACCGGTATGCTCGCAGGCTTGCGAAGGTTTCTTCTAGATCTGCAATGAAGTCATCAGGATTTTTGATCTTTATGACCACATCGTCCATGTTTGCCTCTACATTTTGGTGTTGCTGGTTCTTGAAGCACTCTTGGATGGCTTGTTGGTATATGGTGCCTGCGTTCTTCAACCCGAAGGACATTGTAGTGTAGCAAAAAGCTCTTTACAGGGTGATGAATGTGGTGTTGATCTGGTCTTATTCCTTGAGTGCTATCTGGTGATACCCCGAGTAGCAGTCAAGCAAATATGGTAAAGCACACTCAATCGTCGAGTCGATGACTTGATCAATCCTAGGGAGCCTGAAGGGATCCTTTGGACAGTGCTTGTTGAGGTCCGTGTAGTCGACACACATCTTCCACTCGTTGTTGTTCTTCTTCCTCACCAAGGTGGAATTAGCCAACCACTCTGGATAAAGAACATCTTTTATGAAGCCAGCCGCGAGTAGTTTGGCCAACTCTTTTTTGATGGCTTCTCTTCTATCTTGGGCAAACTGGCGTAGTCATTCTTGCTTGGGCGTAGCTTTGGGATCCACATTGAAGGAGTGGTCAATTAACTCCCTGGGAACCCCTAGCATATCATATGGCTTCCATGCGAAGATGTCTCGGTTGGCCTGGAGGAAGCTGACGAGCGCGTCTTCCTATTTGGGATCCAGCCATGAGCCAATCAGGGTTGTCTTGGAGCAGTCACCGGTCTCGAGGTTAATGGCTTTGAGATCAACCTCTCCTGTCGGCTTGACCTTGGTTGCCCCCGAATTCTTCTCTGGGATTTCGAGTTCTGTCGAGGACAATTTCTTGGAGGCAGTGAAGACTTGCATCATGGAGTTTGGGACCTAAGTTGTCTCTGCTAGCTCCATAGCTGTATCGCAGTCGTATGATTTCTTCAAGTCTCGGTGCAAGGAAAGTACTCCCTTGGGTCCTGGCATGTTGAGTACTAGGTACACGTAATGCGGGATGGCCATGAACTTAGTCAGTGCAAGTTTTCTGAGGATGTTGTGATATGAAGTCTTGGATTCAGCCACCTTGAACCAGATGTACTCAGTCCGGTAATGATCCTTGGTCCAGAAAGTAATTGGCAAAACCACCTGACCAAGGGGTACAGCCGCATTACCCAAGACAATCCCGTAAAACAGAGAGTTTGTTGGGGTGAGCATATTTGTTACGTCGACGCCCATTTTCCTCAAAGTCT
Organism: Setaria italica; assembly: GCF_000263155.2. NCBI lineage: Eukaryota > Viridiplantae > Streptophyta > Magnoliopsida > Poales > Poaceae > Setaria > Setaria italica. The sequence goes on from NC_028457.1 coordinate 19,389,334, forward strand.
TGGTGCAGAGCACGTTGAGGCCATTGACGCTGTTGATGAGTACTTTTGTGAGGTGAGAGACTATGATAACTTGATCCAGGATGAGAGGATAGCATCCTGGGTCGAAGAAACTAGTCCACTGATCTTTTCTTGAAAAGGTGATTGGCACCTTGGGCCACTTAAGGAATGTGGGCGTTGCTGGCTCAATGGACGTGATTTCTCGGAAGGTTAATTTCTAGGACTGCTTGGTAGCAGCACCCTGAGTGCCGTCAAATATGACATTGATGGTGTTGGATAGGTTCTAGAACTTCCCATTGTTGTCCTCGTCTCCGACTTGTCTTTTTCTCTGGAAGATTTTGGCAGATCTTTCATGACTCTACGAAGACTTATGCAATCCATCGCGAAGTGTTTGGAGTGTGGGTGCCATGGGCACTGCTTCTTGAGGAGCTCCTTGAATGGAGTCCTCTCTTTGTTTCCACCGCTCTTCTTGGAGGACTGGGACATTGCCGCAAAAGTATTGTCTGGCTTCCTCTTGCGGTTTTGACCACCCGAGTATTTGCCTCGGTTGTCGTTGGGGCGATCATTGTGATTCTTGCTGTTACTTTGGCCGTTGCTTTGGTTGTTGTTGTTCTAACCTCTGTTATGACTAGATTCAAACCTCTCAATCTCCTTCTCTTCTTCGTCTGCCTAGGCTTGGATCATGGTCTATAGAGACTTGATATCCTACGGGCGTCTTCTACCAAAGTATTGGAACATCCGGCGATCATAGAGACCATTCTGGAAGCACTCTATGGCGTCCTTCTCTGTGATGTCCACGACAGTAGCCTTCTTGTCGAAAAAACGGCGTAGGTAATTATGCAGGGTTTCGTCTTATTATTGCTTGATTTGAGACAAGTCGATCCTGTTACTAGGATTGCATTGCCCCAGCGAAGTTATTTGTGAACGCGGCCTTCAGTTGACTCCATGTGTGAATGGAGTTCCTTCTTAGAGACTAGAGCCATGTGAGTGGCCCTGCCTCCATGTAGATGAGGAAGTAGATGACCTTGGTGTCATCGTTTCCTCCCCACCGCTTGGACTGCTAGTGAGTAGCGCCATTGGACTGGGTCCTGCTTGCCATCATATTTATTGATACCCGAAAGTTTAAACTTGTTGGGTAGAACCATCTTGCACACTTGGCTTTAAAAGTTAGGGAACCCGTCAGTGTTTTTCTCCCAAGTAGTCAACTTCTTGATCGCGTTTGCTGCGGTGCCCTTCAATGATGTTATGATTGTCGTGATTTTGGTTGATCTGTTGGCGAAGGTCGTGAGGTTGCTCAGGTTCCTGGTAGGGCCAACGATGGCCAAGGCCTCCTGAGGGTCCCGCCCGACTACCTTCTGCCCTGTGTTGACTTGCCCTGGGTTGTTGAATTCTGGGAACCTCGTTTCTAGTGGCTTCATTGCGACTTGGATGCTTGCTGCTGCTGCCACGATGAGAGGAGGTGCATCGGACTGATTTGATCGGATTCTATCGATCGAGTAGTTCATATGCATACTCTGCCAGTAAAGCCAGTTGCCTGGTGTACTTGTCTTGCACCATCGCCCGAGTGAGTAGATTGATGGAAGCGATGGAGAGAGGAGTTTTATGTTGACGCGTTGAAATAGCTTCAAACACGTGATCCAGGTTCATGATGGGTAGGTTGTTTGCAAGGTGGCATCAACAATCTGCTCGCTTTGCATTTCTTGCTCGCCAGGGTATCCTTTGACCATCTGTCACTTCTCCTTCTATGTCAGGGGTGAGCTCATCCGCCGATACATCATTAGGATGACGCTTGCGTCACAGGTTCCTTTCTGGTTGTTCTGCTCCATCGTCGTTTGCTCTTTGGGGAGTGACAATGGCAAGTAGTTCTCGCTCTGGGGAGAAACTACTCGAGCTTGACGTGATAATCTCCGTAGGGCTGTCTTCTTCGTAGATACGAGTCAAAGGTGTTCCCTAGTGGTATGGGAGGTAGTTGAGATATGCGACAAGGCGTGACTCGTCGTCCTTGGCTAGAGCAGATGGTATCATGCTGGGCCAGTAGACGAATCTGCCTTGTGGAGTGGATGTGATTACCAGGCCCTACTACGGACTTGATAAGGGAATCTCCTCGTCCAGATCCGAGTAGTAGCCAAGGTCCTCGATTGAATCTGAGTATGATTGGGACCTGGACAAGGAAGTCCGAATGGGAATCAAGTTGTGTTGTAGACCGATTCACACGATGGCTCGAGCACTAGCTCATGAGAACCAATCTAACTGGTGGGAGAGGTTGAGTTGTACTCAGACTTGCTCCTAGGACCCCGGAAGAGGTCAAAATTTGGTTGAATTTTGCAACGAAATCCTCCAAAGCTTGGCGATGGAGATTGATGTCGTATTGCTTCTCAAGGAAGAAGATCAAATCAAGACTATGTTCATCACCCATAGAGTTTTTTGCTACCCAAAAATGTCCTTCGGGTTGAAGAACGCAGGCGCTACCTATCAACGGGGAATCCAGGAGTGCTTGAAGAAGCAGCTACACCGCAACATAGAGGCGTATGTGGATGACGTGGGCATGAAGACCAGAAGTCCCAATGACTTGATCGCAGATTTTGAAGAAACCTTCGCAAGCTTGCGAGAATTCCGGTGGAAACTAAACCCAACAAAGTGCGTTTTTGGCATACCCACCGAAAAACTACTCGGGTTCATCATCAGTCACCGAGGAATTGAAGCTAACCCGAAGAAGATCTCCGCCATCACCGATATGCATGCCCCATCATGCATTAAGGACATCCAGAAGCTGACTCGATGCATGGCGGCCCTCAACAGATTTATCTCAAGGCTTGGAGAATGGTTCCTTCCCTTCTTCAAACTACTCAAGATAAATTCCAATGGACCAAGGAGGCAGATCAAGCCCGGCAACAATTAAAGGATTTCCTATCAAAGCCACTAGTCCCTATGGCGCCAAACCCCAATGAAGACTTGTTGCTTTACATCGCCATGACTACTAACGTTGTCAGCACGACGATCGTGGTTGAAAGACCAGAACCCGGCCTTGTATACAAAGTACAGAGGCCCGTCTACTTCGTCAGTGAGGTGTTGTCAGATTCCAAGGCTAGATACCTGTCAGTTTAGAAATTGCTATACACAATACTACTCACCTCACGAAAACTACGATACTACTTCCTGGAGCACAACATCTCCGTCATCCCAGACTTCCCCTTGGGAGAAATTCTCCACAATCGGGATGCTACAGGAAGAATATCTAAGTGGGCGGTAGAATTCGGAGCATTGTCCCTTGAATTCAAGCCAAGGACTACAATCAAGTCCCAAGGACTAGTCCATTTCATGGCATAATGGTGGGAGAATCAACTACCAATGCTAGCAGAGCGTCTAGAGCATTGAGTTATGTATCACTCAACCTCGAGGGTGCTGGCGTAGGAGTAGTCTTGATATCCCCCAAAGGTGAACAGCTCAAATACGTCCTGCAAATCTTCTGGGACATATCCTATAATATTTCAAAAATATGTAATATTTGTATGGGTGAAAATTTGCAAAAATTTAAAACTTTTGTTCGAATTGTGTGCTCAATTAAAAACCTAGATATTTTCTCTTTTACCCTAAATTCCATTTCAAAAATATGTCTGGCTTGATTTGTCTACTTGAATTTTATTTAGAGTTCATGCTTGAGTGTTGTTTGAATTTGTAATTCAATTCAAAATTCAAACTAAAATTTAAACCTAAATCACAAACTAAATAAAAATCAAACCTAAAACTAACCTAACCCTTCTAACCCCCCAATCAGCCAACCCATGCGCAGCCCAGCGGCTCGTGCTCACGCCCGCACTCTGCCTCGGCCCAGCTGGTCACCAGGCCGCTGCCGGCCCAACTCGCGTGCGTTGCCGCTCGCCCGTGCATGCTCGCGCTTTTCCTGGCCTAGCAGGCCACCAACCCATGTGCTCGCCTGGCCCAACTCGTGCGCGCTGCCGCTCGCCCACGCTTCACCTGGCCCTGTTCATCTTCTCCGCTGCACTGTATCGCACGCGGCCAGCAAAGCCTGCACTGATGGGCAAACGGAGGAGCTGCACTAGCGTGCACTCCCGGCCGGAGCAAGCCTTTGTGTCCCCCTTCCAAGAGCTTCCTCTGGGAGAAAGGACAGCCTTTCCATCGCCCCCACGCCACCAAACCCTAGCCCTAGCTGCCGGATAGGCGCCATGCCATCCTCGGGTGCGGACGCCAAGGATGGATGAAGGGGCGCATTTATGCCCCCGTACCACGTCTCTACCGCTATATAAGGAGCCGCGCCCCTCTCCTCTCCAGCCATCACCCTAGCAACCCAGGCTTTGCCTGCCGCCGCCGTCTACCCCAATAGAAAGAGAGAAAAGGGAGGGAAGGAGGTGAAGGACGAGTAGAAGTGGGAGAATAAGAAGAAGGTCAAGAGGAGGAGGCCGCCGGAGTTGCTGCACTGCATCGTGCTCGACGACACCGCCGCTCGCCATCGACGCCACCATCTCCATCGAGCCAATGTCGTGAGCGTGCTCTTCCTGTCTCTCTCTTTTGCCTCGGTAGTGTAGCTGTAGCCGTAGGCCATCGCCTTGCCACCTCGCTATGGGCTCGAAATGTCGAGGCCCTATGCGCGGTCCCCGCCGGCTCGGAATGTTGAGGCCCCACGCGCCGCAGAGGCCGTGCCGTAGCCGGGGCTAGCATTGTGCCCGCGCGCACGCGCTAACAGCGTTGTGCCCGTGCTCGAGTGTGCTCAACGCCTCACACTGCACCCTTGCGCCCATGCGAGTGCCGTGCTTACTGCCACCGGCGCATCGCGTGGTGCGCGTCCATGCTCGCACGACGCTGCGCCGCCACTGGAGCCCGCATGGCCGCAACGTGGCGGTGATGTGGCCAAGCCGAACCCACCAGTGGGGCACAATGACAAGCCAGGCCCACCTGCCATGTGGACAAATCCCGAGCTGACAGGTGTCACCTTTTAAATAAATATTTTCTGACATTATTAACTAATTATTAAATAATTAAATAAATCCTTTAATCTTTAGAAATTCATAACTAATTTATTTTAACTCAGAAAAATATGTAACCAGTTGCATTAAATTCGTAAAATCGAGCCCGTGCTGTTTGTTGCTAGTTTGGTATTATTTGGATCTTCTAAATTAGGATTTCTTGGAGTTTTTTCCTAAATGTAATGCCGTTTAATTTATGCTTCATCGTATCTCGTTCGGTTCAGACCCGAGCTACGACCAGAAAGACCTTCAAGACCCCGACTACACCAAGGAGGACCCGATCCACTATGGACAAGGTGTCATGTGACTCCCAATTATATAGATCCTATGCATGCTTAGTTGCTAGTGCTTTACTTATATTTCTTGATGATGATGAATTGCATAGCCAATATTTTTAGCCATGCCTTGATAATTGTTTAATCCTATTTACCTTGCTTACTTTCTTTTATCGACTAGCTATAGACCCCTAGCTAGTCCACCCCTAGCTTTCGAGACTAGTAGTGGATAGTGCTCTGCCTATAGGCAGATTGGAGGATCGTGTAAGGAGTTCAAGGCGTTGGCCTGCTTGGACCAGACTGCATCCCGGCGTGGGTAGGTTTGACAGCTTCGAGGTCCTCATTGGTGACGGTGTGTCCTGCAGCTGAGGATGATTCCAGACTCGACGAAATAGGAGAGAGCTATCCACTTAATAGGGCAACGACTGTTAGATGGGGTTTGGACGGCTCGTTACCATTCAGGCTCCATCTGTGCGGGTACAGTTGTACAACCTCTGCAGAGTGTAACAAGCTATAGCAATAGTCCGTGTCCACTAGTTATGGATAGTGCTGTTGACTATCACTACTTCTAACTAGACTTTTCTTGTACTTCTACCTTCCCCTTTTGAGATAGGTCGATGCTTGGCGTTGAGATGTGAGGGGAGGGAGCTCTCACATCGCCTAGTGTGTTTGGGTGCTGGACCCTTGGGTGAAGGATCCGATGATTTGTGCCAACTTTCTTGTTTGAGGTGCTGACCTCAGAAATATTGTTGCAATGCTGCTTCCTTGATTGCTGCTGCTGCTGCATAAACCTCTACAACCACATATAGAATTTTTACCCATGCATATAGTATATTTTCCCCATTTTCTTGGCTTTGCTGCTTTTTGGTAGTTGACATGGCCTACCGCTTCTCAGATAGATGCTGGCTTTTCAGGGTTGGAGCCCGGCTACGACTTCAACAACGACGGTTGGGAAGACTAGGGACCACTCTTCGCTCGAATCACCTTTGGAGATGGAGTTCACCATAGCTTTTGTTTCCACTACGTAGATGTTTTACCTTTCTTGATTTAGTGCTGATGAACTTGTACCGGCATGTGCCACTGAGATATACTCGTACTCATGTTATCTATGATGGTTGTACTCTGTTTCTCTCTCTAATTCTATGTTGGTATGGATTTGTACTATCTGAGATAGGGGTTCACACGTGATAGCCTTCCTGGGACTATCACCGAGGTGCGTTGGCTTGAATTCTCAGAAATAGCAATTCGGGTCCGTTTCAGCTGGTATCAGAGCCATACTTGACTGTAGGACGATCCCTATCAATGGATGATAGTTTAGGAAGCCTCAACTACCCTTATTGAATATATACCCCTTGATTGCTATACAACTCCTTTAATTGTTACAATTTTACTCTAACTTATACGACTTTCTAACAACCCTTAACTGCATGTTTTAGATGATGATCGAGGAGTAGCGTATGTTTTCCGAGGACGGAGTACGCTATGGAGGCTTTTGCACTCTTCTCAATGAGTGTTTGGAGAGAGCTAGGGTTCGCACTAACAACATGCTCTACGAGGGCTGCATGAGGGGCAGTGTGGACTCTGTGCCCACAGAGGTCAGGCTGACAGTGCCTGCAGATGCTAAGGTGCCCGACATGGAGAAGGTTGTGGTGTTTGCGTTTGAGCTTTCGGTGTTGGAGGCTCACAGGACTGCAACCAGGATGACCGTGCGTGAGGTGCACGGGCAGCTTCAAGATAGACTCCTTACCACTGCCTACCCAGGGTGTGCTGCGGATCAGGAGACTTTGAGAGAGCAGCCTGTGTGTTCTATGAGGACACTTATGTACAACCCAACTAGAAGTTTAGAGTGGCCTCTCACTACGTTCACACTTAGGACCTTGTGCTGTTCTTGCACAACCGTGAGATGAAGGTCCTTCACAAGGGTCGGGATGACTGCATTGGAGCCAACACCATGCTGGAGGGCAAGATTCAGTTAGGTTTAAGTTAGGCTCACCATTCTGTTTGGAGAGTCTAGACTAGACGAACCTTTGCCTTCACCATGAGATCAACACTATACCAAACCCCTACGATGAGAGTGATGATTTGAAGATTTTTAAGCTGGAGACGAGGGTTGCGCGTATGGAAGAGGCACTGAGGGCCAGGACAAGATGATCGATGAGAAGAACACGAAGATCAAGGAGAAGGAGGAGCTGGTTAACGCCGCACTCACTACCAAGAACGGTGTCATCAAGCAGCTACACCACCGCTTGCACAGGAACTACTACAACCTGGTCCACCATGGATCATGTTGTTACCGTGATAGGGACTTGGCAGAGAGGCTTCGGCATGCGTGGAGCATTCTGACCATAGGCGGATGATGGAGTTGGAGGAGCTGAGTGCTTGGATCCCAGTCGAGTACAGGAGGGAGCCTTGTGTGGAGAGCTTCGAGTTACCACTGTTCAGGTTGTACACACAGGTGTTGTACCCACCAGCTAGGGTTGCTGTCGAGGAAATGACCCAAGCTCTGTCTACACTCTCACAGCTGTACGGAGGAGACCCGCTGGAGCTGCCTGTGCACTCGGATGATGAGTCAGGACCGTGGAGAGGCCCTATCCTGAGTACCACCCTGAAGACGGTGACGTGGATGACAATGAATTCCCGCTCTTCAACTAAGAGGACCGCTTCTGATCTAGTGTTAGGTTTGAGTTAGGCTCACTATGATAATTTAGCATAGAGACTACCACCCATGATGCTCGATGTAGTAGTATGATGATCCTCATGTAATCTTGAAGGTATCTATTGCAGACCTCGAGATACACCCCTTTTGTATGGTGCCTTTGCATGAGTGATATGGAGTTTCATGGATTTTTTGGTTCTTATGCTTCTTATTGTCTGTGTGGAATTGTTTGTGTGTTTTATCATTATATTTGTCTTAATAATTTCATTAACCCCCTACTTAATATCTTAAGAGTAACCACTGATTGCGATCTGATTTGGAATAGATGTCGAGATTAAGGAGGTTGGGACATTTGCTGCACCATTTCGAAGATGCAGGCAACAAGGATGGGCCTAACCCTGGCAGAGGTTGTTGTCACCGTGGAGGTTGCACTCCTCAAGGTGGACTTCGTGGAGGTTGCCGCGGAGGATGTGGTGGCCGTGTCCTTAAGATGGAGGTGTAGGGAGACGCAGCTGGCACTAAGGGAGAGGCACACCAGGAGGGTTAGGAGGAACAGGAGTAGAATGTGAATGCTAGAGGTGCAAAGGACCAGCAGGCACTGCCGCTACCTAACCTTGCAGAGGTGATGGCTGTTCAGATGCAGTTGATGCAGACCATGGCTGATGCTTTACTCTAGTACAACCAGTAGGGAGCGAGGACAACGCAGGAACCCGCTAGTTGAGTTTTTGCAAAGGAAGTTTGAAGGGTTTACCAACCTTCTTCCACCCACGTTCGACAACTCTAAAAACCCACTGGACGTAGATGACTGGTTCAGGGAGATCAAGAAGAAGCTGAACCTGATAGATTGTACAGATGAGGAGTGTGTGGTGCTAGCCACCCACCAACTAATCGGGATAGTACGTGCTTGGTGGGATTGTTTCTGTGACTCTGACACAGACCCAGCTCTCATCACGTGGGATGAGTTTGCTGCAGCGTTCCACGACCACCATAGCGCAGAAGCAGTCATGGATTGGAAGGCGGATGAGTTCTGGAACTTGAAGATAAGGAACATGAAAGTGCAAGAGTACGCCAAAAAGTTTCAGGAGATGATGAGGTATGCACCGGACAACTCCACCAAGGAGAAGAAGAAGATGTACTAGTTTTGCAAAGGACTCCACCGTGGCATTGAGATGCACTTTTCTGCTCACGACTGCCCTACTCTGCACGCACTTGTGGGCAAAGCATTTCGAGTGGAGAAGTTGAGGCTGGAGTTTGAGAAGTTCCGTGGACACAAGACGAAGCATCAGGAGTAGTTTGGACACCCAGGGCTATATCAGAGGCCAAGGATAGGAGTTTCAGCAGCAGAAGCCTCGCAGCTACCCTCCACAACAGCAGCAGTACAGGAACCCTAGTTTAGGAGGTGGAAATTCAGGTACTTGGAAGTCGAGGCCCCAGGAGCCTAGAGCACCTGAGGATGCAAAGTCGATCGTCTGCTACACATGTCGTTAGCCTGGGCACAAGTTTTATGAGAGTCCGTAGAAGACTTAGGCAGGAGGATAAAACTGCATCAGCCAGTAGCAGACGCCCAGCAAGACACCAGTACCAGAAGGACCCCCGCAGAGGAACCCAACAAGGACAACATCGCCACCTGTCGGTGTTTTAAACCGGCAACCCGCCTAGGGGGTACCCTAGGTGGTCTGTTGTGCGGTAAGGATCGTCGAGAATCAAGGAATCAATGGTGATGCAAGGAACATGATTTAGACAGGTTCGGACCGCTAGATCGCATAATACCCTACGTCCTGTGTGTTGGTTTGTATTGATCTTGGATGAACTGGAGTTGTTCCTGTTTGAGGGAGGGTCCCTGCCCGCCCTTATATACTCGGGAGGGCAGGGTTACAAGTCTGAGTCCTAGTCGAGTACTATTACAGAGTTCTACTCGGTATGGCCCGAGTAGTTTTCCATACACATACTTGACTAGTCCGAGTGGGATACGCCTATCCCTTGTCCTGATCGTATCCGAGTACACCCCTTAGTGGGCCATCCAAGGTCTACTCGTGGGCCTGGGGTGCATGCCCAACAAGCCCCCGAGTACTTTGTAGTCGTGCACTAGTCTGCGGGCAGTATCCGAGTAGTTCGTCGTAGAGGTTGCGGACCAAAGTGCTCGAGTACTGTCGCGTGGCTGGAAGGTACTCTTCTTGTTCCTTTGAGTTGTTTTCGTTCCGAGAATTTTTATATGGTAGTGCGATGTCAATCGCACTCCATATGGAGTAGCCCTCGAGCCTTAGGTTGAGTCGAAGAGTCAGGCTTAGGGTCAATCCTGCCTTTTTGACTGTTCTACCCTTGGAGATCTTGAAAAAAGAAAAAAACTGACCATCGGGTACGGTACCCGTAGCCCGCGAGCACTTAGGCGATCTCTATCGTTGAAGTGGTCAGCAATCCGTTCAAAAGAGTAGCCGTTGGGTGTTTAAGGCAATTAATCCGCTTAAAATCCGTCCATTGCGTAACTGACGCTTGGGTTCCGGAGGTGGCGGAGATAAAACTGGAGGGCCCCCTTTCGATTAGGTTTACACCCTGCTGTAATCAGATATGTTTTTCTTCCTCCCCTAAACCTCTGCTCCGTGTTTGCGCCATCGCAATTGCCAAGTGCCATCGCCGCCATTGCTCCCCCTTGAGAGAGGTCCGAGAGTGAGTGCCTTTTGCTGAGGTTGAAATCAGATGCGCACCAAGAAGATGGGCAAGAAACCCGAGAAGATTCAGGGCAAGGCTCCGGCGGCGGGCAAAGTGAAGTCCAAGAAGGGGAAGGAACTGGTGCTGCCGGCGCCGAAGGTGGGGCTGACGAATCAGACTACGCCGCCACCACCTGGAGTGACGTGGCAGCATTCGGTGATGAAGGAGGAGGCCGTGCAAGCGCTAGTCGATGCCAAGCTTCTACAGACGAAGGAACTACTCGAGTGGCACCCAGCTTTTCCAAATGCGTGGCAATTTGAGGAACATCCAAGCGAGACAGTGATGCTCGCACACTTTGTGGAGAGGGGGTTGGCAGTGCCCACCTCCGACTTCTTCAGAGGTATCCTCCAGTACTATAAGCTTCAACTTGTTCATTTGAACCCAAATGGTGTACTGCATATGTCCATTTTTGTACACCTCTGCGAAGTTTATTTGGGAGTTCCTCCAAGCCTCGAGTTGTATAGGAAGTTGTTCCGCTGTAAGCCTCAGCCAAGTGCACCAAGGACAGAAGTCTTTGGAGGCGCCGGGTTCCAACTCAGGAACTCGGGCGCATATATTGAGTATAACTTGACTGACTCACATGGGGAGTGAAAGAAAAGGTGGTTCTACATCTGGAACCATGATCCTCGCTTGCCTGTGGTGACTGGCCACGTGTCGAAGCATGCAGAAAACTGGGTGAGGGAACTCGAAGACACCCCGGAACTTGACCACTTGATGCAGCAGATTACCAAGTTGAAGGCACTCGGTCTTACTAGGATCAATGTGGCGGCCAGTTTTCTGAAGAGAAGAGTCCAGCCGCTTCAGAAACGTGCTCACTCGGGGAGTGAGTACACAGGTCTTAATGATCCATCAGGTATGTCCGATGAGGATATATCCGATGATGATGTAGATGCGCTGCTGGCTAAGTTCTTCAGGAACTATCAGGGAGTACCAGTGATCCGTGCCGCTCTTCGGTAGTATGATGCCTGTTATGAGCCAGAAGTGGTATGTTTCGGCACTTGACTTATACTTTTTGACTTGTGTGATATTTGTGTGATATCGACCTGTTGTTTTGTAGTCTCGAGTTCTTGCCGGCTACTTAGCGCAGTCGGAAGAAGAGGAAATTGTTGTCGAGGAGTCGAAGGACGAGCCCTCTCCTCCTATGAAGAAACGCAGAGTAGTCCGCAAAATGTATGCGGCTAAGTCTACTTCAACCCCTGAGAAGTCTTGGGGTACCAAGGTATGTAATCATGTACTCAATTGTAGCTGATGAATTTGAACTTGCAATCATTGTGACTACTTTGTCTTATTCAAAAGGGCTGTTGATACGACACTTGGTGATGATGAGGCTGCTTCTGAAGTAGTCGTGACCGACCTGGATGTCGGTAATGTATCTGTTGATATGGTGCCAGAGAGGGTGCCATCAACAGAAGCTGGAGTAGCCCCCGAGCTAACCGCACAGGCTCTGTCAGCTACCACACTACCAGTTACTCACCAGGTAGTCCTGGGGTTGCCCGCCGGAGTAGCGGGTGTTGCAAAGGTGTCTCCAGTAGTCGCTACTGGTTCTTTGTTGTCCAGTGTAATCGCCAAGGGTAAGCATTCTGTCCCGACTAGTTTTGTTTGTTTGAGTTGTATTATAGTCTTGACTTCTTTTTCCCAGGTTTTGGCGAGAAGACAGCGCCGGCAGCTATTCCTGCGGCGCTGAGTACTCGGCCACCTATTGCCGAGAAGAAACATGTGCGATTTCCGCCACGCTCAACTCGGTGAGATTGCTTGTCTGTTGTATAGCTTTAAGTTGTCTTGAAGTCGTGTAATGACGTATTTTGATGCAAAGATGCAGAGGAAACTATCACTGTAGAGACAGGGGTAGAGTCAGATCCCCCGACTACATTGTCTGCTCCCTTGGAGGATTTGATTGTTGATGAAGTACCCGAAGTCGATGTCGGTCGCCTTGGAGCTACTATGTCTATGCTTCAAGACGTCATCCGTTTGGTGGAAGCTCCTGCCACTGCGTCGGGTTCGGGAAGTGCTACCTTATCAACTGGCGGATCTTTTGCTGTAGTGGGCGTGGAAAAATCTAAAGAGGCAACTGCTCCAGGTATGTCTTTGCATTCCTATTATTGTAGTCGTAGCAATTAGGTGACTGATAATAAATGTTTTAGGTGCCTCTTTGGGTGCGACTCCTCATCTTGCGGAGAGTACTCAAAGACCAGTACTCAGCCTACCAATTGACTCAAAGTTGCAGAGGGCCGTCGATGTTTTCCGGAGCTTCCAGGTGAATTTCCTTTGCTTTGTTACATAGCGAGTAACTGTGAGGCTTTTGACTGATCGCACACTTTGCACACTCGGATCCTTCAGGAACGAAGTCATCAATTGGAGCAGGAATGTGCCCGACTTATAGAAGCCTTAAGGTTTCTCGAGATTGGAGCGAAGTCTTTTGCTGTGGAACGGTCGGATCATGAAGTCTTGCAGCAAAAACTGGAGAGCCGCTACAAGTCTCTAAACAAAAAGTATCAAGGTGAATACCTTGCATATTCCGAGTATGTCCGATTGTAGTCGGCTGTGGTTGAACTTGTCTGTTTTGTAGAGCTCAAGAGGCAAGAGGCTGCTGCGAGGAGCCAAGTCCTCCACTGGAGAAATACGCACGATCAAGTGGTGGATGAAGCTGAATGTCTTCGAGCCGCGCTGGTAGAAGCACAGGCTGCTTGCGAGCACCAGCGGGACAGGAAGATGCAAAATGGAGTGATGCTTGCCATGGCCATGGTGGCATGTAGAGATCATGCCCAGACCATGGGAAGACTCCGAGGCGAACTCCAGGAGTTGACTGTAGTAGCTGAAGATTTGGTGAACGCCCTAGCCCCCGTGGAAGAGGGCGCAGGACCTCAATCGCTAGTCGACCAATTGAAGGCTGCCCCGAGTAAAGTGGCGGGACTCTGCAAAGCTGGTTGCAAATAGGTCCTTGCTGTTGTGAAGTCATACTACCCGAGGGCGGACCTGGTGGCGGCTGGTGACGGTGTGGCTCGCAACTGCACAAAAGAAGCATATGCGCAGTACCTCGAGGAGGCGGAGCCTATCGCGTCGAAGATGTCGGAGTTTGTCTCTCCAGAAGAGCCTTGAGCGTTTTATGTACTCTTGAATCTGTTGAGTACTTTTCCTAAATATGCACTAGAACATGTTTGGGAGTGTTTTTGGGCATTCGGTTCCGGCACGAAAAATGATGCAAAACGGGTCCGACCTAAAGTTGTGGGATCGGCTAAGCCCACTCACGAAAGGGGGGAACTCCGCCTCGCCCGACCCTTTGATAGAGTTGGAGTGCCCGATCTTTCGGTGAGTGGAGATAAATTCGACTTGGTGGAAGTAGACCCTCACGATCCGACTACGACGAGCGAACCCGAAGCGCCAATGCAATCGCTGAACCAACTCCCGATGGTTACCAACCTCGCCGGTGCGAGATCAGCCTGATCACGAAGATCGATTCCTGTCCGCAATCGAAGAACGAACAAGAACAAGAGGCGAGCAATCTAAATATCACTCGAAGGTGGAGTTCTGAATCACAAGGACAGCGCGTATTTGCGCGTGTTCAAGAGTAGCTAAAGCTAGATGTAAAACAAAACTCAAGTCGTAAACAAAAAGGACTCGGACTAAATAAAGGGGGCGCAGCCCCTGGAGTCCGAAGGGGTCACGGCGCCCAACCCTAGGCGCCCCACCTGGGCTGCCCTGTTGGGCCATCTTCTTATTCCGATGGGCCTTCGTTCCTTAACAGCATGATGAAGTTTAATTCTCTCGCACGGGCTCGAGTGATTGGCCCAACTGGATGAGCAACTGTAGGCGCCTGAGGTGGAGGAGCAACTGGAGGCGCCTGAGGTGCTGCTGGTGTAGATGTACTCGTGGTGTCCTCATCATCCTCCCCTTCTTGAACTGAAGTCGTCCTCGACGGCAACTCCTCATCTTCGCCCACATACGGTTTCAAATCTGCAACATTAAAACTCGTGGAAACACCAAACTCCGCAGGCAGGTCAAGGATATAAGCATTATCATTAATCTTGGTTAACACTTTAAAAGGACCAGCAGCACGTGGCATCAATTTAGAACGACGTAAGGTAGGAAAACGATCCTTCCTCAAATGCAACCAAACCAGATCACCCGGTGCAAAAGTAACATGTTTTCTTCCTTTACTACCCGCAACCTGATATTTTGCATTAGCAGCAGCAATGTTTTGTTGAGTTTGCTCATGCAAGCTAATCATTTGATCAATATGTGCAGCGGCATCTATGTGTGGGGTGTCCTCGGAATCAAGTGCAAACAAATCAATAGGCGCCCGAGGAATATAACCATAAACAACTTGAAAAGGACACATCTTTGTAGAAGAATGCGTTGCATGATTATAAGCAAACTCAACATGAGGCAAGCAATCTTCCCAACGTTTCAAGTGTTTATCTAAAACAGCCCTAAGCATGGTGGACAAGGTTCGATTAACCACCTCAGTTTGTCCATTAGTCTGAGGGTGACAAGTGGTGCTAAACAGCAATTTAGTTCCCATTTTATTCCATAGTGATCTCCAAAAATGACTGAGAAACTTAGCATCACGATCAGAGACTATTGTATTTGGAATACCATGCAAACGAATAATCTCGCGAAAGAACAATTCAGCAACATTGCTAGCATCATCAGTCTTATGACAAGGTATAAAATGAGCCATTTTGGAGAAACGATCAACAACCACAAAAATACTGTCCCTCCCCTTCTTAGTTCTAGGCAATCCCAAAACAAAGTCCATAGAAATATCAAGCCAAGGGGAAGTAGGAACAGGCAAAGGCATGTACAAACCATGGTTGTTTAATCGTGACTTAGCTTTCTGGCAAGTAGTGCAGCGGGCAACAAGGCGCTCAACATCAGCGCGCATCCGGGGCCAAAAGAAGTGGGCAGCCAGCACTTCATGCGTCTTGTAGACGCCAAAGTGCCCCATGAGACCGCCTCCATGCGCTTCCTGTAACAACAAACGACGAACCGAGCTAGCTGGAACACACAGCTTGTTAGCGCGAAACAGGAACCCGTCCTGTATGTGAAATTTGCCCCATGGTTTGCCATGAATACAGTGGGCGAAAGCATCTTTAAAATCAGCATCATCCACATATTGATCCTTCACAGTTTGCAAGCCAAAGATTTTAAAATCTAACTGTGACAGCATGGTATAGCGACGAGACAAAGCATCAGCAATGACATTTTCCTTCCCGCTCTTGTGTTTAATAATGTAAGGGAAAGACTCAATGAATTCTACCCATTTAGCATGACGACGGTTCAGGTTTGTTTGGGTACGAATATGTTTTAAAGCCTCATGATCAGAATGAATTATAAACTCGCGATGCCAAAGGTAGTGCTGCCAAGTATGCAAAGTGCGCACTAAAGCATAAAGCTCCTTATCATAAGTAGAATAATTCAAGCTAGCACCACTTAATTTCTCACTAAAGTAAGCAACCGGTTTTCCTTCTTGTAACAAAACAGCACCTAGCCCAATACCGCTAGCATCGCATTCAAGCTCAAACACTTTAGTAAAATCAGGCAACTGCAAGAGAGGAGCATTGGTTAACTTATCTTTCAAGGTGCTGAACGCAACCTCTTGCGAATCACTCCAAGCAAAGGGAACATCCTTCTTTGTAAGCGCATGTAGAGGCGCTGCAATGGAGCTAAAATCACGAACAAACCGGCGGTAGAAACCGGCAAGGCCAAGAAAGCTTCGAATTTGTGTGACCGTTGTCGGTGTAGGCCACTCCCGAATGGCATCAATCTTGCTGCTATCCACCTCAATGCCCTGTGGAGTAACAACATAGCCAAGAAACGAGACACGTTGTGTGCAAAACATGCATTTTTCGAGGTTAGCAAATAAATGGGCCGCACGCAATGCATCAAAAACAGCACGCAAATGTTCTAAATGCTCTTCCATAGACTTGCTGTAAATGAGGATATCATCAAAATAGACAACTACAAACAATCCTATGAAGGGCCTCAGAACTTCATTCATCAAACGCATAAATGTGCTGGGAGCATTTGTCAAACCAAACGGCATAACCAACCATTCATATAACCCAAATTTCGTTTTAAAAGCCGTTTTCCATTCATCACCTAATTTCATGCGAATCTGATGGTAGCCACTACGCAAATCAATCTTAGTGAAAATAATGGCACCACTAAGCTCATCTAGCATATCATCAAGGCGTGGTATAGGGTATCGGTAGCGAATGGTAATGTTATTAATAGCACGACAGTCTACACACATACGCCATGAGCCATCTTTCTTTGGAACAAGTAACACAGGAACGGAGCAAGGGCTAAGAGACTCACGAATATAACCCTTGTCAAGCAACGCCTGTACCTGGCGCTGGATTTCCTTCGTCTCATCCGGATTTGTACGGTACGGTGCACGGTTCGGAAGCTGTGCGCCGGGAATGAGGTCGATCTGGTGCTCAATGCCACGAAGTGGTGGAAGTCCCGGTGGCAAATCTTTTGGAAAGACATCAGCGTACTCCTGCAAAATGTTAGCAACCGCAGGGGGAATATCCAAAGATGGTGCATCATCAAGTGAAACGAGCACACTAGAGCATATAAGGGCATAGCATGGCAAAGGAGCATCGCGTAACTCATCAAAATCAGCACGTGTGGCAAGCAAAACAGGAGCATTCAACTTGATTTCAGAATTAATAGATGTCGATGGTTCAAGTTGTTTAGCAGTTTTAGCAGCTCTAGCAAGATCATCTTTAAGAATTTGTTCAGGTGTCATTGGATGTATAATTATTTTCTGACCCTTAAACATGAAAGAATAGTGATTTGAACGACCATGATGCAAGCTATCAGTATCATATTGCCAAGGTCGCCCAAGTAACAGAGAGCATGCTTCCATGGGAATAACATCACAATCGACAAAATCAGAATAAGCACCCATGGAGAAAGGAACACGGACTGATCGAGTAATTCTAATTTTCCCACCATCATTAAGCCATTGAATGTGATATGGATGTGGATGCTTACGAGTGGGTAAAGACAACTTTTCAACCAGCGTGGTACTCGCCAAATTGTTGCAGCTGCCGCTGTCGATGATGATGCGAATCGACCGCTCCTGCACAACGCCCTTGGTATGGAAAAGAGTGTGTCGCTGATTCTTCTCGGACGGGGCGACCTGTGTACTAAGAACACGCTGCACAACAAGGCTTTCATACCTATCGGCGTCGCCCGGGTTGACATGTACCTCCATAGCTGCATGGTCAGTGGCAAGCATCGCATGTCGAGTATCTTCAGAATCACTAGCGGAAGAGTACTCACCATCGTCACGAAGAAGCAAAGTGCGCTTGTTCGGACAGTCCCGAATCACATGGCCAAATCCTTTGCAACGATGACACTGAATATCCCGTGTACGGCCTGTGGGAGGGGCGGCGCCTGTGGAAGGGGGAGCGCTTGTAGGTTTGGCCGTTCGCTCGCGCGGTGTAGTGGTGGGCGTGGGTGGCGCAGGGAGAGCGGGTACGGAGTTGGATGTCGAGCTTCTTCCTGCAAAAGAGTTAGAATATGTCTTCGAGCGGCGTCCCTGCACTTCACGTTCAGCTTTGCAAGCATATTCAAATAATGTTGTCATATCTGTGTAGTCCTTATAATCAAGTATATCCTGAATTTCGCGGTTCAAACCACCACGAAAACGTGCCATAGCAGCGTCGTTTTCCTCCAATAACCCACAACGAATCATGCCTATTTGTAATTCCTGGAAATATTCCTCTACAGATTTGGAACCTTGCTGAAAACATTGCATTTTATTAAGCAAATCGCGAGCATAATAAGAAGGCACAAATCTGTGGCGCATAGCAGTTTTTAATTGCTCCCAAGTGGTTGGAATGGTATTGGGATGTTTGTGTTTATATTCACGCCACCAGATTAAAGCAAAATCAGTAAATTCACTAATAGCAGCTTTAACTTGAGAATTAGCAAGAATATCATGGCATGAAAATTTCTGTTCAACTTCTAATTCCCAATCAAGATATGCAGCAGGATCATATTTGCCATTAAAAGGTGGAATTTTAAATTTAATCTTGGAAAAGGAATCATTACCACCGGGACGGCGTGGCACGCGGCGGGCACGGCCACGGCGGTCGCCATCGTCCTGGTCCGAGTCACCACCATAACCCTGCTGCAACTCTGCGACTGTAGTGTGCAATGCATCGAGTCTTGCCACAACTGAGTCGAGTGTGGCCTTAGCGGCCGTCTGTGCAAGGTCGAGCTGATCACACCGCTCGGTCGTCGAGGAGATCGTCGAGTCCAGCCGTTCATGAATCGTCTGAATGTCGGTGACAAGCCCTTCAACTTGCGCCCGTATGCCCTGCAGCTGGTCAGCCCCCGCGTCGACATCATCTGCCATGGTTAGCGCAAAGACAAGAACACAAGCGACGACAAAATTGGGGTGTAACAGCTCACAAGGCGCTCACACTAGTGCTGTTATCAAATTCTTATCCGTTCTTACCACGCACACAGGGGCGAACTGCAACCAACCGGTGGAACTCACGAAAGATTGGAGGAGCGATTGCCTGGAGAAACAAAATATGCTCGTCGTAGAACTATGTGGAGTTCTGGGAAGGCTGCACTCAAATGAAGGATTAGCACAATCAAACAATAATGCAAAGTTGAAAGATAGTGCCAAACACGTAACAAGAGTTGCTGGTAACAAGGAAAAATCGAAAGAACAGAGGCAAGGTGGAGAGGGCGCACCTCTGTTTCTTTTTTTTTTTCTGTTTTTTTTTTCACAGAGGGTGCCTCAAAACTGATAATATGAACACAGAGGATCTCAAATATCAAATTGCGGCACACACTTTTCTCTCTCTCTCTCTCTCTAGAGTAAGGCGGACCTTAGAATAAAAAAGGACCAAGAAAGAGAGATACGGATTGGAAAGGCTAGCACGGAATGCGTGGGGGGGGGGGAATTTACCCCAGAGAGTCGTGACCCAGGAGGAGTCACGGCGCGCGCAAAGGGAGGTTCCAACGAAACAAATCCGAATCACCTTCCTTCTCCCTGTTGGATTCTTCTTCGTCTTTTTTTTTTTTTTGCTTCTTTCCTTTTTTTTTTGCACTTTCCTTTTTTTTTTTTGGATTGCTTTCGATCTTTTTTTTTTGACAGGGGAGGGGCGATCGGAGTAGTGGAATGGTGCGGCGCGGTTGTCGTGGGGAAGTTGCGGTGGGCGCGGCTGGTAGGGTTGGCGAGCAGCGGAACGGCGGCGGCGGCGAGCGGCAGAAACTAGGGTTAGATGAAAAACGAGAAATAAAAGATTAAACACAAGTAACCAGCAACAATTGAACGAGTAGGCACACAAATTCAACAAAGACACTTATTGAAAGAATGTGCGAGGCTAAACGGTTGCTGGGACAAAGGATCTAACCTGAAAAAAATTTGTTTTGGTTTTTGTGGACTGTAGGAAGGGAAAAACACTCGGTAAAACTCACCGATCAACCTGGAAAGCTGATACCACTTGATAGAGTTGGAGTGCCCGATCTTTCGGTGAGTGGAGATAAATTCGACTTGGTGGAAGTAGACCCTCACGATCCGACTACGACGAGCGAACCCGAAGCGCCAATGCAATCGCTGAACCAACTCCCGATGGTTACCAACCTCGCCGGTGCGAGATCAGCCTGATCACGAAGATCGATTCCTGTCCGCAATCGAAGAACGAACAAGAACAAGAGGCGAGCAATCTAAATATCACTCGAAGGTGGAGTTCTGAATCACAAGGACAGCGCGTATTTGCGCGTGTTCAAGAGTAGCTAAAGCTAGATGTAAAACAAAACTCAAGTCGTAAACAAAAAGGACTCGGACTAAATAAAGGGGGCGCAGCCCCTGGAGTCCGAAGGGGTCACGGCGCCCAACCCTAGGTGCCCCACCTGGGCTGCCCTGTTGGGCCATCTTCTTATTCCGATGGGCCTTCGTTCCTTAACAGCATGATGAAGTTTAATTCTCTCGCACGGGCTCGAGTGATTGGCCCAACTGGATGAGCAACTGTAGGCGCCTGAGGTGGAGGAGCAACTGGAGGCGCCTGAGGTGCTGCTGGTGTAGATGTACTCGTGGTGTCCTCATCACCCTTGGTCCCAGGGTCGGGTGCGGCTGACCCCTTGAGGGAAAAAACTCCACCTCGCCCGACCCTAGGTTCTAGGCTCGGGTGCGGCTGACCCCTTGAGGGAAAAAACTCCGCCTCGCCCGACCCTGAGTCCCAGGGCCGGGTATGCCCGACCCCTAAACAGAGGGTCGGATCCTTCCAAGCCCCTAAGACAATGATGTGAACGCAGGCCATGCTTGGCTAGAGTAATTCTGAGTTTCGAGTAGTCACAATGCTGTCGGGTACTCTGCTTTTGAGGGGGCACGGGTGTACTATACTCTTGTCCTTTGTGGATGCACGAGTGTACTGTACTCTTTTATCCGTTGTAGCGTAAGTGCCTTCACGTGGGCAGAGTCAGAAGTCGTCAGACTCATTGATCATGGGCGCATAGTAACTCTTGGGTAGGTGGTAGTTGCAGCTCTCGGCTATAAATAGATCCTTCTGGAGGTCGACCCGAATCAAGTTTCTGAATAGCAATGGATTGCCTTCGGTTGCTGTTGTTTGAATGTACAAAGCCATCAAAGAGTGCACCGGTGCTAGAAAATTCCTCGTAGATTGAAGCCACCTTCCCTCCACAGACTCCTGCGCTCGTAGGGATAGCCGCGATGCTAGAAGAATCCTTGTAGGAGGTTTCATCGTGCGCCTTATCTTGCAGCTCATGATCCAGTTGAGTACGCGCTAGAACTCGTGAGTGATAGGTGACGAGTGCTGCAGTCTTTATCCCACTCTCTTAGAGGTGGAGGTGTGGCCGTAGAGTGGGTTGGCTCCGTAAGGCTAGCAAAAGAGCAGCCTTGGTTCCATCCAGGCACGGCGCGCGGGATTCATCGTTGCCGCTGTTAAGGCAGTGGCGATGCAGGGGTTCCTAGCGTTGCCTTGGGTAGAGGACCTGGATATGGCTGCATTTTGCGCAGCTTCCTTGCGTGTAGGCCCTTCCCATTGTAGTCGGCAGACCTGAGTGGCCTTGTGATATAGTAAAAGCCTGGCTTAAATGCAGCCCGCCAGTAGGCAGTTGCTTGTAGTCCTTGTGTATTTCGAGTACTCTTACTCGTATGTAACTTGATGATGTATCTTCGGTTCTGAGTAAAGAATTACTTTACGGAAACTTTGTACCAAGGCAGTGATCCTTGTTGAGTTGATAATTCTTGAGTCAACACTAATGTATCTTGAAGTCGGTAGTCGAGCTGTTAGCTCGAGTAGTCATCATGAGTTGTTGCCTTGAAGCGATTACTTAGGTGCTGCTATGGGTAATAGTGACAAAGGCGTTCTATATTCCAAGAGTTTGGTACTTGTTCTCCTGAAAGCTCTTGGAGTCTATAAGATCTAGGTCCCGTAACTTTTGATCCGATGTAAGGACCCTCCCATGGTGAATTGAGTTTATGCAACCCTGTTGTGTCTTGGATACGCTTGAGGACCATATCGCCCAAGTTGAAAGATCTTTCCTTGATGTTACGGTCGTGGTAACACCTTAAACCGTCAAGGTATCTAGCAGATTGCACTAGTGCTGCGCATCTTGCTTCTTCTAGACTGTCTATATCTGTTCGCCTTGTTTCTTCTGCCAATTCTTCGTCATATTGTTCAACTGAAGGTGATTGCCACATGATGTCGGCGGGTAGTATGGCTTTCGAGCCATACACAAGGAAATAGGGCGAGAGCCCAATAGTCTTGCATGGTTGGGTACGTAGGCCCCACAGAGCATTGGGTAACTCTTTGAGCCATTTGCCACCTTTGGTGTTGACGACGTCATGTAGTCTTTTCTTCAGGGTGTCGAGTATCATGCCATTAGCGTGCTCGATTGTCCGTTGGCTCGCGGGTGAGCGACCGAGACATAGCGGACGTCGATGCCGCTATTCTCGCAGTATTCCCAAAAGTCGTGATTAGTGAAGTTTGACCCTAGTTTTGTGATAATCCTGTTGGGAAAGCCGTAGCGGTGTACGATTTCATCTAAGAAGTCGAGGACCCGGTCCACCTTGGAGCAAGTGACTGGTTTGACCTTGATCCACTTGGTGAATTTGTCGATTGCCACGAGTACTCGGTTGAATCCTCCTGGCGCATTTGGTAATGGCCCTATCATGTCGAGCCCCCAGCAGGCAAACGGCCATGTTGGAGGTATTGTGACTAGCTTGTAGGCCGGTACATGCTGTTGTTTGGTAAAGAATTGGCAACCTTTGCACTTCTGAACGAGTTGTTTAGCATCGGCCAGAGCCATTGGCCAGTAGAAGCCTGCTCTAAAAGCCTTGCCGACTATTATCCGCGAAGAGGCGTGGTTGCCACAGATTCCTTTGTGAATTTCCTCTAAGATTTCTTGGCCGTCTTCTTAGGTAACACACTTCATGAGTACCCCGGATGATGCACCTTTCCTGTAGAGTTTGTCTCCGACTAGAACGTAATTTTTTACTCGCCGGGAGATTTGTTCAGCCTTATTTTTGTTGGATGGTAACTGGTGATCTTTGATGTAGTCGATGAAGGGTGTCCTCCAGTCGACTTCTATAATCATGATTTCACGAGAGACGTCAGCAGTCTGGACCGCTGGCGGTGTAACTTGTTCAGGTATGGACGGCTTGCGCAGTTTGTGTACGAAAATTCCTGCTGGAACCTCTGCACGAGTGGAGCCCATTTTGGATAAGACGTCGGCAGCAACGTTGTTGTCGCGGACGATGTGATAAAATTCCAAGCCTGAGAACTTATTTTCCAGTTTATGGACTTCTTTGCAGTAAGCGTCCATGTTGTCCTTGTTTCGGTCCCACTCGTCATTGACCTGGTTTATAACGACTAGTGAGTCGCCGTACACCAGTAGTCTTTTGATGCCGAGGGACATTGCAAGGCGAAGGCCGTGTAGCAGTGCTTCGTACTCGGCTTCGTTGTCAGATGCTTCCTTGAAGATTTGCAGTACGTATTTGAGCTGGTCTCCCTTGGGGGAGATGAGGAGTACGCCTGCACTGGCCCCTTCAAGTTTGAGGGACCTGTCGAAATACATTACCCAGTGCTCCGCTCAACTGGTGTTGGTACTTGGTTTTCAATCCATTCAGCCACGAAGTCGACCAAAGCCTGGGATTTGATAGCTGTCCTTGGCTTGAAGTCCAAGGTGAGGGCTCCGAGTTCAACTGCCCATTTGGAGATTCTACCCGTGGCGTCTCTGTTGTGAAGGATTTTGCCGAGCGGGAAGTCAGAGATGACTGTGATGTTGTGCTCCTGGAAATAATGGTGCAGTTTTCGGGAGGTGAGCAGAATTATGTATAAGAGCTTTTCTATTGGTGAATACCAAGTTTTGGAGTCCGAGAGTATTTCGCTGACGAAGTAGACAGGTCGTTGGATCTTGTAAGCATGGCCCGATTCAGACCGTTCGACTGCTATTGCCGTGCTGACGACATGAGTAGTAGCTGATATGTATAGGAGCAAGTCTTCATTCGGAGAAGGAGTGGTGAGTACAGGAGGCTTTGACAGAAAGTCTTTGAGTTGTGTTAGTGCCTTATCTGCCTCTTGCGTCCATTTGAACTTATTCTGGCGTTTGAGAAGCTTAAAGAAGGGTAGTCCCCGTTCTCCAAGTCTCGAGATGAACCGGTTGATGGCGGCCATGTAGCCTGTGAGTTTCTGCACATCCTTGATGCTAGCTGGTGCTTGCATGTTTGTGATGGCAGATATTTTTTCCGGTTGGCCTCAATGCCGCGATGGCTAATGATGAACCCGAGTAGCTTGCCGGAAGGTACTCCAAAGACGCAGTTAGTAGGATTGAGTTTCCATCGGAAAGTGCGTAGACTGGAGAAAGTTTCCTCCAAATCAGCGATGAGTTCCTCCTGGTTTCTTATTTTGATGACTACGTCGTCGACATAAGCTTCAACATTGCGGTGAAGTTGCTTTTCGAAGCACATCTGTATGGCTCGTTGATAAGTTGCCCTTGCATTTTTTAGTCCGAAGGACATTGTTTTGTAGCAGAAAGCTCCGAAAGGTGTGATGAAAGCTATTTTGGCTTGATCTTCTTCCTTGAAGCTTATCTGATGATAGCCGGAGTAGCAGTCGAGAAAGCATAGTAAAGCGTGTTGGAGGTATGCCCTAGATGCAATCATAGAGATGATGATATTCCATTTGTATCCATGATTTGTATGTTGTGTTCATTGAATATCCATTGAAGGCTACTTGAATTGATTTGCAATTATATGAATTGTATGTGAAACTCTTTACTTGTATGGTTATTCTAAAGTTGTCCCTAGTCGGAGTTCATGTGAGGACACACATGAATATTAGACTAGCACATGTATTAGTTGATGACTATGTTTCACAAGTCATGGACATGGAGATGTTGAACTAATAATGTGGACACATGTGGAGACATGTGCTAGGACTGACCCAACACGAGAAGTAGTTCTCTCTTTAAACAACATATACGCTTTGTCCTTAGACCTGAGATTGTCGCATGTATTCTAGATGTGGATCGACCTACTTAGGGGCTATCAAACGCTACGCCGTAACAGGGTAGTTATAAAGGTAGCTTTCGGGTTTGTCAAGAAGCATGCTATGAGACATGGTCAATCAAGATGGGATTTGCCCCTCTTTGATTGAGAGTGATATCTCTGGGCCCCTCGAGTGATCGGATCCGAAAATGCATGGCCATGCTACGTACGGTTAAGAGTTAACCTACAAAGGGATTCCGAATCACAGGATCGAGAAAGAGCGGTCGGCTTGAAGCTAGACCAAATATCGTGAGGCAAAGGGAATATCATGCATATTATGTTTTGATGGTTCGTCTGATATGATCTTCATGTACGTATAGGAGTTGGCACGTCTTGCTAGAGGCCGCTACCGACTATTGGGCCGAGTAGGAGTACTCGGGCCATGTCTATACGTATTCGAACCCATAGGGTCACACACTTAAGGGGCTGGAAGCCCAATTCGGATCTGATCCGAGTTGGATTAGGTTTAGAAGTACTAATGGGCCTCGGACCCAGAGGCCCGTCAGGAACCTCTATAAATAGAGGGGTGGGGGCGCCCTAGGGTTCACACCTTTTGGCGAAACACACCTGCCGCGCCTCCCACGCCCTCGCCTGTTGCAACTCGCGGATCTAGCAGTCCGTCTTGCGACGCTTCCTCCCTGCACGTGTGGATACCTTGGAGGTGTTGCGCTTGCAGCACTTGGACGAGCCACGACGAGCCGCCGACGAGCCACGACGAGCCGCCGACAAGCCGCGGCACGGGAGGCGATCTTGCTGCACGTGGACGAGCTGCTGAGGAGCTGCTGGACGTTGACGTGATCGACTAAGTACGACTACGTTGATCGACTACGTACGACTACGTGATCGTCTTCACTGCATCGACGCATATCTACATCTTCCGCACCAGTAGTGCGTCGAGTGGTAATCCCGTGATCCTTATACGGCAGTTCTTCCTTGTTTTACGTGGTAGAAATTTTGATTTACGCTAGCATAGCCTACCTCATATCCCAATAGTGGTATCAGAGCCGTAACTGCTTAGTTTTGGATTCGGGATGTGTGGATATGGAGATATGCGAGTTTTCCGTTTGATCTATGTCCTGTTTTCGTGCCCTTGCTGCAATGGTAGTGTAACGACATACTCCTACCGGTCGGTTTCCGCCATCGGAGTTAAGTGATACACGTAAATCCAGTTGCAGTGAGTGAAGATCAATATGATTGGTCGAATCGAAATCCAGGGTCATACGCCAGGTGCATTAGATGTGCAATAGTAGATGAGATCTACTGCCGGGGTCGGGATTTTTGCCGTATGCATATGCTTCGGTAAATCAGCCGTAACTTTTCGGTACGATCTCGGATCGGGGCGAATTTTATATGAAAATTGATCTACAGAAAAAGTTACACATGAAATTCAACGGCAAAGCCGTTTTCGGCGAAATTAGATTTCCCAAATTCGGCTTGGAAGATGGAGTTTCGGGCATCCGAAGTTCGGAACGTTAGGACGCCTAACTCTGTTTTGCAGGATGTATGTATGTATCTTGTGATCAGTATGGCCCCCTTGCGTATGTGATGCATGTGTGTAACTCATTCGTGACCTGCGTGTCGCGCGTACGGCAACACGGCAGGAGCCATATGTGTTGTCACTTTATTGTATTTAATGGTCTGCGTACCAATCTGTGATGATCCAAGCAACTATGTAATCTTCATTACTAGATTCTTTACTAGCTATTAGGCGTAATAGCATGTTCTAGTTCTTGGAGGACTCATCACCAGGAGGATGGCGCACATAAAACATGGAGATGGAGATCACCATGGTGAACAGGTTCTATGGAGATGGAGATCACCATATAGAAATGGGCCATACTGTGTCACAATTGTGTGAATGCTATTCTGTTTATGTTTTACTTTCTGCATGCTGTGATGTTAGAAGTAGAATGATCCCTCACAAAGTTTAAGTTAGTATGCCCTCCCAACTAAAACTTGCGCCATCCCATGTCTTGTACAATTAGTGGTGGGTCTATGAAATTAGGGTACCACTAGTTTTCCTTGACTAGACGGGTTTGTGTCGGACACTTACACGCATAAGGGTTGGTTTGCTTAACAAGGTCATCTTAACGGTTAAGGACTTTGGGGAATAAAGGTTGGGCGTCAAAACATAGAGATGTCACCCAACAACAGGAGTCATATGTGATATGATTAGCAAAAGTTGCTTACCGATCTACCTTGTTTGCTAGCGGTGATGCTAAAGCTCACTAGTGGACTTGTTAGTTGTGGATCCTGAATCACTAAGTTTCAATAGAGGGATATTGATTTTAGTGGGAGTAGATTCTGTTAAAATATTTTAATGTGATTTGCTCTATCATGGATACGTTTGTCTTAGTGTATTTTGCATTACTTTGTTGTAGATTAAATGGCACCTAGCAGCACTACACCGTTTGCTTTGCGTTCGATCCTTGAGAAGGACAAGTTGAATGGAACAAATTAATCGGATTGGATCCGTAACCTGAGAATTGTTCTTAGGGCTGAAAAAAGGAAGATGTTCTAGACAACCCACTACCAGAAGAACCTGCTGATGATGCAGCCGTTGCTGCTAAGAATGCTTACAAGAAAGCATGTGATGCTAACCTCGAAGTAAGCTGCCTTATGCTTGCTTGCATGGAACCCGAGCTGCAGATGCAGTTCGAAACAAACCATGAGGCGCACGATATGATCATGGTGCTTAGAGACATGTTTGAAACACAGGCCAGGACTGAAAGGTTCAATTTGTCTAAGGCCTTTGTTGAGAGCAAGCTAGCAGAAGGCGCAGCAGTAGGACCACACGTAATCAAGATGGTTGGTTACACTCAACGGTTGGAGAAGCTAGGCTTCCCACTGGGCCAAGAGTTGGCCACTGATTTCATTCTTTTGTCTCTTCCGCCTAGCTATGGGAACTTCATCTCGAACTACCATATGCATGGGACGGAGAAGGGTCTGAATGAGCTGTGTGGCATGCTTAAAACAGCAGAGGCTGACATAAAGAAAAGCGCTAGTACCAGCCATGTGATGGCGATACAGAACAAGCCCAGCTTTAAGAAGAAGGGCAATTCTTGGAAGAAGAAGGGCAAGGCTGGAACGTCCAAGCCAAACCCACCGCCTAAGGTTAAAGCTGGACCTGGACCTGCTCCAGATAAAGAGTGCTTTTACTGTCATGAACTTGGTCACTGGAAGAGAAACTGCAAGCAGTACCTAGCTTCCTTGAAGAATGGCGGAAGTAAGAGTACTTCTACCTCAGGTACGCTTGTTGTTAATGTTATAGACAACATATTTCTCGCTGATACAATTATTAATTCTTGGGTATTTGATACCGGATCGGTTGCTCATATTTGCAATTTGATGCAGGGAATGATAAGAAGTAGAAGCGTGGAAAGAGGAGAAGTTGATTTCCGCGTGGGCAATAATGCAAGAGTTGCTGCGTTGACCGTCGGGACGATGCAACTCCACCTCCCGTCAGGATTTATTATGGAGTTGAATAATTGTTATTTTGTTTCTAGTTTAAGTCGAAACATTTTGTCTCCTTCATGCTTGATGAAGGATGGTTATTCATTTGCGAGTGAAAACAATGGTTGTGTGATCTCTAAGAATAATATGTTTATGGCTTTTGCACCCATTGTGAATGGATTGTTTGTTTTAAATCTTGATGGTTCACCTGTCTGTAATGTAAGTGCTAAAAGGCCTCAACCTAATGATTTGAGTCCTACCTACTTGTGGCATTGTCATTTGGGTCATATAAGTGAAAAGCGCATGAAGAAGCTCCATTCTGATCGACTTCTAACTTCGTTTGATTTTGAATCATACGAGACATGTGAGGCTTGCTTGCTAGGCAAGATGACCAAGACGCCTTTCACAGGATTTCCTGAGAGAGCAGTAGACTTGTTGGAACTCGTACATAGTGATGTATGCGGACCAATGAGCACGACGGCTAGAGGAGGATTCCAATACTTCATAACTTTCACTGATGATTTTAGTAGATATGGCTATGTCTACTTGATGAGGCACAAGTCTGAAACCTTTGAAAAGTTCAAGGAATTTCAGAATGAAGTTGAAAATCAGCATGGCAAGAAAATTAAGGCCTTACGATCTGATCGTGGAGGCGAGTATTTGAGCCACGAGTTTAGCAATCATCTAAAGAGTTGCGGAATTGTTCCACAACTTACGCCGCCTGGAACACCTTAGAGAAACGGTGTGTCCGAGCGACGTAATCAAACTTTGTTAGACATGGTTCGATCAATGATGAGCCAGTGAGACCTACCATTGTCATTTTGGGGATACACTCTAGAAACAACAGCTTTCACACTTAATAGGGTACCATCTAAATCCGTAGTTAAGACACCATATGAGATATGGACTGGAAAGGTTCCTAGTTTGTCTTTTCTAAAGATTTGGGGATGTGAAGTGTTTGTCAAGCGACTTCAGTCGGACAAGATCACACCCAAGTTGGACAAGTGCATTTTTGTGGGATATCCAAAGGAAACTTTGGGATATTATTTCTACAACCGATCAGAAGGCAAAGTGTTTGTCGCTCGGAACGGGGTTTTCCTAGAGAAAGAGTTTCTCAAAGGAGAAAAGAGTGGAAAGATAGTGCATCTTGAAGAAGTTCAAGATGAGCCGATCGGGCAAGAATCAATGAGTGATGCTAACGTAGCAGAACAAGTTGAGATACCCGTGGCAAGAGAAGCACCGCCACAACCACGAAGGTCGGCAAGGCTCCGCGAAATGCGGGAAATATTATTGTTGGACAATGATGAGCCTGCGACATATGTAGAAGCAATGATGGACCCAGACTCCGAAAAATGGCAGAGTGCCATGCAATCCGAAATAGAGTCCATGGGAGACAATCAAGTTTGGAACTTGGTTGACCCGCCTGATGGTGTTAAAGCCATAGAGTGCAAGAGGATCTATAAGAAGAAAAAGGACATGGATGGAAATGTTCACATCTATAAAGCACGACTTGTCGCAAAAGGTTTTCGACAAGTTCAAGGAGTTGACTATGACGAGACCTTCTCGCCCGTAGTGATGCTTAAGTCCATTCGGATTATTCTAGCTATAGCTGCATATTTCGATTATGAGATATGGCAGATGGATGTCAAGATAGCTTTCCTGAATGGAAACCTAGCTGAGGACGTGTATATGATACAGCCCGAGGGTTTTGTCGATCCGAAAAATGCTGGAAAGGTATGTAAGCTTCAGAGATCCATTTATGGATTGAAGCAAGCATCTAGGAGTTGGAACATTCGTTTTCATGAAGTAGTCAAAGGGCTTGACTTCACCAAGAACGAAGAAGAGTCTTGTGTTTACAAGAAGGTTAGTGGGAGCTCTGTAGTATTTCTAATCTTATATGTGGATGACATATTACTGATTGGAAATAACATTCCTATGCTTGAGTCCGTAAAGACTTCACTGAAAAATAGTTTTTCGATGAAGGACTTAGGGGAAGCGGCATATATTCTGGGCATTAAGATCTATAGAGATAGATCGAGATATATTCTGGGCATTAATGATAGAGTCGGAGTGCCCGATCTTTCGGTGAGTGGAGATAAATTCGACTTGGTGGAAGTAGACCCTCACGATCCGACTACGACGAGCGAACCCGAAGCGCCAATGCAATCGCTGAACCAACTCCCGATGGTTACCAACCTCGTCGGTGCGAGATCAGCCTGATCACGAAGATTGATTCCTGTCCGCAATTGAAGAACGAACAAGAAAGAGAGGCGAGCAATCTAAATATCACTCGAAGGTGGAGTTCTGAATCACAAGGACAGCGCGTATTTGCGCGTGTTCAAGAGTAGCTAAAGCTAGATGTAAAACAAAACTCAAGTCGTAAACAAAAAGGACTCGGACTAAATAAAGGGGGCGCAGCCCCTGGAGTCCGAAGGGGTCACAGCGCCCAACCCTAGGCGCCCCACCTGGGCTGCCCTGTTGGGCCATCTTCTTATTCCGATGGGCCTTCGTTCCTTAACAGCATGATGAAGTTTAATTCTCTCGCACGGGCTCGAGTGATTGGCCCAACTAGATGAGCAACTGTAGGCGCCTGAGGTGGAGGAGCAACTGGAGGCGCCTGAGGTGCTGCTGGTGTAGATGTACTCGTGGTGTCCTCATCATCCTCCCCTTCTTGAACTGAAGTCGTCCTCGACGGCAACTCCTCATCTTCGCCCACATACGGTTTCAAATCTGCAACATTAAAACTCGTGGAAACACCAAACTCCGCAGGCAGGTCAAGGATATAAGCATTATCATTAATCTTGGTTAGCACTTTAAAAGGACCAGCAGCACGTGGCATCAATTTAGAACGACGTAAGGTAGGAAAACGATCCTTCCTCAAATGCAACCAAACCAGATCACCCGGTGCAAAAGTAACATGTTTTCTCCCTTTACTACCCGCAACCTGATATTTAGCATTAGCAGCAGCAATGTTTTGTTGAGTTTGCTCATGCAAGCTAATCATTTGATCAACATGTGTAGCGGTATCTATGTGTGGGGTGTCCTCGGCATCAAGTGCAAACAAATCAATCGGAGCCCGAGGAATATAACCATAAACAACTTGAAAAGGACACATCTTTGTAGAAGAATGCGTTGCATGATTATAAGCAAACTCAACATGAGGCAAGCAATCTTCCCAACGTTTCAAGTGTTTATCTAAAACAGCCCTAAGCATAGTGGACAAGGTTCGATTAACCACCTCAGTTTGTCCATCAGTCTGAGGGTGACAAGTGGTGCTAAACAGCAATTTAGTTCCCATTTTATTCCATAGTGATCTCCAAAAATGACTGAGAAACTTAGCATCACGATCAGAGACTATTGTATTTGGAATACCATGCAAACGAATAATCTCACGAAAGAACAATTCAGCAACATTGCTAGCATCATCAGTCTTATGACAAGGTATAAAATGAGCCATTTTGGAGAAACGATCAACAACCACAAAAATACTGTCCCTCCCCTTCTTAGTTCTAGGCAATCCCAAAACAAAGTCCATAGAAATATCAAGCCAAGGGGAAGTAGGAACAGGCAAAGGCATGTACAAACCATGGTTGTTCAATCGTGACTTAGCTTTCTGGCAAGTAGTGCAGCGGGCAACAAGGCGCTCAACATCAGCCCGCATCCGGGGCCAAAAGAAGTGGGCAGCCAGCACTTCATGCGTCTTGTAGACGCCAAAGTGCCCCATGAGACCGCCTCCATGCGCTTCCTGTAACAACAAACGACGAACCGAGCTAGCTGGAACACACAGCTTGTTAGCGCGAAACAGGAACCCGTCCTGTATGTGAAATTTGCCCCATGGTTTGCCATGAATACAGTGGGCGAAAGCATCTTTAAAATCAGCATCATCCACATATTGATCCTTCACAGTTTGCAAGCCAAAGATTTTAAAATCTAACTGTGACAGCATGGTATAGCGACAAGACAAAGCATCAGCAATGACATTTTCCTTCCCGCTCTTGTGTTTAATAATGTAAGGGAAAGACTCAATGAATTCTACCCATTTAGCATGACGACGGTTCAGGTTTGTTTGGGTACGAATATGTTTTAAAGCCTCATGATCAGAATGAATTATAAACTCGCGATGCCAAAGGTAGTGCTGCCAAGTATGCAAAGTGCGCACTAAAGCATAAAGCTCCTTATCATAAGTAGAATAATTCAAGCTAGCACCACTTAATTTCTCACTAAAGTAAGCAACCGGTTTTCCTTCTTGTAACAAAACAGCACCTAGCCCAATACCGCTAGCATCGCATTCAAGCTCAAACACTTTAGTAAAATCAGGCAACTGCAAGAGAGGAGCATTGGTTAACTTATCTTTCAAGGTGCTGAACGCAACCTCTTGCGAATCACTCCAAGCAAAGGGAACATCCTTCTTTGTAAGCTCATGTAGAGGCGCTGCAATGGAGCTAAAATCACGAACAAACCGGCGGTAGAAACCTGCAAGGCCAAGAAAGCTTCGAATTTGTGTGACCGTTGTCGGTGTAGGCCACTCCCGAATGGCATCAATCTTGCTGCTATCCACCTCAATGCCCTGTGGAGTAACAACATAGCCAAGAAACGAGACACGTTGTGTGCAAAACATGCATTTTTTGAGGTTAGCAAATAAATGGGCCGCACGCAATGCATCAAAAACAGCACGCAAATGTTCTAAATGCTCTTCCATAGACTTGCTGTAAATGAGGATATCATCAAAATAGACAACTACATACAATCCTATGAAGGGCCTCAGAACTTTATTCATCAAACGCATAAATGTGCTAGGAGCATTTGTCAAACCAAACGGCATAACCAACCATTCATATAACCCAAATTTCGTTTTAAAAGCCGTTTTCCATTCATCACCTAATTTCATGCGAATCTGATGGTAGCCACTACGCAAATCAATCTTAGTGAAAATAATGGCACCACTAAGCTCATCTAGCATATCATCAAGGCGTGGTATAGGGTATCGGTAGCGAATGGTAATGTTATTAATAGCACGACAGTCTACACACATACGCCATGAGCCATCTTTCTTTGGAACAAGTAACACAGGAACGGAGCAAGGGCTAAGAGACTCACGAATATAACCCTTGTCAAGCAACGCCTGTACCTGGCGCTGGATTTCCTTCGTCTCATCCGGATTTGTACGGTACGGTGCGCGGTTCGGAAGCTGTGCACCGGGAATGAGGTCGATCTGGTGCTCAATGCCTCGAAGTGGTGGAAGTCCCGGTGGCAAATCTTTTGGAAAGACATCAGCGTACTCCTGCAAAATGTTAGCAACCGTAGGGGGAATATCCAAAGATGGTGCATCATCAAGTGAAACGAGCACACTAGAGCATATAAGGGCATAGCATGGCAAAGGAGCATCGCATAACTCATCAAAATCAGCACGTGTGGCAAGCAAAACAGGAGCATTCAACTTGATTTCAGAATTAAGAGATGTCGATGGTTCAAGTTGTTTAGCAGTTTTCGCAGCTCTAGCAAGATCATCTTTAAGAATTTGTTCAGGTGCTTTTGGATGTATAATTATTTTCTGACCCTTAAACATGAAAGAATAGTGATTTGAACGACCATGATGCAAGCTATCAGTATCATATTGCCAAGGTCGCCCAAGTAACAGAGAGCATGCTTCCATGGGAATAACATCACAATCGACAAAATCAGAATAAGCACCCATGGAGAAAGGAACACGGACTGATCGAGTAATTCTAATTTTCCCACCATCATTAAGCCATTGAATGTGATATGGATGTGGATGCTTACGAGTGGGTAAAGACAACTTTTCAACCAGCGTGGTACTCGCCAAATTGTTGCAGCTGCCGCTGTCGATGATGATGCGAATCGACCGCTCCTGCACAACGCCCTTGGTATGGAAAAGAGTGTGTCGCTGATTCTTCTCGGACGGGGCGACCTGTGTACTAAGAACACGCTGCACAACAAGACTTTCATACCTATCGGCGTCACCCGGGTTGACATGTACCTCCATAGCTGCATGGTCAGTGGCAAGCATCGCATGTCAAGTATCTTCAGAATCACTAGCGGAAGAGTACTCACCACCATCACGAAGAAGCAAAGTGCGCTTGTTCGGACAGTCCCGAATCACATGGCCAAATCCTTTGCAACGATGACACTGAATATCCCGTGTACGGCCTGTGGGAGGGGCGGCGCCTGTGGAAGGGGCAGCGCTTGCAGGTTTGGCCGTTCGCTCGCGCGGTGTAGTGGTGGGCGTGGGTGGCGCAGGGAGAGCGGGTGCGGAGTTGGATGTCGAGCTTCTTCCTGCAAAAGAGTTAGAATATGTCTTCGAGCGGCGTCCCTGCACTTCACGTTCAGCTTTGCAAGCATATTCAAATAATGTTGTCATATCTGTGTAGTCCTTATAATCAAGTATATCCTGAATTTCGCGGTTCAAACCACCACGAAAACGTGCCATAGCAGCATCGTTTTCCTCCAATAACCCACAACGAATCATGCCTATTTGTAATTCCTGGAAATATTCCTCAATAGATTTGGAACCTTGCTGAAAACGTTGCATTTTATTAAGCAAATCGCGAGCATAATAAGAAGGCACAAATCTGTGGCGCATAGCAGTTTTTAATTGCTCCCAAGTGGTTGGAATGGTATTGGGATGTTTGTGTTTATATTCACGCCACCAAATTAAAGCAAAATCAGTAAATTCACTAATAGCAGCTTTAACTTGAGAATTAGCAAGAATATCATGGCATGAAAATTTCTGTTCAACTTCTAATTCCCAATCAAGATATGCAGCAGGATCATATTTGCCATTAAAAGGTGGAATTTTAAATTTAATCTTGGAAAAGGAATCATTACCACCGGGACGGCGTGGCACGCGGCGGGCACGGCCTCGGCGGTCGCCATCGTCCTGGTCCGAGTCACCACCATAACCCTGCTGCAACTCTGCGACTGTAGTGTGCAATGCATCGAGTCTTGCCACAACTGAGTCGAGTGTGGCCTTAGCGGCCGTCTGTGCAAGGTCGAGCTGATCACACCGCTCGGTCGTCGAGGAGATCGTCGAGTCCAGCCGTTCATGAATCGTCTGAATGTCGGTGACAAGACCTTCAACTTGCGCCCGTATGCCCTGCAGCTGGTTAGCCCCCGCGTCGACATCATCTGCCATGGTTAGCGCAAAGACAAGAACACAAGCGACGACAAAATAGGGGTGTAACAGCTCACAAGGCGCTCACACTAGTGCTGTTATCAAATTCTTATCCATTCTTACCACGCACACAGGGGCGAATTGCAACCAACCGGTGGAACTCACGAAAGATTGGAGGAGCGATTGCCTGGAGAAACAAAATATGCTCGTCGTAGAACTATGTGGAGTTCTGGGAAGGCTGCACTCAAATGAAGGATTAGCACAATCAAACAATAATGCAAAGTTGAAAGATAGTGCCAAACACGTAACAAGAGTTGCTGGTAACAAGGAAAAATCGAAAGAACAGAGGCAAGGTGGAGAGGGCGCACCTCTGTTTCTTTTTTTTTTTCTGTTTTTTTTTTCACAGAGGGTGCCCCAAAACTGATAATATGAACACAGAGGATCTCAAATATCAAATTGCGGCACACACTTTTCTCTCTCTCTCTCTCTCTCTAGAGTAAGGCGGACCTTAGAATAAAAAAGGACCAAGAAAGAGAGATACGGATTGGAAAGGCTAGCACGGAATGCGTGGGGGGGGGGGAATTTACCCCAGAGAGTCGTGACCCAGGAGGAGTCACGGCTTGCGCAAACTGAGGTTCCACCGAAACAAATCCGAATCACCTTCCTTCTCCCTGTTGGATTCTTCTTCGTCATTTTTTTTTTTGCTTCTTTCCCTTTTTTTTTTGCACTTTCCTTTTTTTTTGATTGCTTTCGATCTTTTTTTTTTTTGACAGGGGAGGGGCGATCGGAGTAGTGGGATGGCGCGACGCGGTTGTCGCGGGGGGAGGTGCGGTGGGCGCGGCTGGTAGGGTTGGCGAGCAGCGGAACGGCGGCGGCGGCGAAAACTAGGGTTAGATGAAAAACGAGAAACAAGAGATTAAACACAAGGAACCAGCAACAATTGAACGAGTAGGCACACAAATTCAACAAAGACACTTATTGAAAGAATGTGCGAGGCTAAACGGTTGCTGGGACAAAGGATCTAACCTGAAAAAATTTGTTTTGGTTTTTGTGGACTGTAGGAAGGGAAAAAAACACTCGGTAAAACTCACCGATCAACCTGGAAAGCTGATACCACTTGATAGAGTCGGAGTGCCCGATCTTTCGGTGAGTGGAGATAAATTCGACTTGGTGGAAGTAGACCCTCACGATCCGACTACGACGAGCGAACCCGAAGCGCGCCAATGCAATCGCTGAACCAATTCCCGATGGTTACCAACCTCGTCGGTGCGAGATCAGCCTGATCACGAAGATCGATTCCTGTCCGCAATCGAAGAACGAACAAGAAAGAGAGGCGAGCAATCTAAATATCACTCGAAGGTGGAGTTCTGAATCACAAGGACAGCGCGTATTTGCGCGTGTTCAAGAGTAGCTAAAGCTAGATGTAAAATAAAACTCAAGTCGTAAACAAAAAGGACTCGGACTAAATAAAGGGGGCGCAGCCCCTTGAGTCCGAAGGGGTCACGGCGCCCAACCCTGGGCGCCCCACCTGGGCTGCCCTGTTGGGCCATCTTCTTATTCCGATGGGCCTTCGTTCCTTAACAGCATGATGAAGTTTAATTCTCTCGCACGGGCTCGAGTGATTGGCCCAACTGGATGAGCAACTGTAGGCGCCTGAGGTGGAGGAGCAACTGGAGGCGCCTGAGGTGCTGCTGGTGTAGATGTACTCGTGGTGTCCTCATCAATTAAGATCTATAGAGATAGATCGAGAAGGCTTATAGGTTTAAGCCAAGATACTTACATTGACAAAGTGTTGAAGCGGTTCAGCATGGAAGAGGCAAAGAAAGGATTCTTGCCTATGTCACATGGCATACATCTCAGCGAGACTCAGTGTCCTTCGACTGCTGATGAGCAGGATCACATGAGTAGAGTGCCATATGCCTCGGCTATTGGATCTATCATGTATGCAATGATAAGTACTCGCCTAGATGTTTCATATGTGCTAAGTATGACAAGCAGACACCAATCTGATCCAGGTGAGAGTCACTGGACAGCGGTGAAAAACATTCTTAAGTACTTGAGAAGGACTAAAGATATGTTCCTCGTCTATGGAGGTGAGGAGGAGCTCGTTGTAACAGGTTACACCGATGCTAGTTTCCAAACCGACAGAGATGATTCAAAGTCACAATCAGGATTTGTGTTCACGCTAAATGGAAGAGTTCCAAGCAGGAGACGGTGGCCGATTCTACGACAGAAGCCGAGTACATCGCGGCTTCGGAAGCCGCGAAGGAAGGTGTTTGGATAAGGAATTTCCTCATTGAGCTTGGTGTGTTCCCGAATGCGTCCAGCCCATTGAATCTCTACTGTGATAACAATGGGGCAATTGCGCAAGCAAAGGAGCCAAGGAACCACCAGAAGAACAAACACGTAATGCGGCGATTTCATCTCATTCGAGACTTCGTTAACCGGGGTGAGCTCAAGATATGCAAAATACACACGGATCTGAACATTTCTGATCCGTTGACAAAACCACTCCTGCAGGCTAAGCATGATGCGCATGTAAGAGCTATGGGTATTAGGTACCTTCTAGATTGACTCTAGTGCAAGTGGGAGACTGTTGGAGGTATGCCCTAGAGGCAATCATAGAGATGATGATATTCCATTTGTATCCATGATTTGTATGTTGTGTTCATTGAATATCCATTGAAGGCTACTTGAATTGATTTGCAATTATATGAATTATATGTGAAACTCTTTACTTGTATGGTTATTCTAAAGTTGTCCCTAGTCGGAGTTCATGTGAGGACACACATGAATATTAGACTAGCACATGTATTAGTTGATGACTATGTTTCACAAGTCATGGACATGGAGATGTTGAACTAATAATGTGGACACATGTGGAGACATGTGCTAGGACTGACCCAACACGAGAAGTAGTTCTCTCTTTAAACAACATATACGCTTTGTCCTTAGACCTGAGATTGTCGCATGTATTCTAGATGTGGATCGACCTACTTAGGGGCTATCAAACGCTACGCCGTAACAGGGTAGTTATAAAGGTAGCTTTCGGGTTTGTCAAGAAGCATGCTGTGAGACATGGTCAATCAAGATGGGATTTGCCCCTCTCTGATTGAGAGTGATATCTCTGGGCCCCTCGAGCGATCGGATCCGAAAATGCATGGCCATGCTACGTACGGTTAAGAGTTAACCTACAAAGGGATTCCGAATCACAGGATCGAGAAAGAGCGGTCGGCTTGAAGCTAGACCAAATATCGTGAGGCAAAGGGAATATCATGCATATTATGTTGTGATGGTTCGTCTGATATGATCTTCATGTACGTATAGGAGTTGGCACGTCTTGCTAGAGGCCGCTACCGACTATTGGGCCGAGTAGGAGTACTCGGGCCATGTCTATACGTATTCGAACCCATAGGGTCACACACTTAAGGGGCTGGAAGCCCAATTCGGATCTGATCCGAGTTGGATTAGGTTTAGAAGTACTAATGGGCCTCGGACCCAGAGGCCCATCAGGAACCTCTATAAATAGAGGGGTGGGGGCGCCCTAGGGTTCACACCTTTTGGCGAAACACACCTGCCGCGCCTCCCACGCCCTCGCCTGTTGCAACTCGCGGATCTAGCAGTCCGGCTTGCGACGCTTCCTCCCTGCACGTGTGGATACCTTGGAGGTGTTGTGCCTGCAGCACTTGGACGAGCCACGACGAGCCACGACGAGCCGCCGACGAGCCACGACGAGCCGCGGCACGGGAGGCGATCTTGCTGCACGTGGACGAGCTGCTGAGGAGCTGCTGGACGTTGACGTGATCGACTACGTACGACTACGTTGATCGACTACGTACGACTACGTGATCGTCTTCACTGCATCGACGCATATCTACATCTTCCACACCAGTAGTGCGTCGAGTGGTAATCCCGTGATCCTTATACGGCAGTTCTTCCTGGTTTTACGCGGTAGAAATTTTGAT
The DNA here is from genome assembly GCF_000263155.2 of Setaria italica. Lineage (NCBI taxonomy): Eukaryota > Viridiplantae > Streptophyta > Magnoliopsida > Poales > Poaceae > Setaria > Setaria italica. The sequence continues at coordinate 19,429,042 of NC_028457.1, forward strand.
TTACGCTAGCGTAGCCTACCTCGTATCCCAACAAAGCGCACCCAGCGGTGGAGTCGACTACTTGATCGATCCTGGGTAGCCCAAAAGGGTCTTTTGGGCAGTGCTTGTTGAGGTCAGTGTAGTCGACGCGCATTCTCCACTCGGTGTTTTTCTTACGAACGAGCATGGGGTTGGCGAGCCAGTTAGGGTGAAAGACTTCTTTGATGAACCCTGCCGCAAGTAGCTTGGCTAACTCTTTTTTGATTGCTTCTCGTCTGTCTTGAGCAAACCTGCGAAGTCGCTGTCGTTTTGGGGTAGCTTTGGGATCAACATTTAGAGAGTGATCGATTAGCTCCTTGGGTACACCCGGCATGTCAGCTGGTTTCCAAGCGAAGATATCGTGGTTAGCCCGAAGGAAACTAACGAGCGTGGATTCCTATTTAGGATCTAGCCCTATTCTGATCAGGGCAGTCTTGGAAGGGTCGCCCGTTTGGAGGTTGACTGGTTTGAAGTCTTGCTCACTGGCGGGTTTCACCTTTGTAGACCCTGACTTGTTTTCTGGGATCTTTAGTTCGGTTGGATGGAGCTTCTTTGAAGCTGTGAAGACTTGTTTCATGGGACTATGTGCTTGAGAAGTCGCAGCAATTTCCACAGCTGCAGTGTCGCATTCGTAGGATCGCCGTAGATCTCCTCGTAGTGTTAGTTCTCCCTTGGGGCCTGGCATTTTGAGTACCAAGTAAACATAATGTGGTATGGCCATGAACTTGGCAAGTGCTGGCCTTCCGAGTATGGTGTGGTAAGATGTCTCGAAGTCGGTGACTTCAAATCTGATGTACTCGGTACGGTAGTGTTCTTTAGTTCCAAAGGTAATTGGAAGGATGACTTGTCCTAGTGGTATAGCTGCATTTCTGGGTACGATACCGTAGAAAGGTGAATCTGTTGGAGTAAGCATTTCAGTGACGTCGAGGCACATCTTCCTCAATGTCTTGACGAAAATAACATTGAGTCCACTTCCGCCGTCGATGAGTACTTTGGTTAACTTTGAGCCTGCCACAACCGGATTGAGTACTAGGGGGAACGGCCTGGTTCTAAGAACTTTGTCCATTGGTACTTTTTGCTGAAGGAAATGGGCACTTCCGACCATTTTAGTGGTGTTGGATCCGTTGGTTCAGTAGCCATGATCTCCCTAAGTACGAGTTTGTTGGCTCGCTTGGATGCGGTTCCTGGAATACCACCAAAGATGACGTTGACAGTTTTTGAGGCGCTCTGGAAGTCGCCTTCTTCATCTTCATCGTTGTGGACTTTGTTCTTACCCTTATCTTTTTTCTTGGTGTACTCTTCAGGGGGTGGTGGTGTGGGGAAGTCTTGCATTACTCGGCGCATGCTATAGCAGTCTATTGCCGAGTGCTTGCTAGTCGGGTGCCATGGGCACTGCTTTTTGAGTAGTTCGGTGAAGGTTGGCCCTTCATCATTTTTGCGAGATCCCTTTTTCCTGGAGTTGGTCATGGCAGATATAGTGTTGTCGGGCTTCCTTTTGTGGTTTTGATTGCTCGAATAGTTGTTTCGAGTATCATTGTGTCGAGTTCTATCTTGGTCATTATTGTTGTTGTTGTTGTGTCCACGGTTACGGTGGGAGCCGAACCATTCTCGCTCTTTGTCTTCTTCATCTGCCCACTGTTGTACCATAACTTTAAGATCTTTGACATTGGCTGGTTGTCGTCGACCAAAGTCTTGGTATGCTCGTCGATCGTAGAGTCCATTCTGGAAGCACTCGATGACGTCCGTTTCGGAAATGTCAACTATGGTTGCCTTCTTTTCGAAAAACCGTCGCAGATAGTCGCGTAAGGTTTCACTTTCTTTTTGCTTGATTTGACTCAAGTCGATTTTGTTGCCTGGTCTAGCCATGGAGCCAGCAAAATTGTTGGTGAAAGCCTTTGTCAAATCTGCCCAAGAGTCAATTGACTTCGGTTTGAGTGACTCAAGCCTGGTCAGTGGTGCGGGTTCCATGCATATGGGGAAGTGGATGACTTTGGTGTTGTTATTGCCCCTGGCTTCTTGAACGGCTAGCGAGTAGCATCGTAGCCATTGAATTGGGTCTTGTTTGCCATCATACTTGGTGATTCCAGTCGGCTTAAACTTCTCAGGTAGTTTTGTCTTCATTACCCGATTTGTGAAAGCAGGAAAATTGTTGTAGTTGTCGACTTCTCGCTCGTGCCGACTATTGAGGATTTCTCGTAGATCACTGAAGTTTGACACTTCATGGTTCTTCCGAGTAGGGCGAATACTTTTAACCGAGTTGGTGCAGCTGGCCTCTCCAACATCCTTATGGCGCGCTGGGGCCTTTTGTTTGCTTGTACCTTGGCTGTACTGCGTCGAAAGCCCTCTCAAGGTTTGTGATAGGAATATTTGCGGCCATCAACTGCCATCTCTCAGCTCGAGTAGCATTGCGCATCCTCCTTTGGTTTCTTTGATCAGAGGTTTCATCTTGTGGGGCGTCAGCTATAGACTCATGTTCGGAGATGTTGTCGAGTTGTGCTAATCGCCTAGGGTTCTGTTCTGGCTAGCATCCGGGTTGTTATTTTGAGTAATAACAAGGACTTCCCTGTCCAGGTAGTAGCTTCCGGAGCTTGATGTTGCAATCTCTGTCGAACTTTCCTCGCGATTGGAAGTGAGTGGAACGCCCTCTTGATATAGGAGGTTGTTTATATGAGCGACAAGGCGCGAGTCGTAGTCACGGTCCAAAAGAGATGGTCTCAAACCTGGCCAATGTACGAATCTGCCATGTGATGTTTAAGTTATTACCAATCCTTGGGCTGGACCAAATAGCGGTATTTCTGGTGGGTAAACTGAGTCGGAGTTGTCATCTTCGTCATGCCTGAGTTCGAGTTGGATTCGAGTAAGAAAACCTTGGTGAACTTCGGCTGCGTTGTGGAGTCCGTGCGCGAACCGCTTTGGAGTCAAAGCTGGGTTGAGAAGTGACTGAGACCGACTAGTCCGAGGCGAAGTCGAGTCCGACGCGTAGTCGAACTCGAAGTTGTCGACTTTGAAATCTTGGTTTTTTCTGATCAGATCTTCTGATTTCTTCTCCTGGGCGTTGATGATCTGGCGCCGAAAGAACCCAAGCCGTCGGCGATGCAGAGCCAGGATCCGAAAATGAAGGTTGCTCCCGCTTCGGTGATGAAGACGGGCTTGATGATGACCATTGCCATTGAGTTCGCACTGAGAAACTCGACGAGTACCCCTACCTGGCGCCAGCTGTCGGTGTTTTAAACCGGCAACCCGCCTAGGGGGTACCCTAGGTGGTCTTTTGTGCGGTAAGGATCGTCGAGAATCAAGGAATCAATGGTGACGCAAGGAACACGATTTAGACAAGTTCGGGCTGCTAGATCGCGTAATACCCTACGTCCTATGTGTTGGTTTGTATTGATCTTGGATGAACTGGAGTTGTTCCTGTTTGAGGGGGGATCCCTGCCCGCCCTTATATACTCGGGAGGGTAGGGTGTAACAGCTGCCAATTTAGTCATCTAAGTGACTTTGAAAAATTAGAAGCAAATTGAGAAGAAAAGAAAAAGAAATTAGCCGAAAATCAAATTCGGATCAAATTTGGCCGAAATTTGAATTTTGAATTTGAAATTCAGAAAAATTCAGCAAAAATGTGGAATACAAGTGTAAGAGTAACCAGGGCTTAAGGATCAAAAATTTGGAACAGAAATGGTGCTAAATAGCTCAGAGAAATCAAAGAAAGAAAAAGGAAAACTGAAGTTACTGTTCCTCGTCTGAAAATAGAATTTCAGAAAAACAGCCTCAGAGTCCATTTTGGAAATTGATTTCTGAAGAACTTTTCAAATAAATGCATCAGGACAACTATACCATGTTGAAGTATGAACTTTGGGCTACAAGATTTGGGTGTTGTTGGCTAGGAACATGGAAGGGAACAATTTCGAAATCTAGCTCAAAGTCAGCACATTGTCACAGTTGGCTATCACTGAAAATGCTTAAGTCTGAAAACAGCAGCATCTGATCAACTTTGGATTTAATTTCAGAGAGATGGAGATCAAAAGGTGTACATGTTCATGAGTAAAATGGAACCTTGGGATGTTGTAGAATACATTTGGGAAGAAGTTGGACTGGAAGAAAAAGAATTGGGTCACTAAATTGATTCACCAAGTGAGATCGACGTCACTGTCAGTTAACTGATGAACTGAATTTTTGGATTCAGTCAAATTCAGACAGACACGAGAAACAATTCCAAAATTCGTCCGGTTTGATATTTATCTCGGGGTAGAGCCAAAATAAAAGTTGGAGGATTCAAGTTTATCTCCAACTTTGTTTCAGCAACATGGGGACCCTTGGATTGAAAATCGGCCGTGGGAGTACTCTGAAGTTTCGGGCGTTAAAAGAAAAGGGGGGGGGGGAGGCGGTGACAGAGCAGCTGGACGTGTCGCCGCCGCCGTCGTCGGTCGCTCGCCAGCGCAGATAGCTAGGCCACCTCCTCACCACGCAAGCCTACGAGTAGGCCACGGTGTCGCCCATGCGCGCGGTGAACGCTTGAATAACTACCGCTCCCGCGCCGCCGTTTCTACCGCTATCTTTTTACCGCCGCCGCTCCTCTGTCAAGCACCGCCGCTGATATGAACCCGCTAGGGTTGATTCCCGATCTTTCGATGAGAGGCGTGGGATAACTCGATTGATGGATGGAGACGACGTTCACGGCCCGACTACAGCCTTCCAAGCTGCGCCTTAGCAACCGATACACCACCTCCAATGGCTGCCGCGATCTTGTGGAGCGCGTCACCCGGCCACTAGGGCACTCATCCTGCAAGCAATCGAAGAACTAGCAAGAACAAGTATAACAAGTACTGAATTTACTAGATGAAGATGAAGGTTTCCAACTCAATCTCAATACGGTGGGGTTCCGAAGACAGCAAGACGGGCGGCTGATCCAGCACGCGCGCTTACAAGCAAGTAGCGAGAGCTAAACTTGATCTAAACAAAACCCAATCTGTTTGTGGCGGCTCTAATCCTTATTAATGCCTAGGAGGACGACCAGGAGGGTGTTGGGGTCGTGCCCCAACCCTAGGACATGTCCCTAATGGACCCAACTTGATACACGGCCCATTGGGCCAAAATAAGGTGACGCAGCACCAGAAAACCGATCGGTAGTAAATTGGTCATTGCGACCGCCTAGGACCAGATATAGACTTGAGTCCAGATCCATATGAAAGTAGACTTCATAAAAAATCCGTGAAGTACTTGAACGCCCCAATCCGTGTCCGTATGCGACCGTGGTGACCATCACAAGTTGGTACTGTCCTGGAGTCCGAATCCAGCCTGCGCGAGTCCGTTTCCCTTTCGGTCTTCTCCATGATTCCTAACCAAAACAAGAGTGCACGTGTCTCCATGGTCTAAATAGGATGGACAGGAACTCAAGAGTGAACTTACTTGATGATTAAGTTGACGAGCACGGGCGCGAGTTATCGGACCAGAAACTGGTACTTGTGTAGGTGTGGATGTATCGTTGGTGTTGATGTCCTCATCATCCTCCCCTTCTTGCATTTGAGTCGTCCTCGACTCAAGCTCTTCTTCTTCTCCCAAATATGGCTTCAAATCTGTAATGTTAAATGTGGGACTAACCCCAAAATCGGCAGGCAGATCGAGCTTATATGCATTATCATTAACTTTCTCCAAGACTTGAAAGGGTCCATCAGCCCGAGGCATCAATTTAGACTTTCGCAATTCAGGAAACCTATCCTTTCTCAAGTGCAACCAAACTAAGTCACCAGGTTCAAATATTAGTTCCTTTCTACCTTTATCACCGGCAAACTTATATTTAGCATTCATACGCTCTATGTTTTCTTTAGTTGTTGCATGCAGTTTTAACATCAATTCAGCACGCTTAGTAGCATCAAAATTTAATTTTTCAGAAGATGGCAAAGGCATCAAATCAATAGGAGCACGAGGCAAGAAACCATATACAATCTGAAATGGGCACATCTTTGTAGTAGAATGCAGCGAACGATTATAAGCAAATTCAATGTGAGGCAAACAATCTTCCCACATCTTAATGTTCTTTTTTAAAACAGCCCGTAACATAGTAGACAAAGTTCTATTGACAACTTCAGTTTGACCATCAGTTTGGGGATGACATGTAGTAGAAAATAAAAGCTTAGTTCCTAGTTTTCCCCATAAAGTCTTCCAAAAATGACTAAGAAATTTAGCATCACGATTAGAAACAATGGTGTTGGGCACACCATGCAAACGAACAATTTCTCGAAAGAACAAATCAGCAACATGGGTAGCATCATCAGTTTTATGACATGGTATGAAATGAGCCATTTTAGAAAATCTATCAACAACCACAAACACACTATCACGGCCCTTCCTAGTCCTTGGCAAACCCAACACAAAATCCATAGAAATATCTTCCCAAGGAGCACTAGGAACAGGTAGAGGCAAATACAAACCGTGTGGATTTAATCGTGACTTAGCCTTTTGGCAAGTCGTGCAACGAGCAACAAACCTCTCCACATCTCTTCTCATCTTTGGCCAAAAGAAATGACCAGCAAGGACGTCCTCCGTTTTCTTCACTCCAAAATGCCCCATCAAGCCACCTCCATGCACTTTGGAAAACACAACAGCACCACTAAGTTCATCAAGCATGTCATCCAATCGTGGAATAGGGTGTCGATATCGAATGGTGATATTATTGATAGCTCTACAATCAACACACATACGCCATGTTCCATCTTTCTTAGGCACTAAAATAACCGGAATAGCACAAGGACTAAGAGACTCACGCACATAACCTTTGTCGAGTAGTTCTTGCACTTGTCGCTGAATTTCTTTTGTTTCTTCCGGATTTGTCCTGTATGGCGCACGGTTTGGCAAAGATGCACCAGGAATAAGATCAATTTGGTGCTCAATCCCTCGTATCGGTGGCAGCCCCGCTGGGATCTCACTTGGAAACACATCAGCATACTCCTGCAAAATGTTAGCAACAACAGGAGGCAAAGAATGCTGCATGTCGTGAACCGAAATCAAAGCATCCTTGCATACCAAAGCATAGGCAACAGAAGTGGAAGCAACCAATTCATTAATATCAGATTTAGTAGCAAGCAAGCAATGTCCTTTCAATCTGATCTCATCTTTCTTACTACTAACAGATTTGACATTTTTTTCGCTCTCGGTTTTAGTTTTCTTAGCTTTAGCAACATCATCACGTACAATAGCTTCAGGAGACATAGGAAGCAAAACAATTTTCTTATCATGGTGTATGAGAGAATACTGATTTGATCTACCATGATGCATACAATCCGTATCAAATTGCCATGGTCTACCTAGCAGAATATGACAAGCTTCCATAGGCACAACATCACATTCAACAACGTCATGATATGATCCAATAGCAAAATTAATTCGCACCAGTCTCGTTACCTTAACCTTACCGCTATTGTTGAGCCATCGAATATGATATGGATGTGGGTGCGGTTTGGTTGCAAGTGCAAGCTTCTCCACCATATCGCTGCTAGCCAAGTTGTTGCAGCTACCTCCATCAATTATCAAACGGCACGAACGCTCTTTAATGACACACTTTGTTTGGAACAGTGTATGCCGCTGATTTTGCTCCGCCTTCTCCATTTGTGCGCTAAGCACACGCTGCACAATGAGGCTCTCATAATGATCTGCATCCTCTGCACCAATCTCTTCTTCTAGTTGTTCCTCACTACCTGCATGGTCAGTAGCAAGCAAACCAAGTGTATCTTCATCAAAATCACTAGCAGAGGAATACCCACCATCTTCTTTGACAACCAAAACACGCTTGCTAGGACAGTCACGCTGCACGTGTCCAAAGCCCTTGCATCGATGGCACTGAACATCTCTTGTTCTACCCGTGGATGCAACCGAAGCGGTACTAGTGGCTGGTTTCTGGGCAGTCTTGGTTGCTGAATTTGTGGGAGGAGCACGTTGCTTGTCGCTGGACAGAGATGGTGGTGCCGGCCGACTCGGAGAGTGAGCGGGTGGAGGTGCACGTCCGGTCAAAGAAGTAGTCGTACGCGGCTGCCATGATGTAGATTTTCCTGCAGAAATATTAGCCTTGGTACTAGCACGTCGCCCCTGCACTTCCCTTTCAGCTTTACAAGCAAGATGAAACAAACGGGTTACGTTAGTATAATCTTTATAAGCAAGGATGTCCTGAATTTCACGGTTTAAACCACCCAAAAATCTAGCCATAGCAGGTTCCTCACCCTCCTCTAAGTTACAACGCAGCATACCCATTTGTAACTCCTGATAATATTCTTCTACACTTTTAGCACCCTGTCTCAATTGTTGCAACCTATTTAAAAGATCACGTGCATAGTAAGAAGGAACAAATCTAGCTCGCATGACCCGTTTCAAAGCATCCCATGTTTGTGGCATGTTATTAGGATTTTTCTTGCCATGTTCTATCCACCAAACAGAAGCAAAATCAGTGAACTCACTAGTAGCAGCCCTAACACGTGTATTTTCAAGAAACTCATGACATGCAAACTTTTGATCAACAGCAATTTCCCAAGTAATATACGCATCAGGATCATATTTACCATCAAAAGGAGGTATCTTAAATTTTATCTTACTGAAAGCATCATCATTATTATGTACCTCGCGTCGTCGATAACCACCCATACCTCTGCGATTATTGCGTAGTCGTTGGCGATCATGAGCATCTGGGTCATCTTGTTCAGTATCAGCATCCCAATTGTCCTCGACACGCTCATCCTTGTTGTTATCTCCATCATGTCCATTAGTGTTTTTGGCGTGCATCTCATCAAAGCGCCTCAAAATAGCAGCAAGGCTTTTGTCAATATGAGCGACTGACGTCTCCAGCCCTGTAAGCTTGGTGTTGGTGGCAAGCTGTGTGGCCTCCAACTGCCCAATCTTCTCATTCGTCACCTGCAAATCATCATCGAGCCCCTCGACGTGCCCCTTCACTAGCTTTTCAAAATGTTGTATGATGCCCTTGGTGCGGGGAGAATGTGGCATATTTTGACTATCCTCTGATCCTGTCATGGTTAGACAAACAAAGGCAACAAGAAAACAGGTGAAGAAATAAAAACCCTACAGCTATTAGGATGTAGCTACTGCAAGGCGCTCACTCTCAACCCGTTACACAAGCTCTTACCAATTCTTACCTTGCTCAACAGGAGGGACGGCTACCAACAAGTCTGCAACCGTGGAATGAAGTGTATCGGTGCCGCAACAACAGGACCTGTCAAGCTGTAGTCGAAATATATGGAGCTATAGGTGGGCTGAAGCAAGGAAGTACTAGAACCACGTTAGTTGCAAGCAAATTGAACAAACGCTCAACGACGTTATTGTGCTGGTCCTAGGTTAGTACGTGCTAGAGACGCGAGCCTGGACACAAACGAAGTCACTAAGCTGCAGCAAGGAAGGATCACAAGGAGAGGAAAAACAACAAAAGAAAAACCCTTCTCTTCTTTCTTTCTTTCTTTCTTTCTGTTTTTTTTTTCTTTTCTTTCTTTCTTTCTTTCTGTTTTTTTTTCTTTTCTTTTTTTTTTCAAGTAGCACAGAGCTCAAATTTTGCAACAAGAGATAACAAGCTACTTACAAAAATTAAATATTTCCATGGAAAGGGTGATTCAGTAGCAAAGTCAAACAAGTGGCTGTTTTGCAAATCCAGCAGATATGCAAATCTCCAGGGTGATTCCGAAGTGCTCAAAAAGAATTTGGGACCAAGGACAGATCCGTTGGAAAGAGGATAAGTTCAGGTTTCCAGATTGTATTCAAACTCCTTATTCGGACTCCTAACAAAGGAAATATGGTGCTTTTCTTCTCAAGATGAAACAGGACTCCGAAACGAATTCTGATTTGAACTTGTGGGATTTTCTTTTTGGAGATGGAAGTATGGACGTGGATGAAAGCTCCAAGGATGTGATTTGGTTAACAGTGGTAAACAAAACAAAGGAATTTGGAAATCCAATCTGATTTGTGGAGAGAAACAAATAAACTCGAATCTGCGATAGTGACACAAACGTGACAAGAACTCGAAACTCTAAACGACTAGACGCTAAGACCAGCAACTTGACACGACGATGCAACCGTTAATTCAATAAGCCCTAACTAAGCAGTAATAGTAAAAGGCTCAAAGGGTTTTTTGGGATTATGGAGAACTAAGCTACTAATTTTTTTTTGGCCTTTTCTGGACTATAGGAAATTAAAAACAGCAAAGAACTAGAAGTCTCTCACCGATAAACCTTGCTCTGATTACCAACTGATATGAACCCGCTAGGGTTGATTCCCGATCTTTCGATGAGAGGCGTGGGATAACTCGATTGATGGATGGAGACGACGTTCACGGCCCGACTACAGCCTTCCAAGCTGCGCCTTAGCAACCGATACACCACCTCCAATGGCTGCCGCGATCTTGTGGAGCGCGTCACCCGGCCACTAGGGCACTCGTCCTGCAAGCAATCGAAGAACTAGCAAGAACAAGTATAACAAGTACTGAATTTACTAGATGAAGATGAAGGTTTCCAACTCAATCTCAATACGGTGGGGTTCCGAAGACAGCAAGACGGGCGGCTGATCCAGCACGCGCGCTTACAAGCAAGTAGCGAGAGCTAAACTTGATCTAAACAAAACCCAATCTGTTTGTGGCGGCTCTAATCCTTATTAATGCCTAGGAGGACGACCAGGAGGGTGTTGGGGTCGTGCCCCAACCCTAGGACATGTCCCTAATGGACCCAACTTGATACACGGCCCATTGGGCCAAAATAAGGTGACGCAGCACCAGAAAACCGATCGGTAGTAAATTGGTCATTGCGACCGCCTAGGACCAGATATAGACTTGAGTCCAGATCCATATGAAAGTAGACTTTATAACAAATCCGTGAAGTACTTGAACGCCCCAATCCGTGTCCGTATGCGACCGTGGTGACCATCACAAGTTGGTACTGTCCTGGAGTCCGAATCCAGCCTGCGCGAGTCCGTTTCCCTTTCGGTCTTCTCCATGATTCCTAACCAAAACAAGAGTGCACGTGTCTCCATGGTCTAAATAGGATGGACAGGAACTCAAGAGTGAACTTACTTGATGATTAAGTTGACGAGCACGGGCGCGAGTTATCGGACCAGAAACTGGTACTTGTGTAGGTGTGGATGTATCGTTGGTGTTGATGTCCTCATCATCCTCCCCTTCTTGCATTTGAGTCGTCCTCGACTCAAGCTCTTCTTCTTCTCCCAAATATGGCTTCAAATCTGTAATGTTAAATGTGGGACTAACCCCAAAATCGGCAGGCAGATCGAGCTTATATGCATTATCATTAACTTTCTCCAAGACTTGAAAGGGTCCATCAGCCCGAGGCATCAATTTAGACTTTCGCAATTCAGGAAACCTATCCTTTCTCAAGTGCAACCAAACTAAGTCACCAGGTTCAAATATTAGTTCCTTTCTACCTTTATCACCGGCAAACTTATATTTAGCATTCATACGCTCTATGTTTTCTTTAGTTGTTGCATGCAGTTTTAACATCAATTCAGCACGCTTAGTAGCATCAAAATTTAATTTTTCAGAAGATGGCAAAGGCATCAAATCAATAGGAGCACGAGGCAAGAAACCATATACAATCTGAAATGGGCACATCTTTGTAGTAGAATGCAGCGAACGATTATAAGCAAATTCAATGTGAGGCAAACAATCTTCCCACATCTTAATGTTCTTTTTTAAAACAGCCCGTAACATAGTAGACAAAGTTCTATTGACAACTTCAGTTTGACCATCAGTTTGGGGATGACATGTAGTAGAAAATAAAAGCTTAGTTCCTAGTTTTCCCCATAAAGTCTTCCAAAAATGACTAAGAAATTTAGCATCACGATTAGAAACAATGGTGTTGGGCACACCATGCAAACGAACAATTTCTCGAAAGAACAAATCAGCAACATGGGTAGCATCATCAGTTTTATGACATGGTATGAAATGAGCCATTTTAGAAAATCTATCAACAACCACAAACACACTATCACGGCCCTTCCTAGTCCTTGGCAAACCCAACACAAAATCCATAGAAATATCTTCCCAAGGAGCACTAGGAACAGGTAGAGGCAAATACAAACCGTGTGGATTTAATCGTGACTTAGCCTTTTGGCAAGTCGTGCAACGAGCAACAAACCTCTCCACATCTCTTCTCATCTTTGGCCAAAAGAAATGACCAGCAAGGACGTCCTCCGTTTTCTTCACTCCAAAATGCCCCATCAAGCCACCTCCATGCGCTTCCTGTAGCAATAACAAACGAACGGAGCTAGCTGGAATGCATAGCTTGTTAGCTCTAAACACAAACCCATCACTAACGATGAATTTGTTCCATCCTTTTCCATCTTTGCAATGCAGCAACACATCTTTAAAATCAGCATCATTAACATATTGGTCTTTAATTGTTTCTAATCCAAAGATTTTGTAATCAAGTTGATTCAGCAAAGTATATCTCCTAGACAAAGCATCAGCAATAACATTCTCTTTCCCTTTCTTGTGCTTAATAACATAAGGAAAAGATTCAATAAATTCAACCCACTTAGCATGTCTACGGTTCAGATGTCCTTGACTACGAATATGTTTCAAAGATTCATGATCAGAATGAATAACAAATTCTTTGGGCCACAAATAATGCTGCCATGTTTCTAATGTGCGAACAAGAGCATACAATTCCTTATCATAAGTAGAATAATTCAGAACAGGCCCGCTCAATTTTTCACTAAAATATGCAACAGGTTTGCCTTCTTGTAACAAAACACCACCCAATCCAATTCCACTAGCATCACATTCAAGCTCAAAAGTCTTATTAAAATCAGGGAGTTGGAGGAGGGGTGCATGTGTCAACTTATCTTTCAGCATGTTGAAGGAGTTTTCTTGTACTTTGCCCCAACTAAAAGGCACTCCCTTCTTCGTGAGCTCATTCAATGGTGCAGCAATGGTGCTGAAGTCCTTCACAAAACGGCGATAGAAACTAGCAAGTCCTAGGAAACTCCGCACTTGCGTGATAGTCTTCGGTACAGGCCATCCCTGTATAGCTTCTACCTTAGCTTGATCAACCTCAATTCCCTGTGGAGTCACAACATAACCAAGAAAAGACACTCGATCGGTGCAAAAGGTGCACTTCTCAAGGTTACCAAATAAACGCGCATCTCGTAAAGCATTAAAAACAGCACGTAAGTGATCAAGGTGGTCATCCATAGATTTGCTATAAATCAATATATCATCAAAATAGACCACAACAAATTTTCCAATGAAAGCACGAAGAACCTCGTTCATTAATCTCATGAAAGTACTAGGTGCATTAGTTAACCCAAAAGGCATGACTAACCACTCATATAAACCAAATTTAGTTTTAAAAGCAGTTTTCCATTCATCTCCTAATTTCATACGAATCTGGTGGTACCCACTACGCAAATCAACTTTGGAAAACACAACAGCACCACTAAGTTCATCAAGCATGTCATCCAATCGTGGAATAGGGTGTCGATATCGAATGGTGATATTATTGATAGCTCTACAATCAACACACATACGCCATGTTCCATCTTTCTTAGGCACTAAAATAACCGGAACAGCACAAGGACTAAGAGACTCACGCACATAACCTTTGTCGAGTAGTTCTTGCACTTGTCGCTGAATTTCTTTTGTTTCTTCCGGATTTGTCCTGTATGGCGCACGGTTTGGCAAAGATGCACCAGGAATAAGATCAATTTGGTGCTCAATCCCTCGTATCGGTGGCAGCCCCGCTGGGATCTCACTTGGAAACACATCAGCATACTCCTGCAAAATGTTAGCAACAACAGGAGGCAAAGAATGCTGCATGTCGTGAACCGAAATCAAAGCATCCTTGCATACCAAAGCATAGGCAACAGAAGTGGAAGCAACCAATTCATTAATATCAGATTTAGTAGCAAGCAAGCAATGTCCTTTCAATCTGATCTCATCTTTCTTACTACTAACAGATTTGACATTTTTTTCGCTCTCGGTTTTAGTTTTCTTAGCTTTAGCAACATCATCACGTACAATAGCTTCAGGAGACATAGGAAGCAAAACAATTTTCTTATCATGGTGTATGAGAGAATACTGATTTGATCTACCATGATGCATACAATCCGTATCAAATTGCCATGGTCTACCTAGCAGAATATGACAAGCTTCCATAGGCACAACATCACATTCAACAACGTCATGATATGATCCAATAGCAAAATTAATTTTTAAGCGAACAAGGCAAGCCCCGGTGCATTTATACCTATCTATTTTGGAGTCGTTATTTCATGTGTCTAATTATCGGTTATTTGCTTTATGTATGCACTAAGTCTAGGAGTTGCTTGAAACATATTCTTGTGTATGATCATACCTTGTTTTAAGGACATCTTTGCCACTTGTTCAAACCTTAGAAGATAACCAAAGTCTAGAAATGCTTAGTTGCTTAAATGCTTGGTTTACCAACCTTAAGGAAAACTTTTGAGTCATACATGTTGCTTATGAAAAATAGCTTGGAAAGTTGAAAGCGGACAGAAACTAGAGGTGTAGTACTGTCTGCTAGATTAATTCGGTTAAGGCCCGATTCGTTGTCTTAACCTTTGATCAAGTGATAAACATCTGATCACTTACTGGGTATGGGACCAGTAAAGCCCAGTAGGTTAGTAAACTCTATGATTAGGAATACTCCGTACTCGCGCTTGACGTGCTGGAGATTGGCAGGGGTGTAGCCTGAAACTCACATGGTGATCAGGCCAGACGTGGGGTCCCATGTGGGGGTGCATCCCTGGGTTCGGGTAGTCGTATTCCTAATCATTGATTTTGCTAATCGAGAGGTTGTTAGATACGACCTGGACAGTCGTATAAAGCTGGTGATCAGGGTACTCTCCTGTAGGATGTAACTAGATCTGGATCACCGCAATTCTCGGTTATGAATGCACTTGATCACTGTTGAGCATCGTAGTATCAATTCATGCAATATATATATACCTTTGGTTGATATTTGATGTATGACTTAACATCTATGGTTGTTTTTACTTTTTGTTATCATTTAGAATGGTTAGGTAATAACTTAACCCAAATAAAAGATAAAACTAAGGCATTACTCATAGTAAGCTTTTCGGCAAAAGTTATGTTAGCCAAACACACCCAAAAGCTAGCATGCATTCCAAAGAAAACTATTATATTGGTTAGTCGGGTAAGACTTGCTGAGTACCCCGTACTCAGGGTTTTCCCCTTGTGGCTATCTTTCAGAAGCTCCGCAAGAGTCTACAGAGGAGGAGACCCCGAAGTCCTAGGGTATTGTCCTGAGTCTCACAATACCCCTAGAAAAGAAGTTTTACATGCGCATCTTCTCCTGAACTGTTTAAATCTTAGAACTCTGTCTAACACTGCACTGTTAAGTTTGTTTCAATCTATGTTCTGTAATAACTCGTACCTTTTATATGTATGTAAAAATGTAATGTTTATTGATGTTATCCCATCGCGGATACTATCCTGATGTATGGCTATGAGATACGTCGTGGATCCTTCGAGGAGTCCTAGGGACACTCGACGGACTACCGGACTTATGCTGTTTTAGGTCCGTTTCGGATAATTGCTGTTCCGACAACGATTAGGCGCACTTAAACCAGCTTATGTTGGGCGGTTCCGCCACAGCTGGTATCAGAGCCGTAGGTTGGGATAATCAACAGATATTACCTTTTAAAAACTGAGGCTCTACTTTAAAATAATAAAAACAAGAGTCACAGGTGGCAATAGTGTTAACTGGTTGTTTGTTTTGCAGATGCTAACTGTTTGCTGCGTGTCGCTATTATTCGGTAGTCTGTTATTTAGGGACAGATTACGATGCCACCAATTTTCCTATGAGTGTGTATATGAGTCTGAAAGTACGTAGGAATCGTTGCATCATGTTTGCATTGCATGTTTCAAAACTTTTGGGTTTGGTGAGTGCCGTTAGACCTGACCCCGTTTCTTTTATAGGATGTTTGAAGAAGGCTACACTGATAAGGATGGATGGACCCGCGGCCATTACTTGGATAAGCCAGGATTCGTGCAGTTGCTTTGGAAAACGCTACAAGAATTGGGCTTTCACAATCCCCCGGAATATTATTGGAGGAAAGAAGATACAGGCCACAAACAATATTGCACTGTGTATGTGCATATTCCGGATGATGACACCCGTCCCAATTGGCGTCTGGAGGAGGTGATGGAGTTGGGTTTTGAGTTCAACGACACCATAGAAAGGGCGGCTATGACTGCTCTTACTGAATTATGTGAGAACCACAAGGTGGAGGTAGGGTCAAGCTCCGCTCGGTTCTACCCTATCAAGCATCAAGATGACGGGATATGGAGGAGAAGGATTAAAGCTTTAAAGAACACTTCTAGAGTAGAGCACGATGTTTTGGTTGCTGCTGCTTCTGATTATATGACAGCTATGTACAACTTGCATCAAGCCTGCATCAGAGAATATTATAACTAGAGGCAGAAGAATGAAGACGCTAAGATGGAGTTGATGGGTGCCCGACATGACAAGGAGATGTACAAAAAGGCGGCGTTGGCAAGAGAGCATGACATGGAGAAAACGATGAGAGAGCAATCCAGAAGAATTGAGGATTATGAAGAAAAACTCAGAGTGATGCAAGGGTTCATTGAAGCCAGCAGGAGCATGGCAGATAGAGCGAGGGAGGAAGCTGAATCAAATGTCAATAGGTTGGAAGCGGAAAGATTCCAACAGCTAGACGAGATCCTGTCACTTCGTCTAGCTTTGGAAGAGATGCAGGCCCAGGTACCTGCACAAAATATTATCAATGTTCCACCGCCTCCACCACCAGAAGAGCCTCAGCCACCGAACCCGGAGGAAGCGGATCAATTAGTACCTGTGGTAGAAGTGGAACAAGATCCGGTTCCACCTGCAGTTCCTGAGATAGATCTGTATGCTCATGAGAATCTGGAGGGATTTGACGTGGATATGGAGGACGACCAGGGTGAAGCCCCTGCGGGAAATCAACAGTTCGCTTGGGCCAATGCCAATGCTGATGGGCTAGATCCTCAGGGCTATGGACCCATGCAGTAATGGGGATAAGAGGAACCAGAAGGCGGAGAAGAAGAAGAGGATCCTGAAGAAATGGAAGGAAACTCTGGAGTTAGCACCTCCGCATCTGATACTTCCTACACTTTGAGCGACCCCGGGCTGGAGTCTGGAAGTGAAAATTCAGTCAATCAAGCCCCACCCGTCGCTCCCCCAGGGCAAACATTGATGACCGTAGACCAAGATATCCTGCAGGTGGCAATGGCTCGACTGGGACTAAATGCCGAGGAACTAGGCATTTTCCCCTATGATGGTTGAAGTGAACTTTGTCTGAAAAATGTTGTAATATATTTATGTAAGATATGTGTGTTGGACAAGTAGTACGGAGGTTTTTGTAAAAAGTAACTCCAGGGCATGTGTTATAAATAAGTATGTGTATAAGTATGGTTTGTGTGTGATCGTACTGGATGTGTGACATAATAGTGTGCAGGAAACCGTTGATAAATTGTACCCTAGATATTAATATCCTGTTTACTCTTGGCATCATGACGGATCCCAGAGGACCACGAGCTTCACGTTCCGGAGGTCAGGAGGAGAATTTACCAAGAGCACCCACGCTGGCAGATGCTATAGCCAGCCTTATGAACTCCGGGGCAGAACAGGCCCGATTACTCCAGATGATCGTACAGAACACTGGTAATGGTGGACATAGGCGGGATCCGGAGTGGGGTGTGTCCTACACCCAATTTGTGGAAACCCATCCCCCAATATTCTTGAAGGCCGAGCATCCACTTGAAGCTAACGAATGGCTTCAGACTATGGAACAAAAGTTTCGAGTAATTCCCCAATGCACCACCACTCAAAAAGCCGAATTTGCAGGGCTCCAGCTTCAAGGTCCCGCAGGGACCTGGTGGACCAGCCATCTGGCCCGGCAGCCAGTTGGAAGGGAGGTTACGTGGGAGAATTTTAAGGAAGCCTTCCGGACACAGTTTGTGCCGGAAGGTATCATGAGAATGAAACTGGAACAGTTCTTAGGGCTGCAACAAGGAAACCGTAGTATTCTGGAATATACCAGTGAATTCGACCACCTAGCCCAATATGCACCAGAACATGTCAACACTGAGTCCAGGAAGAGAGATTGCTATCTTCAAGGACTCAACGCAAGAATGCAGGAAAAGTTGTCCACCTGCACTTTCGTCGACTATTGCTCTGCGGTAAGTACGGCCATTACCGCGGAAGAAAAGATGAGAATTTTGGATGAAACCTTGAAGAAAGAAGAAGCATTGAAAAGGAAAAATATTCCTTTTGGCATCTTTGGGAATGCTCCACAGAGAATGAAGATGGTATATCGAGGTCCTCCTCGACCCATGTATCGACCTTCCTTTCAGCAACGGCCTTTCCAATCTTGGAATGCTAGAGCTCCCAGTGCTGCCCCTCGTCCTAGAATTGCACCACCTCTTGGGTTTCGTAACCCTACTCCTCCAGGAACTCCACAGGTTTGTTTCAACTGTGGAAAGCCAGGACACTTCGCACGGGACTGTCGTTTTCCCAAGGTTGGGGGAAACGCAAACTTAAGGGCTCAGACCTCGGGCCAAGGCACTGGACAAAGGTTTGTCCGTCGTAAGTTCGTCAACACCAAGACGGGACAAGCTCATTATATGAATGTAGAAGAAATTCCAGAAGGAGAGCCTATCCTGGCAGGTATGTATCTTGTTAATGATTATCCTGCCATGGTTTTATTTGATTCAGGCGCATCGCATACTTTTATAAGTAGAAGATTTGTCACACAACACCAACTAGAGGTCCATACATTAAATGTCAAGTACGCTATTCAAGCTACTGGGGCCACACAGAATACAAATCAAGTAGCTCGCAATGTGATTTTAAACCTAGAAGGAAATAAGGTGGGTGCTTATCCTTTAATTCTGGAAGATCAAGGAATAGATCTTATTTTGGGAGTAAATTGGATGAAGGAACATAGAGTTCAAATTGATATAATTAATCGGGTCGTTAGCATGAAAGATGACCAAGGCCACTCTTTTGAGCTCCAATTACCCGCTCATCCTTGTTTGGACCAGATGGTCAAAAAGACTAGAGCAGTAACTCTAGAATCTATTCCTATGGTTAATGAGTTTATAGATGTATTTCCAAAGGATCTGCCTGGGCTACCGCCTGATAGAGCGGTAGAATTCACTATTGAGTTAGAACCCGGCACCGCTCCTATCTCTAGAAGACCATATTGAATGCCACCTAAGGAGCTAGCAGAATTAAAAATACAACTCCAAGAACTGTTGGATAAGGGTTTTGTCCGACCTAGCACTTCACCATGGGGCTGCCCGGCTCTATTTGTTAAAAAGAAGGATGGCACATTAAGGCTATGTGTGGATTACCGCCCTTTGAATGCAGTAACCATTAAAAACAAGTATCCGCTGCCACGGATTGACTTGTTGTTCGACCAGTTGTCCGGAGCTAAGGTCTTTTCAAAAATCGACCTTCGGTCAGGGTACCACCAGATTAAGATAAAACCCGAAGACATACCAAAAACAGCCTTTTCAACCCGATATGGACTATATGAGTACTTGGTTATGTCTTTCGGACTGACAAATGCCCCAGCGCATTTTATGTACCTCATGAACTCAGTATTCATGCCGGAGTTAGATAATTTTGTGGTCGTCTTTATAGACGATATCCTTGTCTTTTCTAAAAATGAAGAGGAACATGCGCAACACTTGCGCATTGTTCTAAATAGACTCCGGGAACACCAGTTGTATGCCAAGTTCAGTAAGTGTGAATTTTGGTTAAAGAAAGTTCCATTCCTTGGGCACATGCTGTCCGAAAAAGGAATCGAAGTAGATCTCGGAAAGGTCAAGGATATACTGGATTGGAAATCACCAACCTCTGTTCATGAAGTAAGAAGTTTCTTGGGAATGGCCGGCTATTACCTTAGATTCATCCCCAATTTTTCAAAGGTTTCTAAACAAATCACGGAATTATTAAAGAAGGAAATAAAATTTGAATGGAAGCTTGAGTGTGAGGTATCATTCCAAGTCTTAAAGAAATTGCTGACTACAGCCCCAGTGCTAGCTCAACCTGACATAGAGAAACCCTTTGATGTATACTGTGATGCCTCAGGGACAGGCATAGGGTGTGTTCTGATGCAAGAAGGCAGAGTTATTGCTTATGCTTCGCGTCAATTGAAGCGGCATGAAGAGCATTACCCTACCCATGATTTAGAACTTGCTGCCGTAGTGCATGCATTAAAGATATGGCGACACTATCTTTTAGGTAGTGAATGTCGTATCTTTACTGACCACAAAAGCTTGAAATACATCTTTACTCAAATAGACTTGAACATGAGGCAAAGGCGGTGGCTAGAACTGATTAAAGATTATAAGTTAGAAATCCATTATCATCCTGGTAAGGCTAATGTAGTGGCCAATGCCTTGAGCAGAAAGGCCCAATGCCACTGCACTACCGTCCGGTCTAACCTTAAGACCTTGTGCGAGGAAATGGAAGACTTGAGTTTGGAAATGGTGAAACAAGGCACCCTTCAGAATATTATGATCCAAGATACCCTAAAGGAAAAGATTATAACAGCCCAAAAAGAAGATCCATGGATTAAGATACTTTATCAGCAAAAAGCCGAAGGGAAGATCCCCGAATTTAATCAAGAAGAGGATGGAGGACTGTACTTCAAGAACAGGATAGTAGTTCCTAAAGATGAGGACCTAAGAAGATTAATCTTAAAAGAAGCACATCTGTCCAAGTTTGCCATCCATCCCGGAAGCAATAAAATGTACCAAGATTTAAAGCAAAGAAGTTGGTGGGCCAGGATGAAACCTGAAATTGCAAGGTATGTAGCTGAATGTGATACTTGCCGAAGAGTTAAGCCCATACTACAAAAGTTGGCAGGTTTATTACAACCTTCAGAAATCCCTGTCTAGAAATGGGAAGATATTTCTATGGATCTTATAGTTGGATTGCCTACCACTTCAAAGGGGTATGATTCCATCTGGGTTATTGTCGACCGCCTTACTAAGTCAGCTCACTTTATTCCAGTCAAGACTACTTATCCGGTGTCGACATATGCCAAGCTCTATATAGCCCGGATCGTATCCTTGCACGGAGTACCAAAGACCATTATCTCTGATCGAGGTTCCCAGTTTGTTTCCAGATTCTGGGAACGATTGCAAAAAGACATGGGTACTACCCTAATTAGAAGTTCTGCCTATCATCCTCAAACTGGAGGACAGACAGAAAGAGTCAATCAAATTTTGGAAGACATGTTAAGAGCATGTGTCCTTACCTTCTCTAAGCTATGGGATGAATGTTTGCCCCTAGCCGAGTTCTCCTATAATAATAGCTATCAAGCTAGCATTAAGATGGCACCTTTCGAAGCCTTGTATGGTCGAAGATGCCGAACTCCTTTAAATTGGTCAGGAGTAGGAGAAAGGACACATTTGGGATCAGACTTGGTTATGGAAACTGAGGAGAAGGTCCAGAAGATTCGCAAACATTTAGAAGTAGCCCAGTCCCGAAAAAAGAGTTATTCGGACAAAAGGAGACGGTCCTTGGAATTTCATACCGGAGATTTTGTGTACTTGAAGGTATCTCCAATGAAAGGAGTACAACGCTTTGGAGTGAAGGGTAAGTTAGCCCCAAGATATATTGGTCCCTATGCAATTCTGGAACGAAAAGGTCCAATGGCATATAAGCTGTCGTTGCCAGACCAACTTGCTTCTATACATGACGTATTTCATGTATCCCAGCTTAAAAAGTGCTTAAGAGTTCCAGAAGAAGTTTTAGAAGATCCAGAGATTGAGCTCGAGTCCGATCTAACCTATGAAGAAAGACCTATTAAATTCTGGATCAAAAGACACGAGATACCCGAACTCGGAGTATCACGTTCTACAAGGTACAATGGAAAAATCATACTCCGGATGAAGCTACTTGGGAACAAGCTGAAGACCTAGAGTCTAAATATCCGGAATTATTTGAAACCGTCAGGAACAGATGAACAAAAGCCACCACCCCACTATCCTTGTACAGAAAAAGAAAGAATAATTGACCTGACGCAGTTTCCTTTCCATTCTCAAAACCGAGGATTTAACCCCGCGAATCTCGGGACGAGATTCTATTAAGGGGGAGAGGCTGTAACAGCTGCCAATTTAGTCATCTAAGTGACTTTGAAAAATTAAAAGCAAATTGAGAAGAAAAGAAAAAGAAATTAGTTGAAAATCAAATTCGGATCAAATTTGGCCAAAATTTGAATTTTGAATTTGAAATTCGGAAAAATTCAGCAAAAATGTGGAATACAAGTGTAAGAGTAACCAGGGCTTAAGGATCAAAAATTTGGAACAGAAATGGTGCTAAATAGCTCAGAGAAATCAAAGAAAGAAAAAGGAAAACTGAAATTACTGTTCCTCGTCTGAAAATAGAATTTCAGAAAAACAGCCTCAGAGTCCATTTTGGAAATTGATTTCTGAAGAACTTTTCAAATAAATGCATCAGGACAACTATACCATGTTGAAGTATGAACTTTGGGCTACAAGATTTGGGTGTTGTTGGCCAGGAACATGGAAGGGAACAATTTCGAAATCTAGCTCAAAGTCAGCACATTGTCACAGTTGGCTGTCACTGAAAATGCTTAAGTCTGAAAACAGCAGCATCTGAGCAACTTTGGATTTAATTTCAGAGAGATGGAGATCAAAAGGTGTACATGTTCATGAGTAAAATGGAACCTTGGGATGTTGTAGAATACATTTGGGAAGAAGTTGGACTGGAAGAAAAAGAATTGGGTCACTAAATTGATTCACCAAGTGAGATCGACGTCACTGTCAGTTAACTGATGAACTGAATTTTTGGATTCAGTCAAATTCAGACAGACACGAGAAACAATTCCAAAATTCGTCCGGTTTGATATTTATCTCGGGGTAGAGCCAAAATAAAAGTTGGAGGATTCAAGTTTATCTCCAACTTTGTTTCAGCAACATGGGGACCCTTGGATTGAAAATCGGCCGTGGGAGTACTCTGAAGTTTCGGGCGTTAAAAGAAAAGGGGGGGGGAGGCGGTGACAGAGCAGCTGGACGTGTCGCCGCCGCCGTCGTCGGTCGCTCGCCAGCGCAGATAGCTAGGCCACCTTCTCACCACGCAAACCTACGAGTAGGCCACGGTGTCACCCATGCGCGTGGTGAACGCTTGAATAACTACCGCTCCCGCGCCGCCGTTTCTACCGCTGTCTTTTTACCGCCGCCGCTCCTCTGTCAAGCACCGCCGCCGAGCAAAATTCCACCGCCACGCCTCACCTCCCGTCGATTCCTCTCGCCCACTCCTCCACAGACACCTCAGCTACACCCCAGCCAAGTTGTTGTCCAACATCCATGCCGGAGTAACCGTGCTCGCCGTTGTTTTTGTCCGCCATCGCCGTGCCGCCCGCTCACGGTGAGCCCTACCTTGCGCTGTTCTCCGTCCTTCTTAAGTAGTCGTAGGCAAGTCCTTAAGGTCCTAGGACGGTGTAGGAGTAGTTGTTCGAGTAGTTTGTGCCGTCGTCGTGAGTAGTCGCGACCGGCCGGAGGTGTCGCCGCTCGTCGCCGTGGAGGGAATGGCTCCGGCCATCTCCCGAGGAGCTGTTGCCGCGCACGAGTGCGTGAAGGTGTAGAGGTGCTGTCTGGGCCTAGCTTCACCGCCGGTGGGGCGCCGGCCGACGAGTTGTGCCGCCCCCTGTTGCGCGCGCGTTTTGGCGGGAGGAGGAAGAAGCTCCTGGGCGCTCGGGCCCGCGTGGCAGAGAGAGGAAGGAGAGGAAGGGGAGAAGGGGGCCGGGTGCGCGGCCGTCTGTTGGGCTGCGGCCTTGAGGCCCAGTAGCGTGCGCGCGGGCGACCGGAAGAAAAAAAGGGCGAAGGCCTAGAGATCCAGCAGGCCGGTTTCGCGGGAAAAGAATAAAAGAAAGGATGGGCCGTTGGGCTGATGTTGTGATGAGGACACCACGAGTACATCTACACCAGCAGCACCTCATGCGCCTCCAGTTGCTCCTCCACCTCAGGCGCCTACAGTTGCTCATCCAGTTGGGCCAATCACTCGAGCCCGTGCGAGAGAATTAAACTTCATCATGCTGTTAAGGAACGAAGGCCCATCGGAATAAGAAGATGGCCCAATAGGGCAGCCCAGGTGGGGCGCCTAGGGTTGGGCGCCGTGACCCCTTCGGACTCCAGGGGCTGCGCCCCCTTTATTTAGTCCGAGTCCTTTTTGTTTACGACTTGAGTTTTGTTTTACATCTAGCTTTAGCTACTCTTGAACACGCGCAAATACGCGCTGTCCTTGTGATTCAGAACTCCACCTTCGAGTGATATTTAGATTGCTCGCCTCTCTTTCTTGTTCGTTCTTCGATTGCGGACAGGAATCGATCTTCGTGATCAGGCTGATCTCGCACCGGCGAGGTTGGTAACCATCGGGAGTTGGTTCAGCGATTGCATTGGCGCTTCGGGTTCGCTCGTCGTAGTCGGATCGTGAGGGTCTACTTCCACCAAGTCGAATTTATCTCCACTCACCGAAAGATCGGGCACTCCGACTCTATCAAGTGGTATCAGCTTTCCAGGTTGATCGGTGAGTTTTACCGAGTGTTTTTCCCTTCCTACAGTCCACAAAAACCAAAACAAATTTTTTTCAGGTTAGATCCTTTGTCCCAGCAACCGTTTAGCCTCGCACATTCTTTTCAATAAGTGTCTTTGTTGAATTTGTGTGCCTCCTCGTTCAATTGTTGCTGGTTACTTGTGTTTAATCTCTTGTTTCTCATTTTTCATCTAACCCTAGTTTTCGCCGCCGCCGCCGTTCCGCTGCTCGCCAACCCTACCAGCCGCGCCCACCGCAACTTCCCCACGACAACCGCGCCGCACCATTCCACTACTCCGATCGCCCCTCCCCTGTCAAAAAAAAAAAGATCGAAAGCAATCCGAAAAAAAAAAGGAAAGTGCAAAAAAAAAAGGAAAGAAGCAAAAAAAAAAAAGACGAAGAAGAATCCAACAGGGAGAAGGAAGGTGATTCGGATTTGTTTCGTTGGAACCTCCCTTTGCGCGCGCCGTGACTCCTCCTGGGTCACGACTCTCTGGGGTAAATTCCCCCCCCCCCCCCACGCATTCCGTGCCAGCCTTTCAAATCCATATCTCTCTTTCTTGGTCCTTTATTATTCTGAGGTCCTTTATTCTTTTTTTTACCGGAATACCCCTGTACTTTCGGAAAAAATGTGTGCCGCAATTTGATATTTGAGATCCTCTGTGTTCATATTATCAGTTTTGGGGCACCCTCTGTGAAAAAAAAAAAAAACCGAAATAAAAAAAAAAAAAAGAGGGGCGCCCTCTCCACCTTGCCTCTGTTCTTTCGATTTTTCCTTGTTACCAGCAACTCTTGTTACGTGTTTGGCACTATCTTTCAACTTTGCATTATTGTTTGATTGTGCTAATCCTTCCTTTGAGTGCAGCCTTCCCAGAACTCCACATAGTTCTACGACGAGCATATTTTGTTTCTCCAGGCAATCGCTCCTCCAATCTTTCGTGAGTTCCACCGGTTGGTTGCAGTTCGCCCCTGTGTGCGTGGTAAGAACGGATAAGAATTTGATAACAGCACTAGTGTGAGCGCCTTGTGAGCTGTTACACCCCTATTTTGTCGTCGCTTGTGTTCTTGTCTTTGCGCTAACCATGGCAGATGATGTCGACGCGGGGGCTGACCAGCTGCAGGGCATACGGGCGCAAGTTGAAGGGCTTGTCACCGACATTCAGACGATTCATGAACGGCTGGACTCGACGATCTCCTCGACGACCGAGCGGTGTGATCAGCTCGACCTTGCACAGACGGCCGCTAAGGCCACACTCGACTCAGTTGTGGCCAGACTCGATGCATTGCACACTACAGTCGCAGAGTTGCAGCAGGGTTATGGTGGTGACTCGGACCAGGACGATGGCGACCGCCGTGGCCGTGCCCGCCGCGTGCCACGCCGTCCCGGTGGTAATGATTCCTTTTCCAAGATTAAATTTAAAATTCCACCTTTTAATGGCAAATATGATCCTGCTGCATATCTTGATTGGGAATTAGAAGTTGAACAGAAATTTTCATGCCATGATATTCTTGCTAATTCTCAAGTTAAAGCTGCTATTAGTGAATTTACTGATTTTGCTTTAATCTGGTGGCGTGAATATAAACACAAACATCCCAATACCATTCCAACCACTTGGGAGCAATTAAAAACTGCTATGCGCCACAGATTTGTGCCTTCTTATTATGCTCGCGATTTGCTTAATAAAATGCAACGTTTTCAGCAAGGTTCCAAATCTGTTGAGGAATATTTCCAGGAATTACAAATAGGCATGATTCGTTGTGGGTTATTGGAGGAAAACGACGCTGCTATGGCACGTTTTCGTGGTGGTTTGAACCGCGAAATTCAGGATATACTTGATTATAAGGACTACACAGATATGACAACATTATTTGAATATGCTTGCAAAGCTGAACGTGAAGTGCAGGGACGCCGCTCGAAGACATATTCTAACTCTTTTGCAGGAAGAAGCTCGACATCCAACTCCGTACCCGCTCTCCCTGCGCCACCCACGCCCACCACTACACCGCGCGAGCGAACGGCCAAACCTGCAAGCGCTTCCCCTTCCACAGGCGCCGCCCCTCCCACAGGCCGTACACGGGATATTCAGTGTCATCGTTGCAAAGGATTTGGCCATGTGATTCGGGACTGTCCGAACAAGCGCACTTTGCTTCTTCGTGACGATGGTGAGTACTCTTCCGCTAGTGACTCTGAAGATACTCGACATGCGATGCTTGCCACTGACCATGCAGCTATGGAGGTACATGTCAACCCGGGCGACGCCGATAGGTATGAAAGCCTTGTTGTGCAGCGTGTTCTTAGTACACAGGTCGCCCCGTCCGAGAAGAATCAGCGACACACTCTTTTCCATACCAAGGGCGTTGTGCAGGAGCGGTCAATTCGCATCATCATCGACAGCGGCAGCTGCAACAATTTGGCGAGTACCACGCTGGTTGAAAAGTTGTCTTTACCCACTCGTAAGCATCCACATCCATATCACATTCAATGGCTTAATGATGGTGGGAAAATTAGAATTACTCGATCAGTCCGTGTTCCTTTCTCCATGGGTGCTTATTCTGATTTTGTCGATTGTGATGTTATTCCCATGGAAGCATGCTCTCTGTTACTTGGGCGACCTTGGCAATATGATACTGATAGCTTGCATCATGGTCGTTCAAATCACTATTCTTTCATGTTTAAGGGTCAGAAAATAATTATACATCCAATGACACCTGACCAAATTCTTAAAGATGATCTTGCTAGAGCTGCTAAAACTGCTAAACAACTTGAACCATCGACATCTATTAATTCTGAAATCAAGTTGAATGCTCCTGTTTTGCTTGCCACACGTGCTGATTTTGATGAGTTACGCGATGCTCCTTTGCCATGCTATGCCCTTATATGCTCTAGTGTGCTCGTTTCACTTGATGATGCCCCATCTTTGGATATTCCCCCTGCGGTTGCTAACATTTTGCAGGAGTACGCTGATGTCTTTCCAAAAGATTTGCCACCGGGACTTCCACCACTTCGTGGCATTGAGCACCAGATCGACCTCATTCCCGGCGCACAGCTTCCGAACCGTGCACCGTACCGTACAAATCCGGATGAGACGAAGGAAATCCAGCGCCAGGTACAGGCGTTGCTTGACAAGGGTTATATTCGTGAGTCTCTTAGCCCTTGCTCCGTTCCTGTGTTACTTGTTCCAAAGAAAGATGGCTCATGGCGTATGTGTGTAGACTGTCGTGCTATTAATAACATTACCATTCGCTACCGATACCCTATACCACGCCTTGATGATATGCTAGATGAGCTTAGTGGTGCCATTATTTTCACTAAGATTGATTTGCGTAGTGGCTACCATCAGATTCGCATGAAATTAGGTGATGAATGGAAAACGGCTTTTAAAACGAAATTTGGGTTATATGAATGGTTGGTTATGCCGTTTGGTTTGACAAATGCTCCCAGCACATTTATGCGTTTGATGAATGAAGTTCTGAGGCCCTTCATAGGATTGTTTGTAGTTGTCTATTTTGATGATATCCTCATTTACAGCAAGTCTATGGAAGAGCATTTAGAACATTTGCGTGCTGTTTTTGATGCATTGCGTGCGGCCCATTTATTTGCTAACCTCGAAAAATGCATGTTTTGCACACAACGTGTCTCGTTTCTTGGCTATGTTGTTACTCCACAGGGCATTGAGGTGGATAGCAGCAAGATTGATGCCATTCGGGAGTGGCCTACACCGACAACGGTCACACAAATTCGAAGCTTTCTTGGCCTTGCAGGTTTCTACCGCCGGTTTGTTCGTGATTTTAGCTCCATTGCAGCGCCTCTACATGAGCTTACAAAGAAGGATGTTCCCTTTGCTTGGAGTGATTCGCAAGAGGTTGCGTTCAGCACCTTGAAAGATAAGTTAACCAATGCTCCTCTCTTGCAGTTGCCTGATTTTACTAAAGTGTTTGAGCTTGAATGCGATGCTAGCGGTATTGGGCTAGGTGCTGTTTTGTTACAAGAAGGAAAACCGGTTGCTTACTTTAGCGAGAAATTAAGTGGTGCTAGCTTGAATTATTCTACTTATGATAAGGAGCTTTATGCTTTAGTGCGCACTTTGCATACTTGGCAGCACTACCTTTGGCATCGCGAGTTTATAATTCATTCTGATCATGAGGCTTTAAAACATATTCGTACCCAAACAAACCTGAACCGTCGTCATGCTAAATGGGTAGAATTCATTGAGTCTTTCCCTTACATTATTAAACACAAGAGCGGGAAGGAAAATGTCATTGCTGATGCTTTGTCTTGTCGCTATACCATGCTGTCACAGTTAGATTTTAAAATCTTTGGCTTGCAAACTGTGAAGGATCAATATGTGCATGATGCTGATTTTAAAGATGCTTTCGCCCACTATATTCATGGCAAACCATGGGGCAAATTTCACATACAGGACGGGTTCCTGTTTCGCGCTAACAAGCTGTGTGTTCCAGCTAGCTCGGTTCGTCGTTTGTTGTTACAGGAAGCGCATGGAGGCGGTCTCATGGGGCACTTTGGCGTCTACAAGACGCATGAAGTGCTGGCTGCCCACTTCTTTTGGCCCCGGATGCGCGCTGATGTTGAGCGCCTTGTTGCCCGCTGCACTACTTGCCAGAAAGCTAAGTCACGATTAAACAACCATGGTTTGTACATGCCTTTGCCTGTTCCTACTTCCCCTTGGCTTGATATTTCTATGGACTTTGTTTTGGGATTGCCTAGAACTAAGAAGGGGAGGGACAGTATTTTTGTGGTTGTTGATCGTTTCTCCAAAATGGCTCATTTTATACCTTGTCATAAGACTGATGATGCTAGCAATGTTGCTGAATTGTTCTTTCGCGAGATTATTCGTTTGCATGGTATTCCAAATACAATAGTCTCTGATCGTGATGCTAAGTTTCTCAGTCATTTTTGGAGATCACTATGGAATAAAATGGGAACTAAATTGCTGTTTAGCACCACTTGTCACCCTCAGACTGATGGACAAACTGAGGTGGTTAATCGAACCTTGTCCACTATGCTTAGGGCTGTTTTAGATAAACACTTGAAACGTTGGGAAGATTGCTTGCCTCATGTTGAGTTTGCTTATAATCATGCAACGCATTCTTCTACAAAGATGTGTCCTTTTCAAGTTGTTTATGGTTATATTCCTCGGGCGCCTATTGATTTGTTTGCACTTGATGCCGAGGACACCCCCCACATAGATGCCGCTGCACATGTTGATCAAATGATTAGCTTGCATGAGCAAACTCAACAAAACATTGCTGCTGCTAATGCTAAATATCAGGTTGCGGGTAGTAAAGGGAGAAAACATGTTACTTTTGCACCGGGTGATCTGGTTTGGTTGCATTTGAGGAAGGATCGTTTTCCTACATTACGTCGTTCTAAATTGATGCCACGTGCTGCTGGTCCTTTTAAAGTGCTAACCAAGATTAATGATAATGCTTATATCCTTGACCTGCCTGCGGAGTTTGGTGTTTCCACGAGTTTTAATGTTGCAGATTTGAAACCGTATGTGGGCGAAGATGAGGAGTTGCCGTCGAGGACGACTTCAGTTCAAGAAGGGGAGGATGATGAGGACACCACGAGTACATCTACACCAGCAGCACCTCATGCGCCTCCAGTTGCTCCTCCACCTCAGGCGCCTACAGTTGCTCATCCAGTTGGGCCAATCACTCGAGCCCGTGCGAGAGAATTAAACTTCATCATGCTGTTAAGGAACGAAGGCCCATCGGAATAAGAAGATGGCCCAATAGGGCAGCCCAGGTGGGGCGCCTAGGGTTGGGCGCCGTGACCCCTTCGGACTCCAGGGGCTGCGCCCCCTTTATTTAGTCCGAGTCCTTTTTGTTTACGACTTGAGTTTTGTTTTACATCTAGCTTTAGCTACTCTTGAACACGCGCAAATACGCGCTGTCTTGTGATTCAGAACTCCACCTTCGAGTGATATTTAGATTGCTCGCCTCTCTTTCTTGTTCGTTCTTCGATTGCAGACAGGAATCGATCTTCGTGATCAGGCTGATCTCGCACCGGCGAGGTTGGTAACCATCGGGAGTTGGTTCAGCGATTGCATTGGCGCTTCGGGTTCGCTCGTCGTAGTCGGATCGTGAGGGTCTACTTCCACCAAGTCGAATTTATCTCCACTCACCGAAAGATCGGGCACTCCGACTCTATCATGTTGGACCAGAGAAAAGAAAAGAAAAAGAGAATCGGCCCACGAGGCCCGTTAAGGGAAGAATGGGGCCGGCGGGTAAGTGGAGCAGTGTTTAGGTGGGTCCGCACCGTGGGACCCAGTGCGCATGAGAGGGGGTAGAGTGGGGCTGGGTAAGAAAAGTTTTTCCGGGTGTTTTTCGGGAAAATTAGATATCCTTTAGGAAAGTAATTAGTTTGAATCCGTTTTACACCATTTAAATCACAGAAATTTCTAGGAGTGTCCAAAATTAGTGAAACCAATTTTGTTAGGCTTGTTTTATTTTCCTTTATGCATTAAAATTTTTACACCCTAGAAAAATAATAAAAATTCGGGTATTTATTTAATGCCTTCTTTTTAAGGTAATTAAATAAATACTTAATATTTATAAAATGTATAAAATATGAAATAACACTTTCTTAATCACAAATTATTCTTAACTCATAGGAAATTAGATTTTCAAGTTAGAAAATAATTGTGACTTTTTCTAAAGATAAAAGAAAAAGCTATAAGGAGGGTTAAGTAAGAAAAATAAAATTGTGGGTTTATGTGTGTTGGCTTGCAACTTTATCATGATAGGTTGTATAGTCCTTGTTGGCTTGCAACTTTATCATGAAGGAAAGTTGCATAGTCTTTTATTCAAAATTTTGCATTTCTAACCCCTGCATGTATTATGCTATAGATCCCGAAGCACCAGAAGGAGAATATTTGAAATTTTCAGAAGGACCTTCGGAGTTCGAAGAAGTTTTTGAGTTAGTCCCCTATGAAGCCAACCCGTCAGAGAATACTAACTTTTTAAGCGAACAAGGCAAGCCCCGGTGCATTTATACCTATCTATTTTGGAGTCGTTATTTCATGTGTCTAATTATCGGTTATTTGCTTTATGTATGCACTAAGTCTAGGAGTTGCTTGAAACCTATTCTTGTGTATGATCATACCTTGTTTTAAGGACATCTTTGCCACTTGTTCAAACTTTAGAAGATAACCAAAGTCTAGAAATGCTTAGTTGCTTAAATGCTTGGTTTACCAACCTTAAGGAAAACTTTTGAGTCATACATGTTGCTTATGAAAATAGCTTGGAAAGTTGAAAGCGGACAGAAACTAGAGGTGTAGTACTGTCTGCTAGATTAATTCGGTTAAGGCCTGATTCGTTGTCTTAACCTTTGATCAAGTGATAAGCATCTGATCACTTACTGGGTATGGGACCAGTAAAGCCCAGTAGGTTAGTAAACTCTATGATCAGGAATACTTCGTACTCGCGCTTGACGTGCTGGAGATTGGCAGGGGTGTAGCCTGAAACTCACATGGTGATCAGGCCAGACGTGGGGTCCCATGTGGGGGTGCATCCCTGGGTTCGGGTAGTCGTATTCCTAATCATTGATTTTGCTAATCGAGAGGTTGTTAGATACGACCTGGACAGTCGTATAAAGCTGGTGATCAGGGTACTCTCCTACAGGATGTAACTAGATTCGGATCACCGCAATTCTCGGTTATGAATGCACTTGATCACTGTTGAGCATCGTAGTATCAATTCATGCAATATATATATACCTTTGGTTGATATTTGATGTATGACTTAACATCTATGGTTGTTTTTACTTTCTGTTATCATTTAGAATGGTTAGGTAATAACTTAACCCAAATAAAAGATAAAACTAAGGCATTACTCATAGTAAGCTTTTCGGCAAAAGTTATGTTAGCCAAACACACCCAAAAGCTAGCATGCATTCCAAAAAAAACTATTATATTGGTTAGTCGGGTAAGACTTGCTGAGTACCCCGTACTCAGGGTTTTCCCCTTGTGGCTATCTTTCAGAAGCTCCGTAGGAGTCTACAGAGGAGGAGACCCCGAAGTCCTAGGGTATTGTCCTGAGTCTCACAATACCCCTAGAAAAGAAGTTTTACATGCGCATCTTCTCCTGAACTATTTAAATCTTAGAACTCTGTCTAACACTACACTGTTAAGTTTGTTTCAATCTATGTTCTGTAATAACTCGTACCTTTTATATGTATGTAAAAATGTAATGTTTGTTGATGTTATCCCATCGCGGATACTATCCTAATGTATGGCTATGAGACACGTCGTGGATCCTTCGAGGAGTCCTAGGGACACTCGACGGACTACCAGACTTATGTTGTTTTAGGCGCGTTTCGGATAATTGCTGTTCCGACAGCGATTAGGCGCACTTAAACCAGCTTAAGTTGGGCGGTTCCGCCACATAGGGTTACATGTCTGAGTCCTAGTCGAGTACTATTATAGAGTTCTAATCGGTATGGCCCGAGTAGTTTTCCATACACATACTTGACTAGTCCGAGTGGGATACACCTATCCCTTGTCCTGATCATATCTGAGTACGCCCCTTAGTGGGCCGTCCAAGGTCTACTCGTGGGCTGGGGTGCATGCCCGACACCAGCTACTCGAGGACGCCTGAACCACTTGACCGCGAAGGACGCCGCAGCAGCTACAGACATTGCTCTTAGTGAGTTTCTTGTTGATTGAGTCAAAGCTATAGTTCTATTTGATACCGGTGCCAAGTTTTCCTATGTTTCAACCAAGTTTGTGGAAGAATGGTCTCTCCCCACTACGCCTCGACCAAGGCCTATTATCACCAGTTCTCCCCTAGGAGAAGTCAAGAGCACCCTTGAGTGCAAGGCAGTTCCGTTTGTCAGATTGGAGCATCCAAGTGGAGTTGAAGTATAGTTCAAGCTGTTGTACCCCCAAGACAGCCCCGATGCTATGCAACCTGAACCCTAAGACCATCGAAGAGGTACCCCTGGTGTGTGAGTTCCCGAACGTGTTTCTAGAAGAGCTGAAAAAACTACTCCCAGATCGGGATGTGGAGTTTGCGATTGACCTGATACCCGCGCAGGACCGGTAGCACAGAGACCGTACCGGATGTTGGCCGATGTGCTGGATGGACTAAAGAAGCGGCTAAAGAAGTTGCTAGAGAAAGGGTTCATTCGACCAAGTGCTTCACCGTGTGGTTCGCCCATTCTGTCTGTGAGGAAAAAGGATGGCTCCATGAGGATGTGTGTGGATTATCGAACTCTCAACTCTATGACAATCAAGAACAAGTACCCATTGCCTCGGATTGATGATCTACTTGAACGGCTCAGGAAAGCAAGGTACTTCTCTAAGATTGACTTAAGGTCGGGATACCACAAGATGAAGATTCGAGGGAGCGACCTATCCAAGACTGAAACACCAAGTTGAGATGTGCCTTGGTCTATTTGTGATGAGTGATTGACAAGATAATTTGAGGCTTTACCAGTTGAGTTCATATTTCATATGTGCATGATTACGCTAACGGCTAACTGGATGTGTTGCATTGTGTGAGTTGTGTAGTGGTGTTTGAGTATACCATATGTTGTGTGTTGTGTCTCTTGGCTTGTGATGTGCAGGTGTAGGATGCGACATGGCGGTTGATGGCATGAGGTGAAGGTCAAGCGTGAAAGGTCCATGCCGATGTACTAGGGCTGTGAAGGGTGGACACGAGTAGGCTTCGACTGAGGAACTCGAGGAGTCCGGGCGGAGTCATGGGTGATCCACATGGTGCATGGAAGAGTAAGAGTACATGGACAGGATGGAGACGGCGTCAGTTGAGTCAAGCGGGCGGAGGCGAGTTGAGTAGGCGGCCCGGGAGCCAGGAGTGAAAGACTTGGAGGCGTCGAAGGCTTGGCGGAGGCTGAACACGCGTCAACATCGATGAGTCATGTCGTGTGCGGCGTGCAAGAGGTTTTGACTGGTTCGACCTTAAAACCGGGGGTGAGTCACGCCAGGAGGGTGTGCAGAGGGTTTGACTGGTTTGATCTCAAAACCGGGGGTGAGTCACACTAGGTGGGTGTGTAGAGGGTTTGGGTGGTTTGGGCCTCAAAACCACCGTGCAGGCAGGTTTCCCAGTTTAGGCCTCAAAACCGGACGGCGTCGAGTCGGAGGACGCGTGGCACCATCACGAAGCTTGCGTCGAGGCGAAACGAAGTTGTGAAGGCACCGGGTCCGTTTGATGAATGAAGAAAACGTTGGACGGTTTTGCCCCTAGGGGGTTTGGAGTTGTATGCTTAATGTAAGGGCATTTTGGAGAAAATTTGAATCAGCTCAGATTCACCCCCCCTCTAGTTGTCTTTCCGGTCCTTTAATTGGTATTAGAGCTTGGTTAAGGATCACACAACCTTAATCGGCTTTGTGATCCATGGGGCGACAAGGTAAAGAGCCCTTTTGCTTGTGGATTTGGTTTTCATGATTTGAACTTGTTTTTGGCTAATCCTAACTAGTGCTTTGAGTTATGACAAGCTCTTGTTCTATTGGTTCTTTGTCCCTAGGTGGTGTGGTCACATCCAAGGACGGCCACAAGTGGAGAAATAAGCGGGATGAGCTAAACAAGGATGATGAAGCGATGCCATTGATGCATCTTTTGATGGATGAGATGCCTCAAGAAGATGATCTCTGATGCAAGCTTCACAAGATGAGTAGAGATAAACTCTCCCAAGGTATAATTGGTTTGTTCACTCGCCTTTGTGCTCATGGCGAGACGATTGCTGAGCTTAAGAAAAATTTGGACATGTCTAGACTTGATAATGTGAATGCTTCAAATTCATGCAAGTCTAGCTTACCTGTACCATGCAAATCTTGTGATGTTTTGCACATTGAAAATGAGAAACTAAAAAGAGATGTTTATCTTGGTGACAAGCAACTTGAATCTCGTAGAAGATTACTTGATGAGCTCTCAATTGATTATGATGCTTTAAAATCTGAAAATGAAATATTGAAGTCGAATGCTTCTTTACCATGTGTTTCGTGTGAGTCTTTGCTTGCTAAAATTAATGAATTAAAATTGACTCACACCACATGTGTTGAACAACTTGAGCATGCTAGGACTGAAATTTGTGAAATGAAGTCTATGCCTTGTAGCATGTGCTCTTTGGTTCTTGATGATGATGCTTGCCTTAATTCTTGTGATAATCATGATACCGGGCTTGATGTGAATGATGATGTTTGTTCATGTGGTATTATTTGCACATCATGCATTGAATTGGAAAATGAAGTTTTATCTTTGAAGCAAATGCGCGATGATATGAGCGCCAAGTTGGTTGAGCACAATGAGATGAGTGCCAATCTTGAGAAAGAAAATGAACTCTTGCATACCACATATGCTAAGTGTATTGAAAAGGAGATGGATAATTTGAGAAATGCTCCATGTGGTACTTGTGATCGCCTTAAACTTGAAAATGAGGTTTTGGCCACAAGATGCAAGAGTCTTTGTGCTAAGTCTTTTGATTCTCGCAATTCTTGTCACTTCGATGTTGGTGTTTCTAAAATTGCTTCTTCTCAACCGGAGTTGGCTTCTTTTGTTGAGCGTGAGTCTTTGGACGATAGTAGTTGTGCTAGTGCTTTGGATAGCTCTTTTATAGCTACTCCTAAGCTTCTTGCTTCTTCCGGTATTGCCCAAGATAATTCAAGTGGCAAGGGTGCTTCTCACATTTTTGGAACTCATACTCCCAAACCGAAGTTTCATTGCACCTTTTGTACGAAAGATGGGCATACCGTTGAGTTTTGCTTTCGCCGTGTCAAGCATGAGCGACGTATGCGTGCCAAAGCTTTTAGGAAGTCACGTAGCCTTTCCCATGGCACGTGTGAAACTAATGTAGGCACCAAGTCAAATGGTGTTGTTAATGCTTCTTGCTCTAAGTCCCAAGGGACTTCTCACTTGAATGAGAATGATGATTCATCCTGTCGGACCGTGCCTACAAAAAGGCCTTTGTACCATTGCTCTTATTGTGAGAATTATGGGCATCAATAGAGCTTTTGCTATCGTCGTGCAAGACAAATGCGGCGAACTCATGTTTCTAGGCCTTTGGTTGTTCATGGCCCGTCTCATCGCATGAGAACTTATGAGCCTAGTAAGAAGCCACATTTCATTGATGGGTTTTATGACTCCTTTTCTAGTGAGTTAGGTCATGGTCGTGGACATGCTTCTAGTTATTCTTATGTTGGTCCACGACATGGTTCTCAGAGTGCTTGTGTTGGTTCTTCTCTTAAGACCTCAGGAGATCATTATCTTTTTGCTAGTGGTAGCACTCGTTCTTCTTCTCAAGTTGCTCCTTTGAGGCATGGTTCCAAGTGTATTTCAAAATCATCTCATTTGAACCGACATTTGCATCATGCTAACCCACATGATAAGTTGAGTGCATCTTTTACCTGTGTGACTAAGTTTGGGATTCCCAAGTATATGCTTGCAAACCCTTTGGGATCCAAGACTCGGTCTTCTTTGTCCCCTCATGTGTACGTACTGGGATGCGGGTGGAGAACATGAGGTCAAAGTGACTTGATCTCTTGCTTGAGGTGATCAAGACTTGATGCTCTACCATACCGTTTGGATGGCCCTCAAGACACCTTTGTACACTTGTATAGTGAACTTTCTCTTCCACACTCTTGTGCTCACTTGTATACTATTTGCATGTTTTGTCTTTATATCATGCTTTGAATATAACATGGTAGGCTAGCCACCTTTTCATGTTAGCATGTGTGATCTTCATGTATATCTTGTCATGCTAGCTTTGTAATATATCTTGGTGGATGATCCACATGAATATCGTGTCGTGCTTTAGCTTACTCTTTGTATTGGGTATGGCATATTGTTCATTTGGTATCATTTTAACTTAGTATCCTTGTATAATCCTTTGCATCTTGTTGACATGTTTGCTTGCCCATTCTTTTATTCATAAATGTAGAATCATGTTGCAATGCTTTAATTCCTCTCATTGGTATCATCATTGCATTGTGTGACATGAATTGAGCTTTATCTTGCTTTTGGGCTTTCCTTGTCTTTGGGTTGCATTTTCTCTTCTTTTTTATTGGAGTTAGAGCTTTTCTTTTGCCCCTTCTTTTTCTAGCTTTTCTTTGCTAGGCGTCTTTGATTGAGGGGGAGTTCGGCTTCATTTGACGGGGAGTTTGGACCAAGACTTGCTTTGGTTTTTGAACCCGCTTTTGATCTTTTAATTGGTATCACATTTGATCGTTCAATTGGATTTCATTTTCTTCAAGTGATATCATTTTTTTATCCTTCAATTGGTATCTTTTCTATGGTACTCAATTGGGATCCTTGGCGGTTCTTCTTTTGCCATGGAGCTTTTCATAGATTGGTTTGACCCCTCATGAGCTTTCTTGATTTGAGTCGAACCCCGTCTCTTTTAGCATCGCATTGCATTTGTATCATATTGCACCTTGTACACTTTGCACTAGATGAGCTTCTATTCTATATCCTTAGCATTGCCTTATGCTATTTGTGAGCTAGTGCATTGGCTGGTGATTGTATAGCAATGTGCAGCATATGCTCTTGATGATATTGTCATATAACCATGTTGAGCTAAATGCTTTTGTGAATCAAATGTTAATCTCGAATAGTAAATTCTGAAATGCTTATCACCCATGACTAGCTACCTATTTATGCATTGCTCTTGCTTGAATGCTAGCTCCATGTTTAGCTTCTACTTGGAATTCATGTTCTTTTCAATTGGATCAAAGATCTAGGTATCATTGCAAATGTTTAGCCCATGATGCATTCCTTGGGGAAGCATGGCTTCTTTTTGCCACAAAGGCACTTCATGTGACTTGGTTAATGTGAATGAAAGACAAATGCTAAAAAAAATTTAGTAATTCAGTAATTCACAAAGTTTTTGTGCTTAATGTGATATTCTTGCTTGCTTAGTTGTTACATGATGTCTACCAAAAGAAGTAGGCACATGGTTTCAACAAGCCTTGACATGACTTGTGATGCATATGTGGGTGTTTGCAATGATCTCCTGTTGAGAATGTATCTTCCTTGTATGAGCTCTGATGGCCTAGTTTAATTCTTGCTTGAGTGATTCATGATTAGGTGCTTGCTCATGTGGTGATACTTTTATAAATTGCAAAACTTGACAACTTGCTTCGTTTTTTTGCTTATATCATGATATCCTCCTGATGGCGATGCAATTGCTCTTTATGATCTATCTGCTTGTGCATTATCTCACTTGTAGTCTTTGCAAGTGCTTTGTGATATATTTGAGAAGCTTGGTAGGTTGTACCCATGGCATGCATTTTGTGCTCCCATGCGTATCTTATGTTTGCATTTAAGGGGGAGTCTTGCATTTAATGGGGAGTTTTGCATTTGAGGGGGAGCATGCATTCTTTTTCTCTTGTGCATGCATTTCATTGTGGCATGTTTTTAGGGGGAGTGCATGTGTTCAGGGGGAGCTTGTGAGTTTTGTGCCCTCTTTTGCTCTTTTGCCGGTCGTGTTGAGCTTATTACCTCTTCATGAGGGATCATGTGTTTTCGACCTTCACATGATTGGTGTTGAGCCCTTTCTGCCTCTTATTGAGGGATCATGTGTTATTTGTCTCGGTTGTGTCGAGCCGTTGGCCATGTCTTTGGGGACGGAGACTTTCCAAGTTGATTTGGCCTTTGTGATGCTTCTCATGCCAAGTGAATCCAATCTTTGCCTTTACATGGCTTTCAAGCACTTGGATGAGAGTTTTGCCAAATTGGTTTCACAACTTGGCTTTTACAGCTCTTCTCATCTCGAGTGACTTTAATCTTTGTTTTTACTTGGCTTTTGATCACTTGGATGAGATTTTCAGCTTTTGCCTCTCAAACCATTTTATTGTGCTTAAATGCTGTCAACACACTCATCAAGGCGGAGATTGAGAAAATCAAGTTGATATGAACCTTGATTTTATAGTGATGAGCGTTTGACAAATGTTAAAATGGCTTTGATGACATTTTGGGATTCATGAAGCTCTTGTGTCTGTTGCCTGACTTTTTGGTTGTCTTGTGGGATTCATCAAGGAGAAGATTGACAAATGGCTTTGATGCAACCTAGGATTTTTTTTTCGGAGCTTGCATGATCCCTTCTCATTTCAAGTGACCTTGTGTTTGCTTTTACTTGGTTGTTGGGCACTTGAATGAGTTCTCTTTTGCTTTCAAATTATCTTTTGTCAATGCACTTATCAAGGGGGAGATTGAGAGACCAAGTTGAGATGTGCCTTTATCTATTTGTGATGAGTGATTGACAAGATAATTTGAGGCTTTACCGGTTCAGTTCATATTTCATATG
Organism: Setaria italica; assembly: GCF_000263155.2. Taxonomy (NCBI): domain Eukaryota; kingdom Viridiplantae; phylum Streptophyta; class Magnoliopsida; order Poales; family Poaceae; genus Setaria; species Setaria italica. The sequence continues at coordinate 19,468,948 of NC_028457.1, forward strand.
TGCATGATATGCTAACGGCTAACCGGATGTGATGCGTTGTGTGAGTTGTGTAGTGGTGTTTGAGTATACCATACGTTGTGTGTTGTGTCTCTTGGCTTGTCATGTGCAGGTGTAGGATGCGACATGGTAGTCGACGGCATGAGGTGAAGGTCAAGCGTGAAAGGTCCATGTCGATGTACTAGGGCTGTGAAGGGTGGACACGAGTAGGCTTGGACTGAGGGACCCGAGGAGTCCGGGTGGAGTCATGGGCGATCCACATGGTGCACAGAAGATTAAGAGTACACGGATGGGATGGAACGGCATCGGTCAAGTCAAGCGGGCGGAGGCGAGTCGAGTAGGCGTCGAAGGCTTGGCGGAGGCCAGGCACGCGTCAACATCGGTGAGTCACATCGTGTGCGGCATGCAAGAGATTTTGACTGGTTTGACCTCAAAACCGGGGGTGAGTCACGCCAGGAGGGTGTGCAAAGGGTTTGACCAGTTTGACCTCAAAACCGGGGGTGAGTCACACTAGGTGGGTGTGCAGAGGGTTTGGGTGGTTTGGGCCTCAAAACCACTGCGCAGGCTGATGAGGACACCACGAGTACATCTACACCAGCAGCACCTCAGGCGCCTCCAGTTGCTCCTCCAGTTGGGCCAATCACTCGAGCCCGTGCGAGAGAATTAAACTTCATCATGCTGTTAAGGAACGAAGGCCCATCGGAATAAGAAGATGGCCCAACAGGGCAGCCCAGGTGGGGCGCCTAGGGTTGGGCGCCGTGACCCCTTCGGACTCCAGGGGCTGCGCCCCCTTTATTTAGTCCGAGTCCTTTTTGTTTACGACTTGAGTTTTGTTTTACATCTAGCTTTAGCTACTCTTGAACACGCGCAAATACGCGCTGTCCTTGTGATTCAGAACTCCACCTTCGAGTGATATTTAGATTGCTCGCCTCTCTTTCTTGTTCGTTCTTCGATTGCGGACAGGAATCGATCTTCGTGATCAGGCTGATCTCGCACCGGCGAGGTTGGTAACCATCGGGAGTTGGTTCAGCGATTGCATTGGCGCTTCGGGTTCGCTCGTCGTAGTCGGATCGTGAGGGTCTACTTCCACCAAGTCGAATTTATCTCCACTCACCGAAAGATCGGGCACTCCGACTCTATCAAGTGGTATCAGCTTTCCAGGTTGATCGGTGAGTTTTACCGAGTGTTTTTCCCTTCCTACAGTCCACAAAAACCAAAACAAATTTTTTTCAGGTTAGATCCTTTGTCCCAGCAACCGTTTAGCCTCGCACATTCTTTCAATAAGTGTCTTTGTTGAATTTGTGTGCCTACTCGTTCAATTGTTGCTGGTTACTTGTGTTTAATCTTTTGTTTCTCATTTTTCATCTAACCCTAGTTTTGGAGTACTCCACATAGTTCTACGACGAGCATATTTTGTTTCTCCAGGCAATCGCTCCTCCAATCTTTCGTGAGTTCCACCGGTTGGTTGCAGTTCGCCCCTGTGTGCGTGGTAAGAACGGATAAGAATTTGATAACAGCACTAGTGTGAGCGCCTTGTGAGCTGTTACACCCCTATTTTGTCGTCGCTTGTGTTCTTGTCTTTGCGCTACCCATGGCAGATGATGTCGACGCGGGGGCTAACCAGCTGCAGGGCATACGGGCGCAAGTTGAAGGGCTTGTCACTGACATTCAGACGATTCATGAACGGCTGGACTTGACGATCTCCTCGACGACCGAGCGGTGTGATCAGCTCGACCTTGCACAGACGGCCGCTAAGGCCACACTCGACTCAGTTGTGGCAAGACTCGATGCATTGCACACTACAGTCGCAGAGTTGCAGCAGGGTTATGGTGGTGACTCGGACCAGGACGATGGCGACCGCCGAGGCCGTGCCCGCCGCGTGCCACGCCGTTCCGGTGGTAATGATTCCTTTTCCAAGATTAAATTTAAAATCCCACCTTTTAATGGCAAATATGATCCTGCTGCCTATCTTGATTGGGAATTAGAAGTTGAACAGAAATTTTCATGCCATGATATTCTTGCTAATTCTCAAGTTAAAGCTGCTATTAGTGAATTTACTGATTTTGCTTTAATTTGGTGGCGTGAATATAAACACAAACATCCCAATACCATTCCAACCACTTGGGAGCAATTAAAAACTGCTATGCGCCACAGATTTGTGCCTTCTTATTATGCTCGCGATTTGCTTAATAAAATGCAACGTTTTCAGCAAGGTTCCAAATCTGTTGAGGAATATTTCCAGGAATTACAAATAGGAATGATTCGTTGTGGGTTATTGGAGGAAACCGACGCTGCTATGGCCCGTTTTCGTGGTGGTTTGAACCGCGAAATTCAGGATATACTTGATTATAAGGACTACACAGATATGACAACATTATTTGAATATGCTTGCAAAGCTGAACGTGAAGTGCAGGGACGCCGCTCGAAGACATATTCTAACTCTTTTGCAGGAAGAAGCTCGCCATCCAACTCCGCACCCGCTCTCCCTGCGCCACCCACGCCCACCACTACACCGCGCGAGCGAACGGCAAAACCTGCAAGCGCTGCCCCTTCCACAGGCGCCGCCCCTCCCACAGGCCGTACACGGGATATTCAGTGTCATCGTTGCAAAGGATTCGGCCATGTGATTCGGGACTGTCCGAACAAGCGCACTTTGCTTCTTCGTGACGATGGTGAGTACTCTTCCGCTAGTGATTCTGAAGATATTCGACATGCGATGCTTGCCACTGACCATGCAGCTATGGAGGTACATGTCAACCCGGGCGACGCCGATAGGTATGAAAGTCTTGTTGTGCAGCGTGTTCTTAGTACACAGGTCGCCCCGTCCGAGAAGAATCAGCGACACACTCTTTTCCATACCAAGGGCGTTGTGCAGGAGCGGTCGATTCGCATCATCATCGACAGCGGCAGCTGCAACAATTTGGCGAGTACCACGCTGGTTGAAAAGTTGTCTTTACCCACTCGTAAGCATCCACATCCATATCACATTCAATGGCTTAATGATGGTGGGAAAATTAGAATTACTCGCTCAGTCCGTGTTCCTTTCTCCATGGGTGCTTATTCTGATTTTGTCGATTGTGATGTTATTCCCATGGAAGCATGCTCTCTGTTACTTGGGCGACCTTGGCAATATGATACTGATAGCTTGCATCATGGTCGTTCAAACCACTATTCTTTCATGTTTAAGGGTCAGAAAATAATTATACATCCAATGACACCTGAACAAATTCTTAAAGATGATCTTGCTAGAGCTGCTAAAACTGCTAAACAACTTGAACCATCGACATCTCTTAATTCTGAAATCAAGTTGAATGCTCCTGTTTTGCTTGCCACACGTGCTGATTTTGATGAGTTACGCGATGCTCCTTTGCCATGCTATGCCCTTATATGCTCTAGTGTGCTCGTTTCACTTGATGATGCACCATCTTTGGATATTCCCCCTGCGGTTGCTAACATTTTGCAGGAGTACGCTGATGTCTTTCCAAAAGATTTGCCACCGGGACTTCCACCACTTCGTGGCATTGAGCACCAGATCGACCTCATTCCCGGCGCACAGCTTCCGAACCGCGCACCGTACCGTACAAATCCGGATGAGACGAAGGAAATCCAGCGCCAGGTACAGGCATTGCTTGACAAGGGTTATATTCGTGAGTCTCTTAGCCCTTGCTCCGTTCCTGTGTTACTTGTTCCAAAGAAAGATGGCTCATGGCGTATGTGTGTAGACTGTCGTGCTATTAATAACATTACCATTCGCTACCGATACCCTATACCACGCCTTGATGATATGCTAGATGAGCTTAGTGGTGCCATTATTTTCACTAAGATTGATTTGCGTAGTGGCTACCATCAGATTCGCATGAAATTAGGTGATGAATGGAAAACGGCTTTTAAAACGAAATTTGGGTTATACGAATGGTTGGTTATGCCGTTTGGTTTGACAAATGCTCCCAGCACATTTATGCGTTTGATGAATGAAGTTCTGAGGCCCTTCATAGGATTGTTTGTAGTTGTCTATTTTGATGATATCCTCATTTACAGCAAGTCTATGGAAGAGCATTTAGAACATTTGCGTGCTGTTTTTGATGCATTGCGTGCGGCCCATTTATTTGCTAACCTCGAAAAATGCATGTTTTGCACACAACGTGTCTCGTTTCTTGGCTATGTTGTTACTCCACAGGGCATTGAGGTGGATAGCAGCAAGATTGATGCCATTCGGGAGTGGCCTACACCGACAACGGTTACACAAATTCGAAGCTTTCTTGGCCTTGCAGGTTTCTACCGTCGGTTTGTTCGTGATTTTAGCTCCATTGCAGCGCCTCTACATGAGCTTACAAAGAAGGATGTTCCCTTTGCTTGGAGTGCTTCACAAGAGGTTGCGTTCAGCACCTTGAAAGATAAGTTAACCAATGCTCCTCTCTTGCAGTTGCCTGATTTTACTAAAGTGTTTGAGCTTGAATGCGATGCTAGCGGTATTGGGCTAGGTGCTGTTTTATTACAAGAAGGAAAACCGGTTGCTTACTTTAGCGAAAAATTAAGTGGTGCTAGCTTGAATTATTCTACTTATGATAAGGAGCTTTATGCTTTAGTGCGCACTTTGCATACTTGGCAGCACTACCTTTGGCATCGTGAGTTTATAATTCATTCTGATCATGAGGCTTTAAAACATATTCGTACCCAAACAAACCTGAACCGTCGTCATGCTAAATGGGTAGAATTCATTGAGTCTTTCCCTTACATTATTAAACACAAGAGCGGGAAGGAAAATGTCATTGCTGATGCTTTGTCTCGTCGCTATACCATGCTGTCACAGTTAGATTTTAAAATCTTTGGCTTGCAAACTGTGAAGGATCAATATGTGCATGATGCTGATTTTAAAGATGCTTTCGGCCACTGTATTCATGGCAAACCATGGGGCAAATTTCACATACAGGACGGGTTCCTGTTTCGCGCTAACAAGCTGTGTGTTCCAGCTAGCTCGGTTCGTCGTTTGTTGTTACAGGAAGCGCATGGAGGCGGTCTCATGGGGCACTTTGGCGTCTACAAGACGCATGAAGTGCTGGCTGCCCACTTCTTTTGGCCCCGGATGCGCGCTGATGTTGAGCGCCTTGTTGCCCGCTGCCCTACTTGCCAGAAAGCTAAGTCACGATTAAACAACCATGGTTTGTACATGCCTTTGCCTGTTCCTACTTCCCCTTGGCTTGATATTTCTATGGACTTTGTTTTGGGATTGCCTAGAACTAAGAAGGGGAGGGACAGTATTTTTGTGGTTGTTGATCGTTTCTCCAAAATGGCTCATTTTATACCTTGTCATAAGACTGATGATGCTAGCAATGTTGCTGAATTGTTCTTTCGCGAGATTATTCGTTTGCATGGTATTCCAAATACAATAGTCTCTGATCGTGATGCTAAGTTTCTCAGTCATTTTTGGAGATCACTATGGAATAAAATGGGAACTAAATTGCTGTTTAGCACCACTTGTCACCCTCAGACTGATGGACAAACTGAGGTGGTTAATCGAACCTTGTCCACTATGCTTAGGGCTGTTTTAGATAAACACTTGAAACGTTGGGAAGATTGCTTGCCTCATGTTGAGTTTGCTTATAATCATGCAACGCATTCTTCTACAAAGATGTGTCCTTTTCAAGTTGTTTATGGTTATATTCCTCGGGCGCCTATTGATTTGTTTGCACTTGATGCCGAGGACACCCCACACATAGATGCCGCTGCACATGTTGATCAAATGATTAGCTTGCATGAGCAAACTCAACAAAACATTGCTGCTGCTAATGCTAAATATCAGGTTGCGGGTAGTAAAGGGAGAAAACATGTTACTTTTGCACCGGGTGATCTGGTTTGGTTGCATTTGAGGAAGGACCGTTTTCCTACCTTACGTCGTTCTAAATTGATGCCACGTGCGGCTGGTCCTTTTAAAGTGCTAACCAAGATTAATGATAATGCTTATATCCTTGACCTGCCTGCGGAGTTTGGTGTTTCCACGAGTTTTAATGTTGCAGATTTGAAACCGTATGTGGGCGAAGATGAGGAGTTGCCGTCGAGGACGACTTCAGTTCAAGAAGGGGAGGATGATGAGGACACCACGAGTACATCTACACCAGCAGCACCTCAGGCGCCTCCAGTTGCTCCTCCAGTTGGGCCAATCACTCGAGCCCGTGCGAGAGAATTAAACTTCATCATGCTGTTAAGGAACGAAGGCCCATCGGAATAAGAAGATGGCCCAACAGGGCAGCCCAGGTGGGGCGACAGGGCAGCCCAGGTGGGGCGCCTAGGGTTGGGCGCCGTGACCCCTTCGGACTCCAGGGGCTGCGCCCCCTTTATTTAGTCCGATTTACATCTAGCTTTAGCTACTCTTGAACACGCGCAAATACGCGCTGTCCTTGTGATTCAGAACTCCACCTTCGAGTGATATTTAGATTGCTCGCCTCTCTTTCTTGTTCGTTCTTCGATTGCGGACAGGAATCGATCTTCGTGATCAGGCTGATCTCGCACCAGCGAGGTTGGTAACCATCGGGAGTTGGTTCAGCGATTGCATTGGCGCTTCGGGTTCGCTCGTCGTAGTCGGATCGTGAGGGTCTACTTCCACCAAGTCGAATTTATCTTCACTCACCGAAAGATCGGGCACTCCGACTCTATCACAGGCAGGTTTGCCGGTTTGGGCTCAAAACTGGGGGCGAGTTCGATGTGGCCAGACAGCGTCGACTCGGAGGACGCGTGGCACCATTGCGAAGCTTGCGTCGAGTCGAAGCGAAGTCATGCAGGCGCCGAGTCCGTCTGATGAATGAATCAAAAGGTGGACGATTTTGCCCCTAGGGGGTTTGGAGTTGTATGCTTAATGTAAGGGCATTTTGGACATTGGCCAAATGCCTATATATCTGTATGAGGGCTGTTTGGAGCAGCCATCTCCTTGGGGCTAGTAGATGGTAGTCTACTCATTTTGTTTGTGAGAGGCTTTGGGAGAGAGGTGAGGCGAGAGAGGAGAGGATCTTTGTTTGATCTTTTTGCCATCCTAGCTTTGATTGTGCTAAGGAGTGGCTTGTAACTGGACAAGGTGGAATAATCCAAGAATCTATTTCGTGCCATCTTTTTGCATCCCATTTGAATTTGCAATTTCCGTTTGTGTTCTTTGCATTCTTATTTTCTCACTTTTCTTCCCTCTCATGTTTTTTAGTCGATTCGTGTTTTGTGGGGAGTTTTTAGTCAATCCGATTGTTTGGAAATGAACTAGCACATGAGTTGAACTTTCGATCGAAGGGATTTGATTGAAACCTCACGAGTTCATAGATCGGGTCGATTCAAGTTTAGGTGTTGAGAAAATAGAGTTCTTCACAAGATTTGAAATTCCCTTTGATTCACAAATCTTTTAAGAATGATTTCTTATGAGAAGCTTCTTTACTATGTTGTGAAGTTATGGTTCAAATTTCGTTATTTTTGGAGGTCGTTTGACCCCGTTTAGGATTTTTCTACCATCTTCGTGCAGGCTGTTTTGGAATTCCGGAAATCTCTGGACATAGTTTTGGAAATCTCCGGACCTCCAAAAATTTTAGAAGGTTTCTCCGGAAATTTCCGCATGTCCAGAATTTTCCGAAGCTTCCTCCGGTTTTTCGGCACAGAGGTGTTAGTTTTCAAAGTTTGTCTTTTGGAGCTTGTTTGGAGTCTTTCTTGCTTCCATTATTCTCAAATTGGGTTCCTAGCATCATTCCTAGGTCCATTAGCTTGTGCATAGCTAAGAGGACTTGATTTTGCTAGAAGAGAGGCTTGTGGGTTTTTAGCCAAAGTTCGTGGAGAAAATTTGAATCGGCTCCCATTCACCCCCCTCTGGTCGCCTTTCTGGTCTTTCAAAGACCATTGTGGCAGAGCCACCCAATTTAACCCGGCTAAAGTGTGTTCAACATCATCTCAAATGCGAATAGACGCTTTAATCGAATTAAAATGGTAATCTGTCAGATTTCACCTGATACAATCACGTATTTCTAATCAAAACAAGCATACAAATCGAGTTACAAAGCATAAAGTGGCTCAAAGTTCAAATCATAAGAGCGTTCAGAGTTCAAAGCAATGAAACAAATAACGATAAGTCTAATGTCGATACACGATACCATGGTGAAGCCGTCCATGATTTCACTCACCACGGTCCTCGCCCACCAAGGACGGTACCCTTCAACCGTCCATCCCGGAGGAAGCTGGCACGGCCAAGTCACACTAGCAACCATATCCTCAACATCAACATTACCTAAAACCATAGCCACAAGCAAGATTGAGTATACTAATACTCCGCAAGACTTACGCGTCAGGTAGTATCTAATCCACCGACTCCTAGACATTCAAGACTTTTTGGCTGAGGGGTTTGTTTTTGCCAAAAGCTTCTAAAGTGGATCCTTTCAAGTTTTAGCATCAAGTTCTAGTTGATTAACCATTCTAGATAAGCACCTATTCTAAGCAAGCATGGTAGAACAAGCAATTTAATCAAGCATCAATATTAAGCATCATCCTTGTTCATCTTCTTACTCATGCATAAAGGCAGTCCAGCAGTCCGAAACTATGAGAAGCAGATGATTCGAATCGAATTTCGTGACCTTGCAAGGTGGACCTAAACACACGACATATGCGTACCACGCTGGGTTCACATACATCAACCGTTTCATCGATCCCCGGCACGTGTCTAGGGCCCACTTCCCTTGGATACAATGCCCTAACGGTCTTGAAATCGATGCTGTACCGAGGCTGCACTTGTACCCACATGATGCATCAGGGGAACCCGGTTCCAGAGAGTGGAGGGAGTATGTCCACGCCCTGGTTCAATCAGGTACTAGGCTTCCCAATCCCATACTCGGTATGTGTTTAGTATGTTCAAATACTTGACCACAACTCTACCACATTTCGATCTTAGTAGTTTTCCTCTAAACAGACGGGATATCCACCATTCAGAACATATTACCAAGCCCCGCCCGTCAACCTTATGATTCCAAGATAAGTAAGCAAGCAACCCCTATAGCTCGCGAGTGACATGAAATCACTCGACTTTTAACATGTCCCTTTTTAGCATAGCAACTACATGACTTAACATGCTAGTATTCAAGTCATGGTACTAGGAGCATGCAACTAAGGTTTTAGGCAACTCCTATGAACTTAATGCACAAACATAAGTAACATAAGTATTGCATAATTTGGAAACTAGGGTTATGCTCCGGGGCTTGTCTTCTTGTCCTACGTTAGCCTGGGTGTGGTAGAACCACCCAAATTAACCAGGCTAAAATGTACTCAACTTTGCCTCATACGCGAGTAGACACTTTAATCAAGTTAAAATGGTAGTCTGTCGGGTTTCACCTGATAAACCACTTGTCTCGGATCAAAACAAAACATACTCACACGAAGGCGAGTCCAGAGATTACAACAATCCAGATAGATTAATACAGATCCTAACTTCAATGATTACACCATAGTAGTTCATAATGCATATAAGTAATGTTTTTAGAGTTCAAGTAGCGGAAAATGAAGCGGAAGTCTAGCGTCGATACAACAATGCCATGGTGAAGCTTGCCATGACATCAGTTACCGTGATCCTCGCCAACTGAGGACGGGTCCCACTCAATAGTCCAACCCGGAGGGAGTTGGGATGACCGAGTTAAACTGGCAACCAAGTCAACAATAATACCTAAAAAAACATAGCCACAAGCAAGGCTGAGTATACTAATACTCAACAAGGCTTACCTGTCAGGTGGTAACTACTCCACCGACTCCTAGACATGCAAGGCTTTTTGGCTGAGGGATTTGTTTTGCGAAAAGCATCTAAAGTAGATCCTTACTTTTAAGTTTTAGCATTAGGTTTTATTGGCGCTAGAAATCGGTCAATCGAATCCCAGCATCTGACACACGACCTGGGAGAATCTGCTTAACTCCTGTTCGGGTGATTGCCCTGGTACGGTTCGCGCGGCGTGCCAGCCAATCTGACCTGTTGATTGGCAAGGAAGAATACGTGTCAGGTCCAGAAATCACGATCGGCTAAATTTCCGATCTCGAGAGAGCTATAAGGCAGCCGATCACTATAGCCTTGTAGATAGAAAAAACTACTGGAGTAATCAACACAATGCTATGATAACAACACTAGGAATAGATCTGATTGGCAATATATAAAATAGATGAATTTAATAGCAGAATGTAAAGAAAGCCGAAACCACCGATTCCTAGCTGGATAACTGGTAATAAAAACTAGAAAAACAGGTAAAACCTATGATTCTAGTAGATATCGATAACTAGTGAATAAATCTAAACGAAACAACAGCGATGCGCCCGAAGTTAAAGCTTAGAATTTACTCGGTAAATGGAACTTACAAGATCGGCCGGAGATCAAGTTGATGCAGCCCTGCCAACCCGTACGAACTCGTGAAAAGAGAAAGTATTTGGCGAAGTCGCCTGCTTCAAAGTAAGTACGAGGAAAAAGTAGTTGGTTGTATTGATTTGTTTATGATTACAGATTTACAAAGGTAGCTATTTATAGCCCCGTACAGATGACTCCTTAACTGACTAGAATTCTATCCCTATTTCAAATAGAAAACAAATATTTACAAGCACGATTCGCGCTAGGTTGGTTATTATACGCTTCATGGGCTGATCTCGCCCTTATCCTTCTATTCCTTTCCAAGCCCATACAGGCCCGATTAACCCAACCTCCTAATCGGCCGATTCCTTATCGGCAAAAGGCACCCGAATGGGAACCCGGCACGTTCGATCCGAAGCGAGGCAGAAGTCATCGGCCGATCTCGTACTGTAGCATCATTCGGCCGATTCCCAACTGTGCTTTTCCAATTTCCTCTCTTCTTGGCGCCGATTTTACTAGTGATGAAATCCGGCGTCAACACATGCCCCCCAGTTTCGGAGTAAAACATAGTCTTTTACTTCGAAATTCTTTACAACCTCCCCTCCGAAACGGTCGTAATGAAAATATCCTTCCGTTTCACGGTCTTCCAGCTGATGATTGCAATCTTTTCGAAACGGGCGCCCACGACAACCACTACTCCCGAAAAACTCGAAACACCGGCGCGGTAAAAATTCCATTTTTACCCTTCTTCAGACGCCCTTTAAATAGCGGTTCACCCCGCACTTCACCTTCAAGCTTATGTCTTTCTTCCTCAACGCGCGCGCCCTCTTCTTCCCTTAGCACCTTTCCCTTGTCGCCGAAGCTTCCTAGCGCCATCCTCCTGTTGCTTCTTCTCTTCCCCTCCAATGGCGGCTCCTTCTGGCAGCTCTCCAGTGCGCGATGCTCCGGAAGTAGCACCTCCGGCGGTAGTGGCGACAGCAGCTGCTCCATCGACAAAAGGAGCTTCATCGGAGATCCCAATGGCGATCCCCATCGCGGCCTCATCCTCCGTAGCTGCACCGGCGGCCACGCTGACCACACGGAACTTCATCCCAGAGGTTATTACTGAATCCTTCTTCTATCGGCAATGCATTTACTCTATATCTGTTTCTTACCTTTTTACACCCCCTTTTTTTTAGGTGGTTAGGCATCGCATTACTATCCATCTTACGGGAAATCCCGGCCTTATTTGCCTCGGACCCATGGGGAACCCAGATCCAATAGAGCTCATCAATCTAGAAACCCACAGAATCCCCTTCAAACAATCCACCATGGACCTGGATCACTGGTTGGGCACCTTTAGGTCTTGGCCGAATGAAACCCCAGGTTGGAGGGAGTGGTACCAACGGATAGCCGAGTCGAAGAGGGTCTCATGGGACGAGCTCAAAATCGGCCAGTGTATCAACCTGTCTTTATCCCAGATGGAGAGAAATGAACCGTTGGTAATAGCAGCTTCTTACTTTTGGTCTGATGCCCTCAACGCTTTCTTATTTGAGCATGGACCTATGACCCCCACACTGGCCGATGTGGTTCTGTTGACCGGCCTTGACACTTCCTCCTCGGACACACCTTTCCGCCTCTTAGCCGCAACGTCACATCGGCTGGACACAAGAGGAATCGGCCGGTGGAAAGGATTCATCAGATGCAATAAAAGAGCTGGGTCTGTTGAGAATAGGGAACACACGGCCTTCTTAATGATGTGGTTAGAAAAACACTTCTTTTGTGGAAGGGCAGCCGGCCCATCAACCAACACCCAGGCTTTAGCCGAAGCACTATCCGGAGGAACCCCTGTTCCCCTTGGGAAACACTTGCTAGGGGCGGCGTACCACATGCTCCACCAAATCGGCATCAAACTATCCAAGGGAGAGCCGATTGGAAACCCAGGTGGCCCCTGGTGGTTCATCAATTTATGGTTGAATCTTTATATGAGCAAGATTACTCAGCAGAATGTGGGTCACATGATGTTCCCTAACATCGAATCGGCAGAAGATGCTACCGCTCGTCGCCGATGCATGTCTTTTGGTGAAGCAGCATCGGCCTTTCCAGGTTGCACGTACTTTGCTACAAAAGTGGCCGAGTACTTCCGATGCTTTTACAACGGCTTTAATGAAGATGCAACCATCTGGTTTCCTTATCAGCGGGACGACCCAATCTTTGAACTCCCAACCTGTTTCGATTCGTCCACTGGCCGATTCGATGAAGAACTCACTGATGAGTTAATCAAGCCAGGAATCCTGCCAGCCAACTTCTTCTCAGGGAAAGATGCCCCCACGTACGAGTTCTACAACCCTTCTGTTGCAGCACGTCAGTTCGGCATGGGTCAGCTGCCAATTCAAGTGAATTTTGCTGGCCGAGTCAAGTTCAGAGATGAGCTCACAACAGGCTTGGACTACAGTCGGGTGCGAGACCGGGTCCCAGACTCCAACACTATTGATCTAAACAACTGGATAGTAGCCCCCTTCGCTGTTCAGCCTTTCAAACTTTGGTGGGCCGAGTGGAAACAGTTCCTCTTCTGCAATTCGGCATCGGCATACTGCAACCTCCTGGATCTAGCCAACATTGACCCGAACGCCGAGGTATCTTCCTTAGCTGATTTTTACTCTTTTTTCAACGCGACCAAACACTAACGTTTCACTATTTCTTCAGGCTGAAAATCGTACTCCTCCTACACACAGCCGGAGCGGTCGGCTAATAGAGGGTCACCATCCATACACCTCCTACCCTCTCATCGGCTATGACGCTCCGTCCATAGCCGTGATTGCTGGCCGATCAAAGCAAACTCAGAAGAGAGTCACCAAGAAGACCAGCCGCCGAGTCCGAGCTTGTATAGAATCGGCGGATCCTCCCATGCTTGTATCGGCAGAGACTCCGGCCGTGCCACCCCCTCAGGCCACCAGAGACATTGACACCCAAGTCGTCGCACAAGCCGGGGCAGCCGCCGCGTCATTGTTGTTAGAGGCCGTTCAGGTAAACTTATGTTTTAATCCTCCCGATTGTTGTTTTGATATTAATCCTTCTCATCTTAGACTGCACAGAGTACTCCCATGGACACACAACAATCGGCAGCAACCCAATCGACCATCGACGCGCCCCCGCTTCCATCCGTTGAGGTACAACGCTACTTCACCGATTCCCCTAGTATTTGCATAATATACTTATTCAACCTTCTGACACAGGTCATCGGTACGCCAAGCGCTCCTCAACCACTGGTCCTCTCTCAGGGAGCTGGTCCAAGCACCGTGCCGATCATCGTGGAGTCTTCCTCTTCTGATGAACCCATGGTACAAGCCCCTGAGCAGGGCACGACGGCTTCCCAAATGCAACATGAAGAGATTCGCTTCAAAGTGGTAAGATATCTTCCAGCTTTATTTAGCCGATTTGCTACCACCGTCAGCCGATTTATTTTTTCTTCTTTATTATCTCCAGGAACAGGACACCCCTGACAGCAGCCTCTTCTCTTTTGCGGTTGCCCTCTCCGACGATGAAGAAGTCTTCCGAGCCCTTCGTCACATGGCCGATCACGCCAAGCTGGCCAAAACTCGTGAAGAGGGGGACGCATTCAAACGTCAAGCTCAAAAGGTGCACCAGCATATCCATTTTCTGGAGGGCTCCCGCCCATGGATCGTCAGTGAGATAGACCGCCTCAAGCGCCGGAGGGCAGAGATTGCCAAGGAAATGGAGCAAGTGACCAAGGCAATCAGCGCCAAAGAGAAAAGGCTCCAAGAACTTCCTTCTGTCATTGCCGATTTGAAACAGGAGAGGCAGCACTTGGCCCACGAAGCCCTGAAGCTCCACCGTACTATGTCAGAAGTCCTTGGATCGGCGGATGAAGACCAACGGGTCCTGGACTCTACCGATCAGATCCGGCGTCGGGCGATCGCGGCTATCGATACCCTTCTGGGTAATCTGTAAAGGCACTAACTATTTGTACGAACCTTTAATAACTGCTTTGACCGTCCTTCGCGACGCCTCCTTTATTTATTGCCTTTCCTATTTCCGACGGGACGCATCCTTACCAAATTCCCACGCCTCTCTTTCTTATAAGTACCGGCCTAGGCACTTCCTTCCGAGAGCACCAGCTTGGCTTCGGTTTTATTCTCTCATCCGTTCTCGTCGGCGCGACCTTCTGTCATGTCTTCGTCGACTTCCTCTTCCTCTCTCAACCAGGTGAAACCCTGGCCTTGATTCCCCTCTCTCTTTTTAACTCTTGGGTAGAGGATGACCCTTTTTAATCTTTCTTTCTTTCAGCCACGGCGTCTTAGCCCCGAGCTCGAACGCGCCATCGAGCTCATACACTCTGATCCATTGTCGTCAGAGGATAAGGATCTGATCAGAGCTCATCGTGACGAACTTCAAGAACACGTCACTGCGGAGGCCCGTCGGGTCTTGGACTTTCTGGAGAGCAACGGCCGCCGGCGACCTCCAGCCGACAGAAGTCATCAACTTCCTCCGCGAGTCGCCCATGAAGACGCGGCGGTTGGAATGTCACGCCCGGCGTTGGACCGGAGCCACCCTCTCCCCCGTCAAGTCGAAGCAGAGGCTTCGATGAAGGAAATAGAAGAAGAGTACATCCGTCTCATGATAGAGCTAGGTCGGACTGAGAGAGAGCGCAAGAAAAAGAATAATTAGTTATTGTATTTTTTGTTCTAAGGGCGACTTGTATTTTGTCGGCCGTGTAATCCATCGTCCGTACCGAATGAATACATCGGCCGATTTTGACGATTATATGTTTGAACCGTTTTGTATTGGTTGTGTGCGATTGTATTACGATCAATCCCTTATGCTCCGACCCATATACTAGGGTAGTATCTTTTTAAGTACCTTCCGTTCAGAGCCCTAGTAAATCCTTCTCCCTCGATTGTTTCCAAAATATAAGCATTTCCTGGAGCACATCTGCCAATTTTATACGGCCCTTCCCATGTAGGGGACCACTTTCCGAACTTAGGATCTTTCGACCCAATCGGCAATACTAGCTTCCAAACCAAGTCCCCAGGGGAAAACTGTTTAACTCTGACCTTCTTATCGTACCACCTGGCTACTTTCTTTTTGTTTTCCTCGATGCTTATCAGAGCTCTCTATCGCTGGCCAGCCAAATCATCAAGTTCCCTTTTCATGAGTGACAAGTAGTCATCGGCCGTTAACTGGTCCTGGAGCGAAATGCGCCTCGATCCCGCCCTTGATTCCCATGGTAGTACTGCACCGTGACCGTACACCAACTGATAGGGAGATAACTTGGTGGCCCCATGACAAGCCATCCTGTACGCCCATAAGGCCTCAGTCAAACATAGATGCCACTTCTTTGGCTGCTCTTCAATTTTCCTTTTGATTAACTTAATTATCCCTTTGTTGGAAGATTCGGCCTGACCATTAGCTTGGGCGTAATACGGAGAAGAATTCAACAATTTGATGCCCATATTGGTTGTAAATTCTTCAAATTCCCCCGATGTGAACATTGTTCCTTGATCGGTCGTTATAGTCTGGGGAATGCCGAATCGGTAGACGATATGATCCCTTACGAAGTCGGCCATGATAGCCGATGTCACGGCTCTTAACGTAATTGCTTCCACCCATTTAGTAAAGTAATCGGTAGCCACCAGAATAAATTTGTGCCCTTTGCTTGATGGTGGGTAAATTTGGCCGATAAGGTCTATTCCCCATCCTTTGAATGGTCATGGTTTGATAATGGGATTCATGGCCGATGCGGGTGCACGTTGGACATTTCCAAACTTCTGACAATCCTGGCACCCCTTATAATATTTAAAACAATCTTCAAGGATCGTTGGCCAGTAATACCCATTATTTCTGATCATCCATTTCATCTTATGGGCTGATTGGTGTGCTCCACATACCCCTTCATGGATTTCTCCCATTAGAGTCTTGGCCTCCTCCATTCCCAGGCATTTGAGTAGGACACCGTCGATCGTTCGGTAGAACAGGTCATCTTCGAGCACTATGTACTTAGTGGCATGAAAACGTACTCGTCGTTCCACCTTTTTAGACGGATCTTTCAAGTAGTCGGCAATTTCTTTCCGCCAGTCATCGGCCGCGAGTTCCAAAGCCATAGCGCCTAGAATTGGCCGATATCCAGATGCGTGCTGGGCGAGCTTGTTGGCATCCTCGTTGTGGTCACTTGGGATGTACTCGATTACCGCCGATTTAAATTCTTTTAAGAGCTGTAGGCAATCTTCATAATAAATTCTTAATACATCGTCCTTGCATTCGGACCTCCCGGTTAATTGATCCACAATAAGCATGGAATCCCCGAAGACTTCGACAGAATCGGCCTTGACTTCTCTTAATAGTTGTAAGCCCTTCAATACAGCTCGGTACTCCGCTTGATTGTTAGTGGCGGTGGCTTCTATCGGCAGAGAAAAATCATAGCTTGCCCCCCGAGGCGATATGAGAACGATGCCGATTCCTTATCCAACCCCACATGATGACCCATCAAAATATAAAGTCCAAGGTGCCGGCTCTACGAGGGTAATCTCCGGTCCGCAGTGTTGGGCGACGAAATCGGCCATGACCTGGCCCTTGACGGCTTTTGCCGATTCATACCGCAGGTCAAACTCTGACAAAGCTAAGATCCATTTGCCGATTCATCCTTTCAAGATCGGCAGTGATAGCATGTATTTTACTACGTCGTCTTTGCATACGACCACGCATTCTGCCGATAGTAAATAGTGCCTGAGTTTGGTGCATGAGAAGTAAAGACATAGGCACAACCGCTCCACTGGAGGATATCTTGTTTCAGCGTCCAGAAGTCTTCTACTGACATAATAAATTACTCGTTCCTTGCCTTCGAACTCCTGGACTAGAGCCGACCCAATAGCCTTTTCATCAGCTGATAAGTATAATTTAAATGGCTTACCAGTCTGAGGAGGAACCAACACCGGTGGCGAGACCAAGTACTGTTTGATATCTTCCAATGCTTTGCGTTGTTCTTCCCCCCATATGAACTCCTGGTCAGGCTTCAACTTCAACAGTGGCGTGAACGCCTGAATCCGCCCGGACAGATTAGATATGAATCTTCTGATGAAATTCACCTTGCCGATTAAAGACTGTAATTCAGTTTTATTCTGCGGGGCCACGACTTTGTTGATAGCCGCTATGGTCTTCCGGTTGATCTCTATTCCCCGCTCGTGCACCATGAATCCTAAGAACTGTCTGGCGGACACGCCGAAGGCACATTTATTGGGGTTCATCTTCAGCCCATGTTTCTTGGTGCACTCCAGCACTCTTTGCAAATCAGCCAGATGCTCTTCGTGACCTTTGGACTTGACTACGACGTCATCGATGTAGATCTCTACCAGAATGCCAATGAGCTTGTGAAATATGTAATTCATGGCTCTCTGATACGTAGCGCCAGCGTTCTTCAAGCCAAAAGTCATCACCACCCACTCGAATAAACCAAGGTGGCCTGGGCATCTTAAGGCCGTTTTGGGTATGTCCTCTTCGGCCATAAGTATTTGATTGTACCCAGTGTTTCCGTCCATGAAGCTAATAATCTTGTGCCCCGCGGCAGCGTCGATCAGCACATCGGCCGTTGGCATGGGGTAACCATCCATCGGTGTGGCCTGATTAAGATTCCTGAAATCAACGCAAACGCGTAGCTTTCCGTTCTTCTTGTACACTGGTACAATGTTGGAGATCCACTCAGCATAACAGCATTGCCAAATAAATTTTGCTTCGATTAGCCGAGTTATTTCAGCTTTTATGTCTAGTAGAATCTTAGGATTGCAGCGCCATGCAGGCTGTTGGTATGGCCGATGTTCAACCGGGCATCTCATGATACTCCCAAGCAAAACAATCCTTAAATTCTCTTAACAAATTTGTCAATTTACATTTGTATTCTGGGTCTAAATTTGCACTAATATAAGTCGGCCTTGGTTTGGTACCATCGCCTAAGTCTATCATTTCTAGTGAATCAGCCGACGTGAACCCGTGCCCTAGCTTCCCATCTTCTCGGGCGAACTGATCCATCTATTCTGAGTCTTCGGAGCCGACTGCTCGGATCGGCTGCAGGCCAAAATCGGTGACCTTCAGTAAATCGGTCTCCCATACTCTGCCGGATATGCACCTGACGGTTTCGCAGCTCCACTGCTGCGTGTCGGCTACCGCGATGCTGTATGCGGAATCGGTGTTGACTACCTCGATGTTGTCGCCGACCCATTGTACAAGACATTGATGCATTGTTGATGGGATGCAGCAATTTGCGTGTATCCAGTCCCGGCTGAGTAGCATGTTGTAGGATCCTTTGCCATTAATAATAAAGAAGGTGGTGGGAAGGGTCTTACTGCCGATGGTGAGGCCGACGCAGAGAGCGCCGCGAGCGTTTGACACGTTGCCTTCGAAGTCTTTGAGCATCATGTCTGTCTTGGTCAAGTCATCATCCCTCTTCCCAAGCTTCCGGAGCACGGCATATGGCATGATATTAACCGCAGCTCCTCCATCTACCATTAATCTGGTGAGGGGGCGACCGTTGACATGCCCTTTGAGGAACAAAGTTTCCAGGTGTTGTCGTTTGTCATCCTCGGGCTTCTCGAACGTGGCCATCATTGGCTCCAAAGCCAACTGTGCCATCTGCTCTTCTATCACCGACATATCCTGTCGATCGGCAGGAGTCATGAATTCCATCGGCAGTATGAAAACCATGCCAATATCGGCTGCCGATTCATCACCTGCCGATTCGTCGTCCCCTTTATCGTTTCTTTTGGGGAGCCATACCCGAGGCCTCCCTTCCTTCTTGTCCGTCGTGCTCTGTTGTTCTTCTTCCTGCTGTTCCTATTGGCGGAGACGTTGGATTCTTCGTTTTTGATATTTGGTCAATCTGTCGGGACACCATCTGGGGTTTATTGGTTTGCCCCCTAACTTGGCGCGTTCCCACTCCGGTTCGCGCCCTAAAGGGTTCTCGTCTGTCACCCGAGCGTCGGCCATCTCTTCAAGCCGACTGTGAACGTTGGCCCTATTTCCTGGCCGGTCGCGTCGATCAAACTTGCCCCCCGGTCTGTCACGGCGTCTATCTTCCGACCGGTCATATCGGTCACTTCTGCCCCCCAGCTGATCACGCATGGGAGGGCGCTGGTCATCTTGGTTGCGCCAATTCCTGCTGATCGGTTCTGGTCTTCCATCTCTGGAGTGAGACCTGTTGAATGGCCGACTACCACGATACAGGCCGTTGCATTCTGGGCAATTATCGGCTAAAGGTAGCCTGAGGTTGCTTTCCCAACAGTGGATGAAGAACGGGCACCTCCAGTGATCCTCGTGCCACCGCATCGCTTCTTCCCGGGATCTTGAGCGTTCATGTTGACGTTGGTATTTTTGGAGCAGGAACTGGGAAGTAATGATAGAGTTCACGAAGAAGCAAAGTGCGCTTGTTCGGACAGTCCCGAATCACATGGCCAAATCCTTTGCAACGATGACACTGAATATCCCGTGTACGGCCTGTGGGAGGGGCGGCGCCTGTGGAAGGGGCAGCGCTTGCAGGTTTGGCCGTTCGCTCGCGCGGTGTAGTGGTGGGCGTGGGTGGCGCAGGGAGAGCAGGTGCGGAGTTGGATGTCGAGCTTCTTCCTGCAAAAGAGTTAGAATATGTCTTCGAGCGGCGTCCCTGCACTTCACGTTCAGCTTTGCAAGCATATTCAAATAATGTTGTCATATCTGTGTAGTCCTTATAATCAAGTATATCCTGAATTTCGCGGTTCAAACCACCACGAAAACGTGCCATAGCAGCGTCGTTTTCCTCCAATAACCCACAACGAATCATGCCTATTTGTAATTCCTGGAAATATTCCTCAACAGATTTGGAACCTTGCTGAAAAAGTTGCATTTTATTAAGCAAATCGCGAGCATAATAAGAAGGCACAAATCTGTGGCGCATAGCAGTTTTTAATTGCTCCCAAGTGGTTGGAATGGTATTGGGATGTTTGTGTTTATATTCACGCCACCAAATTAGAGCAAAATCAGTAAATTCACTAATAGCAGCTTTAACTTGAGAATTAGCAAGAATATCATGGCATGAAAATTTCTGTTCAACTTCTAATTCCCAATCAAGATATGCAGCAGGATCATATTTGCCATTAAAAGGTGGAATTTTAAATTTAATCTTGGAAAAGGAATCATTACCACCGGGACGGCGTGGCACGCGGCGGGCACGGCCTCGGCGGTCGCCATCGTCCTGGTCCGAGTCACCACCATAACCCTGCTGCAACTCTGCGACTGTAGTGTGCAATGCATCGAGTCTTGCCACAACTGAGTCGAGTGTGGCCTTAGCGGCCGTCTGGGCAAGGTCGAGCTGATCACACCGCTCGGTCGTCGAGGAGATCGTCGAGTCCAGCCGTTCATGAATCGTCTGAATGTCGGTGGCAAGCCCTTCAACTTGCGCCCGTATGCCCTGCAGCTGGTTAGCCCCCGCGTCGACATCATCTGCCATGGTTAGCGCAAAGACAAGAACACAAGCGACGACAAAATAGGGGTGTAACAGCTCACAAGGCGCTCACAGTAGTGCTGTTATCAAATTCTTATCCGTTCTTACCACGCACACAGGGGCGAATTGCAACCAACCGGTGGAACTCACGAAAGATTGGAGGAGCGATTGCCTGGAGAAACAAAATATGCTCGTCGTAGAACTATGTGGAGTTCTGGGAAGGCTGCACTCAAATGAAGGATTAGCACAATCAAACAATAATGCAAAGTTGAAAGATAGTGCCAAACACGTAACAAGAGTTGCTGGTAACAAGGAAAATCGAAAGAACAGAGGCAAGGTGGAGAGGGCGCACCTCTTGTTTTTTTTTATTTCTGGTTTTTTTTTCACAAAGGGTGCCCCAAAACTGATAATATGAACACAGAGGATCTCAAATATCAAATTGCGGCACACACTTTTTCCGAAAGTACAGGGGTATTCCGGTAAAAAAAAGATACGGATTTGAAAGGCTGGCACGGAATGCGTGGGGGGGGGGAATTTACCCCAGAGAGTCGTGACCCAGGAGGAGTCACGGCGCGCGCAAAGGGAGGTTCCACCGAAACAAATCCGAATCACCTTCCTTCTCCCTGTTGGATTCTTCTTCTTCTTTTTTTTTTTTTGCTTCTTTCCCCTTTTTTTTGCACTTTCCTTTTTTTTTATTGCTTTCGATCTTTTTTTTTGATAGGGGAGGGGCGATCGGAGTAGTGGGATGGCGCGACGCGGTTGTCGCGGGGGGAGGTGCGGTGGGTGCGGCTGGTAGGGTTGGCGAGCAGCGGAACGGCGGCGGCGGCGAAAACTAGGGTTAGATGAAAAACGAGAAACAAGAGATTAAACACAAGTAACCAGCAACTATTGAACGAGTAGGCACACAAATTCAACAAAGACACTTATTGAAAGAATGTGCGAGGCTAAACGGTTGCTGGGACAAAGGATCTAACCTGAAAAAATTTGTTTTGGTTTTTGTGGACTGTAGGAAGGGAAAAACACTCGGTAAAACTCACCGATCAACCTGGAAAGCTGATACCACTTGATAGAGTCGGAGTGCCTGATCTTTCGGTGAGTGGAGATAAATTCGACTTGGTGGAAGTAGACCCTCACGATCCGACTACGACGAGCGAACCCGAAGCGCCAATGCAATCGCTGAACCAACTCCCGATGGTTACCAACCTCGCCGGTGCGAGATCAGCCTGATCACGAAGATCGATTCCTGTCCGCAATCGAAGAACGAACAAGAAATAGAGGCGAGCAATCTAAATATCACTCGAAGGTGGAGTTCTGAATCACAAGGACAGCGCGTATTTGCGCGTGTTCAAGAGTAGCTAAAGCTAGATGTAAAACAAAACTCAAGTCGTAAACAAAAAGGACTCGGACTAAATAAAGGGGGCGCAGCCCCTGGAGTCCGAAGGGGTCATGGCGCCCAACCCTAGGCGCCCCACCTGGGCTGCCCTGTTGGGCCATCTTCTTATTCCGATGGGCCTTCGTTCCTTAACAGCATGATGAAGTTTAATTCTCTCGCATGGGCTCGAGTGATTGGCCCAACTGGATGAGCAACTGTAGGCGCCTGAGGTGGAGGAGCAACTGGAGGCACCTGAGGTGCTGCTGGTGTAGATGTACTCATGGTGTCCTCATCAAGTAATGCGTGGCTCTTCCGATTCGCCATCTTCGTCCTCCATCCGCCGCTTTCCTTTGACGTCTTCAGGCGTTGCTTGATTTCTAGGATCTACGGCACCACTCTTTTTAGCCGATTCGTATGTCAGCACCTTTGTTTGGAGTGAGTTCTTCCCCGTATCAACCATGTTGGTGGGAAAAGGGTGCTGGTCGATCTTCATCGGCTTGGCCGATTTTGTCGGTACTTCAAATTTGAGTCTGCCCTGCTCAATGGCCGACTGAATCTGCTGCCTGAAGATTTTGCACTCATTAGTATCATGGGATGTGGCGTTGTGCCACTTGCAGTATTTCATCTTTTTTAGTTGTTCGGCAGAAGGTATTGTATGATATGGCGAGAGTTTAATCTGTCCTTCCTGGAGGAGAAGGTCGAAGATTTTATCGGCCTTTGTTGTGTCAAAACCGAACGCCTCTGGCTCCTTTTTTCCGAACGGGCATGATATTGGCTTCTTTCCCTTGACCCATTCCGCAAGCCCGACCTCAACGTCTTCCTCCTCCTCCATCTCTTCCAGGAACGCCACTTTCTTCTGGAAATTCCTCCGTGGATCAAAAGAACGTACCTCCTGTCCAGACAATCGGTGGATGATCTAGCTTAAACTCTCGAACTCTTGTGAGGCGTATTTTTCTTTGATGTGGGGCAGGAGGCCTTGAAAGGCTATATCGGCCAGCTGCGCGTCGTTTAGAGCTAGGGAATAGCATTTGTTCCTGATTTCCCGAAACCTCTGTACATATGAGGATATCGGCTCGTCGCTTCTCTACCTGAGGCTGGTCAAATCGGACAGCTTCATCTCATGTACCCCGGCGTAGAAGTATTTGTGGAACTGTCTTTCTAAATCGGCCCACGTGATAATCGAGTTTGGCGGCAATGTCGTGAACCACTGAAAGGCCGAGCCAGACAGAGATGACGAGAACAACCGCACCCGTAGAGCATCTTGCGTAGCTGCCTCTCCGCATTGGATGATGAATCTATTCACGTGCTCCACGGTTGAAGTATCATCCATCCCCGAGAACTTGGTCAAGTCAGGAACTTTATACCGATGGGGAAACGGCAATAGGTCATATGTAGATGGGTATGGTGTCCTATAGGTGTAAGTTTGTACCTTCAGCTTTAAGCCGAATTGTTCCTGAATCACCTCCGCAATATGTGCCGATCAATCTGGTTGTTGCTGGTGAACCGTTGGCTGAGGTATTGGCACGTGCTGGTATACCGGAGGTGGAATAGCCTGATGCTGAGTGAAAGCAGGTGGCATCTGAGTGAAAGCCGGCTGTGAATTGAAAATCGGCTGTTTGAATGAGCCACTTGTTTCATCATACAATTTGAGCTCTGCTGTTTTATTCATCTCTGGTGCGACAGGCTGGTATGGCGGCACGGTCGGCCGAGTGGCTGCCTGGAAAGATGCCTGGAATGGTGGGCTTCCTTGACTGGCCGATTGATTCTGACCGGCCGTGGCTGATGGTGCCCCCAAGGCGATGGGCTAACCGGAGGGAACGGCGCAGAGGACAGTTGGATGGAGTTATACCCCATAGGAACTGATGATGAGGAAGCACCTGAACCCCCGACAGAAAATTGGATCGGCTGAGAAACCGAATTCAAATAACTCTAGTTTGGTGGAATCGGCTGAGTATATGCCGGTCCCCTATATCCTTGAGGTATCCCACCAGCGAAGGAGTTAACAACGGCGTTGTACACCATATTTGCAAGCACCGGGGACTGACCAATGAAGGCGTGATAAACGGACTGTTGGACCATATTGGCCATCTTGTCCGAGTCCTCAGAGATTGTGATCTGGCGGGGAGCTGGAAACGGAGTCTTCTTGATAGTCTCCCCGCTTCTGGAACGACCGAAAGACTGAAGGCAAGCTTTCCGGAACTGTGCCGTATGCTTATCCAGTTCTTCCTTCTGGTCGTCCTTTAGATCTGCTTCCGTCACCTCGATGACGTTATCTTCGGAGACTTCGGCAGCTTTCGACATAGTGGCGGTTGTATTTGTCCCACCAGGCGTGCCAAAAGTGTGTTGGCCCTAGAAATCGGTCAATCGAATCCCAGCGTCTGACACACGACCCGGGAGAATCTGCTTAACTCCTGTTCGGGTGATTGCCCTGGTACGGTTCGCGCGGTGTGCCAGCCAATCTGACCTGTTGATTGGCAAGGAAGAATACGTGTCAGGTCCAGAAATCACGATCGGCTAAATTTCCGATCTCGAGAGAGCTTATCAGCGAATCGGCCGATTTGCCGTAATAAAGAAAATCGGCTATAAGGCAGCCGATCACTGTAGCCTTGTAGATAGAAAACTACTGGAGTAATTAACACAATGCTATGATAACAACACTAGGAATAGATCTGATCGGCAATATATAAAATAGATGAATTTAATAGCAGAATGTAAAGAAAGCCGAAACCACCGATTCCTAGCTGGATAACTGGTGATAAAACTAGAAAAACAGGTAAAACCTATGATTCTAGTAGATATCGATAACTAGTGAATAAATCTAAACGAAACAATAGCGATGCGCCCGAAGTTAAAGCTTAGAATTTACTCGGTAAATGGAACTTACAAGATCGGCCGGAGATCAAGTTGATGCAGCCCTGCCAACCCGTACGAACTCGTGAAAAGAGAAAGTATTTGGCGAAGTCGCCTGCTTGAAAGTAAGTACGAGGAAAAAGTAGTTGGTTGTATTGATTTGTTTATGATTACAGATTTACAAAGGTAGCTATTTATAGCCCCATACAGATGACTCCTTAACTGACTAGAATTCTATCCCTAATTCAAATAGAAAACGAATATTTACAAGCATGATTCGCGCTAGGTTGGTTATTATACGCTTCATGGGCTGATCTCCCCCTTATCCTTCTATTCCTTTCCAAGCCCATACAGGCCCAATTAACCCAACCTCCTAATTGGTCGATTCCTTATCGGCAAAAGGCAACCGAATGGGAACCCGGCATGTTCGATCCGAAGCGAGGCAGAAGTCATCGGCCGATCTCATACTGTAGCATCATTCGGCCGATTCCCAACTGTGCTTTTCCAATTTCCTCTCTTCTTGGCGCCGATTTTACTAGTGACAAAATCCAGCGTCAACAGGTTCTAGTTGATTAACCATTCTAGGTAAGCACCTATTCTAAGCAAGCATGGTGAACAAGCAAATTTACAAACATCAATATTAACCATCATACTTTGTTCCTCTTCTTACTCAGTGTAGTATAATGATCAAGCTGTCTCAAACTGTGAGAGTCAGATGATTTGAATCGAGTTTGTTAACTTTGCAAGGTGAACCTAACCCCAAAATATATGCTACTGCCGCACCTGGTTCACATATATCAGCCGTACCCATCAATTTGCGAGGATTGTCTAGAGCCCACTTCCCTTGTGTCGTTGTCAAGATTAGCGGATCAAGACTATGGCTAGTAAATTTCATGTAAGGCTTCGGATGGTGCCGTGGGAAGACACGGGGTTAAACTGGTTCAGGCAAGGAAGGCCCTTCGTCCAGTATGAGGAGCAGCTTGTGTTGCCCACGTGGGGTCTGTAGTAGGGGTTATAGTCAGGAGAGAGAGGGAGCTGGTCCCAAGTCTCTTGGGTGTGCACTGATGCTCTAGAGGAGAGTATGTGTGAGTTCTGTTGGCTTTTTAGTTCTCCTGTCTTAGGCCCTCGGCTCTCCTTTTATAGCGCAAGGTGAGTTCTGGGTTACAGATGAGCCAGGTCTTAGGAAAAGTAAAAGAGATAAGCTAAATAAGGTAAAATACAAGGAGAAGGACCAAGTCCCTGGGTCGCCGCCTCCTGCTCCGGCCTTTGGCCCCTATCAGCATGTCCATCGGAGGAGGGCGGCTGTCTTCAGATCCTGTCGATGATCTCCTTAGTGAACATTGTCGCTAGGCATGATGATGATGCTCGGTCGTGGCGAGTGTACCCGTCGAGGAAGGAGGCTGACCCCTGTTGTCCTGCATGCGGCCCGTGGAACACGAACGTCGCATCCCTATCGCCAGACACGCGGGGCGTGGGAACTGGCGGAGCTCCCTCCTGTGCTGGGCGGCGCAGGCTATGAGTGCCTCAAGAAGAACCAGGGGTAGCCGCGGCCACTGTAGCCTGTGCGGTCGTGGCTACAATGTTTCACCCGAGTACTTGTGGCGGTCACGTCAAGGACGGCGGGCGCCTTTCTGCGCGTCAGAACCATGACGCATTTATAGCAAGATTGGTGAGAGGCCCACGAGATCTGCGCCCTCGTTTGTCGGTCTATGCCTGAGGCGGACCCTTGTCTTGTGGGCTCGGATGAGTCCGACCCCTACGCTCGGGGTTGGGCGAGGCGGAACCTCGCGGCGAGGGGTCAGGCGCTCGTGACCCTAGAACCGTGGGTCGGGTGAGGCGAAGTTCTACCATCGAGGGGTCGGGAGTGTCCGACCCCAGGGTCCTGGGTCGGGCGAGATGGAGCGGGACGCTCCCTGCCCATGCTGGGCTGGCAGTAGTTGTCATTACCGCAGGTGGGCCTGGGCCTTCATCATTGTTGTTTTAAAGGTCATTAGGAGGTCGTCCATATTTCCCCCCAACACCTTGGCATACAATGGCCAAATGGTTCAGGAACGACGCCGTACCGAGGCTGCTCTTGTACCCACATGAGGCCTCATGGGAACTTGGTTCCAGAGAGAGCGGGGTAAAGGTCCACACTGGTTCAATCAGTGTTGGTGTTTTAGACCGGCAACCCACCTAGGGGGTACCCCAGGTGGTCTTTTACGCGGTAAGGGTCGTCGAGAATCAAGGAATCAATGGTGACGCAAGGAACATGATTTAGACAGGTTCGGGCCGCTAGATCGCGTAATACCCTACGTCCTGTGTGTTGGTTTGTATTAATCTTGGGGGTTGTTCTTGTGTCCTTCTGAGGCGGGTCCCTACCCGGCTTTATATACGCGGGAGGGCAGGGTTACAAGTCTGAGTCCTAGTCGGGCACTATTACAGAGTTCTACTCGGCATCTGGCCCGAGTAGTTTTCCATAAACATACAAGACTAGTCCGAGAAGGATACGCCTATCCTTGTTCTGATCTTGTCCGAGTACGTCCCTTAGTGGGCCGTCCAAGGCCTAATCGTGGGCCTGGGGAGTATGCCCGACAATCCCCCGAGTACTTTGTAGTCGTGCGCCACAGTCTTGGGCACTGCGGGCACTACCCGAATAGTTTTGCATGCTGAAGTGCTCGAGTACTGTCGCGTGGCTGGAAGGTACTCTTTTCTGCAGCTTCAAGTTATTTCATTCCTGAGTAATTTTATATGGTAGTGCGATGTCAATCGCACTCCATATGGAGTAGCCCCCGAGCCTTAGGTTGAGTCGAAGAGTCAGGCTGAGGGTCAAACCAGCTTTTGTCCATTTTACCCTTGGAGATCTTGAAAAAGAAAAAACTGACCAATGGGTACGGTACCCGTAGCCCCCGAGCACTTAGGCGATTTCTGTCGTTGAAGTGGTCAACAGTCCGTTGAATAGAGTAGCCGTTGGGTGTTTAAGGTGATTGATACGCGATTAATCTGTCCGTTGCGCGACTGACGCATGGAAAACGGATCCGACGGAGATAAAACTAGAAGGCCTCCTTTCGATTACTGTTACGCTGTACGGTAATCAGATCTCTTTTTCCTTCCCCCACTGCGCCTCCGCTCGGTGTTTCGCCACCGCCGGTGTCGCTGCCTCCGCCAGTATGACGCCTGGTACGAGCCAGAAGTGGTATGTCGTTTGCTCCCGACTTGTTGTTTTTGTCTTGTGATTCTTGTTGCTGATACCGATTTTGTTGTTTTGAAGTCCCGAGTTCTTGCCGGCTACTTGGCGCAGTCGGAAGAAGAGTCGGAAGCTGTCGTTGAGGAGTCTGAGTGCGAGCCTTCTCCTCCTGTTAAAAGACGAAGAGTAGTCCGCAAGATGTCTGCAGCTAAGTCTGCTTCAACCCCTGAGGAGTCTCGGGGTACCAAGGTATGTAGTCGGTAACTTGTCTGTTAGTGATGGATTTGAACTCGTTATTGATGTAGCGAATCTTGTCTTGGTTCGTGAAGGCTGTGTATACGGCGCTTGGTGAAGATGAGGCTGTTTCTGAAGAAATGGCCGGAACCGACCCAGAAGTCGGCGATGTGGCTGTTGACATGGTGCCGGAGAGGGTACCATCAATAGATACTGGGGTAGCCCCCGAGTTAACTGTGCCAACTCCATCGGCTGCCATGCCGCCTATTGCTGATTAGGCGGTTCTGGGGTTGCCTGCTGGAGTAGCGGGTACAGCAAAAGAGGTGTCGCCAGTACTCGTTACTGGTACCTTGCTATCCAATGTGATCGCCAGTGGTAGGCGTTGTCCCCTCTGCTTGTATTCGTTCGAGTAGTATTCTAGTCTTAACTTCGGTTTTGTAGGCCTTGGCAAGAAAACAGCGCCCGCGGCGCCTAGTACTCGGCTGCCTATCACCGAGAAGAAGCGTGTGCGACTACCGCCTAGTTCAACCCGGTAAGCTTCCTTGTCTTTTTTGAATGACATTGGATTGTCTTGAAGTCGTGTAGTGACACTTTTTTGGTGCAAAGATGTAGAGGAGACTATCCCTGTAGAAATAGGGGTAGCACCGGGTACCTCGACTACAACATCTGTTCCTTTGGAGGACTAACGGTTGAAGAGGCACCCGAGGTTGATGCCGGCCGTCTTGGAGCTGCTATGTCAATGCTTCAGGACGTGATTCGCTCGGTGGAGGTTTCTGCTACTGCGTTAGGTTCGGGGAGCGCTGCTTTATCGTCGTCTACTGGCGGATCGCTGGCCGTAGTAGATGTTGAGAAAGCCAAGCAAACAACTACTCCAGGTAAGTGCCTGTAGTCTATTTATTGTAGTCGTAGTCGATAGCTGACGTGGTAAACGCTGTAGGTGCTACTCTGAGTACGGTTCCTCATCTTGTGGAGAGTACCCAAAGATCAGTACTTAGCCTGCCTTCTGATTTGGAGTTCCAGAGAGCCATCGATGTTTTCCGGAGCTTCCAGGTAGATTTCCTTTTTGATTTTGTTGTATGACCCGAGTAGTCGTGAGGTTTTGAAACTTATCATACCATACTTGGATGCTTTCAGGAGAGAAGCCGTCAGTTGGAGCAGGAATGTGCCCGACTAACAGAAGCTCTTTGGGTTCATGAAGTCGGGGCAAAGTCCTTTGCCGTGGAACGTGCGGATCACGCGGTTCTGCAGGAAAAACTGGAGAGCCGCTACAAGTCCTTGAACAAGAAGTATCAAGGTGAGCATGTCGACTACTCTGAGTGTGTTCAACTGTAGTTGGCTGTGGCCTGAGTTCTTTCTTTTGTAGAGCTCAAGAAGCAGGAAGCGGCTGCAAGGAGCCAAGTCATCGACTGGAGAAACGCTCACGACTAGGTGGCAGATGAAGCCGAGCATCTTCGGGCGGCGCTGACGGAAGCACAGGTTGCTTGCAAACATCAGCGGGACCGAAAGATGCAAAATGGTGTGGTGCTTGCCATGGCCATGGTGGCATGTAGAGATCATGCCCAGACCTTGGGAAGACTTCAAGGCGAACTCCAAGAGCTGTCTGGAGCAGCCGAAGACTTGGTGAATGCCATAGCCCCCGTGGAGGAAGGCGCAGGGCTGCAATCTCTAGTAGAGCGACTAAGAGCTGCCCCAAGTAAAGTGGCGGGACTCTGCAAGACTGTTTGCAAACAGGTTCTTGCAGTTGTGAAGTCCTACTACCCGAGGGCAGACTTGGCGGCAACTGGAGATGGCGTGGCTCGCAACTGCACAGAGGAAGCATATGCGCAGTACCTCGAGGAGGCGGAGCCTATTGCAGCCAAGATGTTGGAGTTTGTCTCCCTAGAGGAGCTTTGAGCTTTTGTGTGTACTCTTGTTCTTGTATCGAATACTTTGATACTTTTGAATATCAAACCTTTGGATTTTGAAGCTCGTTGTCTTGCGAAGAGTAGTTCTACTCCGTTTTGTCCAATCCAGAGTACTGGAGTAGGCTAGGCCTGACACTCTAGGGGGGAAGATTCATCCTGCCTAACCTTGAGTCCTTTGGGGTCGGCTAAGCCTGACCCCTTCGAGGGTAAAAAACTCCGCCTCGCCCGACCCTTGGTCCTGGGGTCAGAGTAGTCGAAGCTCCCGAGATGTAGGCCATGCTTGGCTTGTACTAGTCCCGGGTACCGAGTAGTCGTAATGCTGTTTGAGTACTCATCTTTTGAGGGACACGGGTGTATTGTACTCGTCTGTCCTTTGTGGATGCACGGGTGTACTGTGCTCTTTTGTCCTTTGTGGATGCACGGGTGTACTGTACTCTTTTGTCCATTGTGACATGAGTGCGGTCACATGGGCACAGTCAGGAGTCGTCAGACTCATTGATCACGGGTGCATAGTAACTCTTGAGGAGGTGGTAGTTGGGTCTTCCGGCTATAAATAGGGCCATCTGGTGGGCGAAACAACTCAAGCTCCTGAGTAGCGATGGATTGCCTGCGGTTGCTTCTGTTTGAGTGTAGAGAGCCATCAAAGAGTGCACCAGTGCTAGAAGATTCCTCGTAGATTGAGGCCACCTTCGCTCCACAGACTCCTGCGCTCGTAGGGATAGCCGCGATGCTAGAAGAATCCTCGTAGGAGGTTTCGTCGCACGCCTCATCTTGCAGCTCGTGATCCAGTGGAGTACGCGCTGGAACTCGCGAGTGATGGGTGATGAGTGCCACGGTCTTTATCCCGCTCTGAAAGAGGTGGAGGTGCGGCCGTAGAGTAGATGGGCTTCGCAAGGCTAGCAAAAGAGTAGCCTTGGTTCCCTCTAGGTGCGTCGTGCCGGATTTGGCGTTGCCGCTGTCAAGGTGATGGTGGTGATGGAGTACCTAGCGTTGCCTTGGGTAGGGTACCTGGGCATGGCTGCGTTTTGCGCAGCTTCCTTGCGTGTGGGCCCTTCCTACGGTCGGCAGACCTGAGTGGCCTTGTGATATAGTAAAAGCCTGAGGCTTAAATGCAGCCTGCCAGTAGACAGTTGCTTGTAGTCTCCGTGTAAGCCGAGTCCTTGTACTCATATGTAACATGATGTACTCTTGTTTCAGTAAAGATTAATACGAAGATTTTTGTATCGGGGCAATGATCCTTGTGGTAGGGAACTCATGTCGAAGCTGAATTATCTTGAAGTTGGTAGTCGGGCAATTGGCCCGAGTAGCTGCTTTGAAGCGACTATTCAGGTGCTGCTATGGGTAGTAGCGATAGAGATGTTCGATATTCCAAGAATTTGGCACTTGTTCTCCTGACAGCTCTTGGAGCCTGTAAGATCCGGGTCCTGTAACCTTTGATACGATGTAAGGACCTTCCCATGGTGAATTGAGTTTATGTAATCCTGACGTGTCTTGGATACGTTTAAGGACCATATCGCCCGAGTTGAAAGATCTTTACTTGACGTTGCGGTCGTGATAACGCCTTAAACCATCAAGGTATCTGGCAGATTGCACTAGTGCTGCGCATCTTGTTTCTTCCAAACTGTCTTATCCGTTCATCGCGTTTCTATTGCAAGTTCTTCATCATAGTGCTCAACGGATGGTGATTGCCACATTATGTCGGCGGGTA
Source organism: Setaria italica (assembly GCF_000263155.2). Classification (NCBI taxonomy): domain Eukaryota; kingdom Viridiplantae; phylum Streptophyta; class Magnoliopsida; order Poales; family Poaceae; genus Setaria; species Setaria italica. The sequence continues at coordinate 19,500,971 of NC_028457.1, forward strand.
GTATGGCTTCCGAGCCATACACCAGAAAATAGGGTGATAGTCCCGTAGTCTTGCATGGTTGGGTATGTAGGCCCCACAAGGCATTGGGTAACTCTTTGAGCCATCTGCCACCTTTGGTGTTGCCGACGTCATGTAGTCGTTTCTTCAGAGCGTCGAGTATCATGCCATTAGCACGCTCGACTTGTCCGTTGGCTCACGGGTGAGCAACCGAGACATAGCGGACGTCGATGCCGCTGTTCTCGCAATATTTCCAAAAGTCGTGATTATTGAAGTTTGACCCAAGGTCTGTGATAATCCTGTTGGGAAAACCATAGCGGTGCACGATTTCATCCAAGAAGTCGAGGACTCGGTCTGCCTTGGGGCAAGTGACCGGTTTGACCTCGATCCATTTGGTGAACTTGTCGATTGCCACGAGTACTCTGTTGAATCCTCCTGGCGCAGTTGGTAACGGGCCAATCATGTCGAGCCCCCAGCAGGCAAATGGCCATGTTGGAGGTATTGTGACTAGCTTGTAGGCCGGCACATGTTGCTGTTTTGTGAAGAATTGACAACCTTTGCATTTCTGAAATGGTTGTTTGGCGTCGGCCAAAGCCACTGGCTAGTAGAAGCCTGCTCTGAAAGCCTTGCCAACAAGTGTCCTTGAAGATGCGTGGTTGCCGCAGATTCCTCTGTGAATCTCTTCTAGGATTTCTTGGCCATCTTCTCTGGTGACGCACTTCATGAGTACTTCAAATGATGCACCTTTCCTGTAGAGCTTGTCTCCGACTAGAACGTAATTCTTTACGCGTCGGGAGATTTGCTCAGCTTTATTCCTGTCGGATGGTAGCTGGAGATCTTTGATGTAGTCGATGAAGGGTGTCCTCCAGTCGACTTCTATCATCATGATTTCTCGGGAGACGTCAGTAGTCGGGACTACTGGCGGTGTGACCTGTTCAGGTATGGATGGCTTGTGGAGTTCGTGTACGAAAATTCCTGCTGGAACTTCTGCACGAGTTGAGCCCATTTTGGATAAAACGTCGGCGGCAACGTTGTTGTCGCGGATGATGTGATGAAACTCCAAGCTGGAGAATTTGTTTTCCAGTTTACAGACTTCTTTGCAATAAGCGTCCATGTTGTCCTTGTTTCAGTCCCACTCATCATTGACTTGGTTTATGACGACTAGGGAGTCGCCATACAACAGTAGTCATTTGATGCCGAGGGAGATTGCGAGGCGAAGGCCGTCGTTTGGTGCCGAGGGAGATTGCGAGGCGAAGGCCGTGTAGTAGTGCTTCGTACTCGGCTTCGTTATTAGATGCTTCCCAGAATATCTGTAGTACGTACGTGAGCTGATCTCCCTTGGGGGAGATGAGTAAGACACCTGCGCTGGCCCCTTCAAGTTTGAGGGATCCGTCGAAGTACATTACCCAATGTTCTGGTCGTTCGACTGGTGCTGGAACTTGATTTTCAGTCCACTCAGCTATGAAGTTGACCAAAGCCTGAGACTTGATGGCTGTCCTTGGCTTGAAGTTCAAAGTGAGGGCTCTGAGTTCGACTGCCCATTTGGAGATCCGACCCGTGGCATCTCTGTTATGGAGAATTTCACCGAGTGGGAAATCGGAGATGACGGTGATGTTGTGCTCTTGGAAGTAATGGCGCAGCTTCCGGGAGGTGAGCAGAATAGCATATAAGAGCTTTTGTATCGGTGGATACCGAGTTTTGGAGTCTGAGAGTATTTCACTGACGAAGTAGACAGGTCGTTGGACCTTGTAAGCGTGGCCCGGTTCAGACCGTTCGACTACTATTGCCGTACTAACGACATGAGTAGTAGCGGAGATGTATAGGAGCAAGTCTTCGTTCGGCGAGGGAGCAGTGAGTACAGGAGGCTTTGACAGAAAGTATTTGAGTTGTGTAAATGCCTTATCTGCCTCTTCCGTCCATTTGAACTTGTCCTGGCGTTTGAGAAGCTTGAAGAAGGGTAGTCCCCGTTCTCCAAGTCTCGAGATGGACCGGTTGAGAGCGGCCATGCAGCCTGTGAGTTTCTGCACATCCTTAATGCTGGCTGGTGCCTGCATGTTTGTGATGGCAGATATCTTCTCCGGGTTGGCCATAATGCCGCGATGGCTAATGATGAACCCGAGTAATTTGCCGGAAGGTACTCCAAAGATGCACTTAGTGGGATTGAGTTTCCATCGGAAGGCGCGAAGACTGGAGAAAGTTTCCTACAAGTCAGCTATGAGTTCCTCCCGGTGTCTTGTTTTGACGACGACGTCGTCAACATAGGCTTCGACATTGCGATGAAGTTGCTTTTCGAAGCACATCTGTATGGCCCTTTGGTAAGTTGCTCCTACGTTTTTGAGTCGGAAGGACATTGTTTTGTAGCAGAAGGCTCCAAAGGGCGTGATGAATGCTGTTTTGGCTTGATCTTCCTCTTTGAGGCTTATCTGGTGATAGTCGGAGTAGCAATCGAGGAAGCATAGCAAGGTGCACCCAGCGGTGGAGTCAACCACTTGATCGATCCTGGGTAGCCCAAAAGGATCTTTCAGGCAGTGTTTGTTAAGGTCGGTGTAGTCGACACACATTCTCCATTTGTTGTTTTTCTTTCGAACAAGCATAGGATTGGCGAGCCAGTCAGGATGAAAGACTTCTTTGATGAATCCTATTGTGAGTAGCTTGGCTAACTCTTTCTTGATTGCTTCTCGTCTGTCCTGAGCGAACCGGCGTAGTCGTTACCATTTTGGAGTAGCTTTGGGATCGACGTTAAGAGAATGCTCGATCAGTTCCTTGGGCACACCTGGCATGTCAGCCGGTTTCCAAGCGAAGATATCATGGTTAGCCCGAAGGAAACTGACGAGCGTGAATTCCTATTTAGGATCTAGCCCTATTCCGATCAGGGCTGTCTTGGAAGGATCACAGGTCTGGAGGTCGACTGTTTTGCAGTCTTGCTCACTGGCGGGTTTCACCTTTGTAGAGCCCGACTTGTTTTCCGGGATCTCTAGTTCAGTTGGCTGGAGCTTCTTGGAAGCTGTGAAGACTTGCTGCATGGGACTATGAGATTGAGTAGTTGCAGCAATTTCCACGGCTTCGGTGTCACACTCGTAGGATCTCCGGAGATCTCCTCGTAGTGTGAGCTCCCCTTTGGGGCCTAGCATTTTGAGTACCAGGTAGACATAATGCGGTATGGCCATAAACTTGGCGAGTGCTGGCCGTCCGAGTATGGCATGATAAGATGTCTTGAAGTCGGCGACAACGAATCTGATGTACTCGGTGCAGTAATGTTCCTTAGTTCCGAAGGTGACTGGAAGGACAACTTGTCCGAGTGCTATGGCCGCGTTTCTGGGTACAATGCCGTAGAAAGGTGAATCCGTTGGGGTGAGCATTTCAGTGACGTCGAGGCACATTTTCCTTAATGTCTTGGCGAAGATGATGTTGAGGCCGCTTCCGCCGTTGATGAGTACTTTAGTTAACTTTGAACCTGCCACGACTGGATCCAGGACTAGTGGGAAACGGCCTGGTTCTGAAAATTTTGTCCATTGGTCTTTTCTGCTGAAAGAAATTGGAACTTCCGACCATTTTAATGGTGTGGGGTCCGTAGGCTCGATGGCCATGATCTCCCTGAGTACGAGTTTGTTAACTCGCTTGGATGCAGTGCCTGGAATGCCGCCGAAAATGACGTTGACGGTTTTTGCAGGTATCTGGAAGTCGCCGTCCTCATCTTCATCATTGCGGGCTTTATTTTTGGCCTTATCTCTGTTTTTGGTGTACTCTTCAGGAGTTGGTGGTGCGGGTAAGTCTTGCATGACTCGGCGCATGCTGTAACAGTCTATTGTGGAGTGCTTGCTAGTCGGATGCCATGGGCACTGCTTTTTAAGTAGCTCTGTGAAGGTTGGCCCTTCGTCGTTTCTGCGATGTCCTTTTTTGCCGGAGCTGGTCATGGCGGCAACGGTGTTGTCGGGCTTCCTTTTGCGATTGTGGTTACTCGGATAGGAGTTCTGAGCATCGTTATGCTGAGTTCTTTCTGTTTCATTGTTGTGGTTGTTGTCGCGTCCATGGTTACGGTGGGAACCGAACCGTTCTCGCTCTTTGTCCTCTTCATCAGCCCACTGTTGCACCATGACTTTGAGTTCTTTGACATCAGCTGGTTGTCGGCGATCGAAGTCTTCATATGTTCGTCGATCATAGAGTCTGTTTTGGAAGCACTGAATGACGTCTGCTTCGGAGATGTCTACTATGGTAGCCTTCTTTTCGAAGAACCGTCGCAGATAGTCGCGTAAGGTCTCACCCTCTTTCTGCTTGATTTGTCTTAAGTCGATCTTGTTGCCTGGTCTAGCCATGGACCCTACGAAGTTGTTGGTGAAAGCCTTTGTCAAGTCTGCCCAAGAATCAATGGACTTGGGTTTGAGTGACTCGAGCCAGGTCAGTGGCGCGGGTTTCATGCATATGGGGAAATGAATGACTTTGGTGTCGTTATTGCCCCCGGCTGCTTGGACGGCTAGTGAGTAACATCGTAGCCATTGGATAGGGTCTTGCTTGCCGTCGTATTTGGTAATTTTGGTTGGCTTGAACTTTTCGGGTAATTTGGTTTTCATTACCCAGTTTGTGAAGGCGGGAAAATGGTTGTAGCTGTCAACTTCTCGTTCGCGCCGACTGTTGAGAATTTCTCACAGATCACTGAAGTTAGACATCTCGCGGGTCTTTCGAGTAGGGCGGATACTTTTAACCGAGTTGGTGCAGCTGACCTCTCCAGCGTCCTTCTGTCGTGTATGAGCTTTATGCTTGCTTGGACCTTGGCTGTGTTGCCGGGGTTGGTTGACTACATCATTGTTTCGTGGGGCGGCATTTTTGTCTGTAGCTCCCCTGCTACCTTCTTGATGAGAAGTGATACGAGGAACGGACGGGATTGGTGATTCTTTGTCGAGTAGCTTGTAAGCTTGTTCCGCGAGTTGTGTGATTAGTCCGTTGCCGCGCTGCACGAGTTGAGCTGTGGCTGCATTATCCTTATCCTGAGGCATCAATGTTGTCAAAAGGTTGATTGAAGCGATAGCCGCGAGTGGAGTATTGTGCTCCTGAGCCTGGACTGCGTTGAAAGCCCTTTCAAGATTTGTAATAGGAATATTTGTAGCCATCGACTGTCGTCGATCAGCTCGAGTGGCGTTGCGCGCCCTTCGTTGGTTGCGCTGCTTGGAAGTTTCGACGTGAGGGGCGTCAGTTGTAGATTCGTCTTTGGAGATGTAGTCGATTTGTGCCAATCGCCTGGGGGTTCTGTTCTGGCTATTACCCGGGTTGTTGTTCTGAGTGATAACAAATATCTCCCTGTCCGGGTAGTAGCTTCCGGAGCTTGATGTTGCAATCTCTGTGTAACTTTCTTCGTGGTTGGAAGTGAGTGGAACGCCTTCTTGATATGGTAGGTTTCCTATATGGGCGACAAGGCGCGAGTCGTAGTCATGGTCGGGAAGAGAGGGTCGTAATCCCGGCCAGTGGACGAATCTGCCTTGAGATGTCGAAGTGATTACCAACCCTTGGGCTGGGCCAGATAATGGTATCTCTGGTGAGTAGGATGGGTCGGAGTTGAAATCTTCGTTATGCCGGAGTTTGACTCGGGGTTGAGCAGGAAAACCTTGGTAGACTTTGGTTGCGTTGCGGAGTCCGTACGGGAACCGCGTTGAAATCGAAACTGACTTGGATGCTGATTGTTGCCGTCGAGTCTGAAGCGAGTCCAACCCCGAGTTCTGGGGTCGGCTGAGCCCGACCCTTTGGAGGAGTAGCTCCGCCTCGCCCGACCCTGAGTCCTGGGGTCGGGAGGGTGGAGTAGTCCGAGGCGAAGTTGAATCCGACGCGTAGTCAAACTCGTACTCGTTGACTTCAAAATCTAGATTTTTTCTGGTCAAATCTTCTGGTTTCTTCTCTTGAACGTCGATGATCTGGCGTCGGAATGATCCCGAGCCTTCAGCGACGCAAAGCCAGGATCCAAAAATGAAGGTGGCGCCGGCTTCGATGAAGAAGGCAGGCCTGATGATGATCTTTGCCATTGAGTTCGCATTGAGAAACTCGACGAGTACCCCTACCTGGCGCGCCAGCTGTCGGTGTTTTAGACCGGCAACCCACCTAGGGGGTACCCCAGGTGGTCTTTTATATGGTAAGGCTCGTCGAGAATCAAGGAATCAATGGTGATGCAAGGAACACGATTTAGACAGGTTCGGGCCGCTAGATCGCGTAATACCCTACGTCCTGTGTGTTGGTTTGTATTGATCTTGGGGGTTGTTCTTGTGTCCTTCTGAGGGGGGTCCCTGCCCGGCCTTATATACGTGAGAGGGCAGGGTTACAAGTCTGAGTCCTAGTCGGGTACTATTACAGAGTTCTACTTGGCATCTGGCCCGAGTAGTTTTCCATAAACATACAAGACTAGTCCGAGAAGGATACGCCTATCCTTGTTCTGATCTTGTCCGAGTACGTCCCTTAGTGGGCCGTCCAAGGCCTACTCGTGGGCCTGGGGAGTATGCCCGACAATCAGGTACTAGGCTTCCCCATCCCATACTAGGTATGAGATTAGTACTTTCAAACACTTGACCACAATCACCGTCACGGTTCGACCTTAGCACATTTTTCCACTAGATAGACGTGGCAATCCACCAATTCCAAACTGTAGGGATACGAGGTAGGCTAAACTAGCGCAATTCAAAAATTCTACCGCGTATAACCAGGAAGAACTGCCGTATAAGGATCATGGGATTACCACTCGACGAACTACTAGTGCAGAAGATTAGATATGCGTCGATGCAGTGAAGACGATCATGTAGTCGTACGTAGTCGATCAACGTAGTCGTACGTAGTCGATCACGTCCATGTCCAGCAGCTCCTCAGCAACTCGTCCACGTGCAGCAAGATCGCCTCCGGTGTCGCGGCTCGTCGTCGGCTCGTCGTGGCTCATCGGCGGCTCGTCGGCGGCTCGTCCAAGTGCTGCAGGTGCAACACCTCCAAGGTATCCACACGTGCGGGGAGGAAGCGTCGCAAGCCGGACTGCTAGATCCGCGAGTTGCAACAGGCGAGGGCGTGGGAGGCACGATAGGTGTGTTTTGCCAAAAGGTGTAAACCCTAGGGCGCCCCCACCCATCTATTTATAGAGGTTCCTGACGGGCCTCTGGATCCGAGGCCCATTAATACTTCTAAACCTAATCCAACTTGGATCAAATCCGAATTGGGCTTCCAGCCCCTTAAGTGTGCGACCCTATGGGTTCGGATACGTATAGACATGGCCCGAGTACTCCTACTCGGCCCAATAGTTGGTAGCGGCCTCTAGCAAGATGTGCCAACTCCTATACGCACACGAAGATCATATCAGATGAACCATCACAATATAATATACATGTTGTTCCCTTTGCCTCACGATATTTGGTCTAGCTTCAAGTCGACCGCTCTTTCTCGATCCTGTGATTTGGAATCCCTTTGTAGGTTAACTCTTAACTGTACATAGCATGGCCATGCATTTTCGGATCCGATCACTCGAGGGGCCCAGAGATATCACTCTCAATCAGAGAGGGGCAAATCCCATCTTGATTGACTATGTCTTATAGCATGCTTCTTGACAAACCCGAAAGCTACCTTTATAACTACCCTGTTACGGCGTAGCGTTTGATAGCCCCTAAGTAGGTCGATCCACATCTAGAATACATGCAACAATCTCAGGTCTATGGACAAAGCGTATATGTTGTTTAAAGAGAGAACTACTTCTCGTGTTGGGTCAGTCCTAGCACATGTCTCCACATGTGTCCACATTATTAGTTCAACATCTCCATGTCCATGACTTGTGAAACATAGTCATCAACTAATACATGTGCTAGTCTAATATTCATGTGTGTCCTCACATGAACTCCGACTAGGGACAATTTAGAATAACCATACAAGTAAAGAGTTTCACATACAATTCACATAATTGCAAATCAATTCAAGTAGCCTTCAATGGATATTCAATGAACACAACATACAAATTATGGATACAAATGGAATATCATCATCTCTATGATTGCCTCTATGGCATACCTCCAACACAAACATATAGCCGAGCCCCGCCCATCATCCTTATGGTTCCAGCATAAGTAAACAGGCAACTCCTATAGCTCGCGAGTGACAAGAAATTACTCGACTTTTACCGTGTCCCTATTTAGCGTAGCAAGTACACGACTTAACATACTAGTTTCAACACATAGGTACTTATGATCATGCAACTAAGGTTTCAAGCAACTCCTATAAACTTAATGCACAAACATAACTAGCATAAGTAGTGCATAATTTTAGAAACCAAGGTTATGCTCCAGGGCTTGCCTTCCTATTCTAAGTTAGTGCGAAGCTCTTTGGATGCTTCACTGATCTCGTGCTCGGCCTCGATGTGATGCAGCTTGGCAGGTACTTCCTCAGTTGTCGGGAGTAGTTCGTACATTTCGTCTGCGAGATTCGCTTCTACACGAGATGCATATGCAATAGTTCAATTTTCCATGCTTTCACATGCAAGATGCAAAACATGAATGATTGATGAAGTGTAAATTTGCATTTTGACCACATTCACCTAAACAAGGTTCTAAACTTTCATTATCTTCATGAAGTAAGATGTGCTGTGATATAAAACCCAGGGTTGACTTTGATAGTCATTGTGTACACATATAAGGTTTTACAATTTAGACTTCACACAGAAAAGGTGGGGTCATTCTAGGGTTGCTCAAGGATCATTTGGAAAGTTATCCTGTTTCTGAATATTTTCTGTACCTCTTCCAATATTTCCCACATGACCCTCACTATTACCTAATGGCTTTTATTCATTTCCTTTTTGGGTTTAACTTCCATAATTTGTTTTTGCATGCAAACAGTGACATATGGCACTGAAAATTTAACTGAAAGTTATACAAGTGCAACAGAGGTTCTTGAAATTTTTCCATGATTCTTAGTGAAGGACATCTATTCTCCATATTTTCCATCATTTAAACTTATACAAAAATTTAAGCATGTTTCATCAAGTTTCATTCAGTGATCCTTATTTTTCCAAGTGAGTATTTTGCATCCATGATCTAACAAAAGTGGTTTCACATTTTTCTCTACCATATTTTACTAATTATGCAAAAAGTAAGATTTCATCCTAGGTTTCAAGGTTAAATCTAAAACAGTGTACAAAACATCAAAACTAGAGTCACAACTACTTTTCTTAGCACAAGTTTAGTTTACCAAGGCTAACAGAGGTAGTTTTGCTATTTTACCATTTTCGAGTGATTTACCAAGCATTTAAATGCTTAAACACTAAAGAAAGTCTAGAGAAATAAAGGTAACAGTTACATGGACAAAATTATTTTTATGTGAAACTACTCATCTCAAGGTTTCTAGGAAAGTTGGTTTTGCATTTTTATCAATTTCCTGTAATTACTTATGCATTTTCAAAGTTCAGCTTATTTAATCCAAACTTAAATCAGAAAAGGCTTAACAGATTTATGTGGGGGTCCCTGGAGGTTTTAAACAATCATAGAACGGTCCCTACAATTTGCACCAAGGACCCTGCAAAGAACTAAATCCTTGGAATGCGGCCGTCGCGCACACCGGCGGCTTATCGGAGCATTCGCCAGGATAAGGCCGAGCGGCCGTTGGTGGAGCTCTATGCGGCGTGGAATTGGCCGAAGGCAGGGATTGGGCGGGTGACACCGTGTGGAGCGTGCCGGGGCATCTTCCGGCCATTGGCCGTGGCTGATTGTGAGCCTGTGAGTTTCTTCTTGCCGCGCGCGTGCACTGGTCAGCAGCGGGCTCGTTTTGTCTTGTCTCGCCGGCGAGAGGCGGAGGGAAGCCGGCGGGTGGGCGAGCGCGACGTGGTGGCCATGGTGTGCGAGGACGGCGAGTGGTGGCGCAGCTACTAGCGTGCGAGGATGCGGTACTAGGGGGAGGGATGTGCTCGGGCGCTCACTGGGCGAAATGTCGAGTCGAGTTGTCCTGTTGCCGGCCATCATTGGCGTCCGCACCTGTGTGAACGCACGATGGCAATGTGGTGCATCGTGATGAGGTGGCGTGGTGACCGCGCAGCAGTGCCAAGGGTTGGAACGAGTGGCACGCGAAAGGACTGGGTTCGAGCCTATTTTTCTCAAAAATTTAAAAAGGAACTCAAAAATATTCAAATCTAAGAGTTATAGCCCTGACTTCAAACTAGAAAACTTAGAAAGACCATATGTGCAAACTCGTGCTCAATTTGAAATTATACGAGTTCAAAACACTCGGGAACGCAGGTTTCACAGACTTAGGAGAATTTGAATTGAAGCTGTATTTGAGAGTTTAGCTGAACTTTGGCTCAAGTTTTGAAATGTTACTGCTCTGATTTAGACCAAGGCCAAAAGGACAACATTACTGTACACACTTCACACTCTAATTCTTAGAAAAGGATCTGGTACAGAATAGTTTTACATTTGGTAGAAATTCACACACCAAGTTAGAAGACACTCGCTGTTTTGGAACTTAGAGCAGTGTGAGCTGAAATTGGAGCTCGAACTGACTTTGGACCCAATTTGAAAAGGTTCTAATGTGAATTGTTCCAAGCTCAAATTAACAAAGTTTCTCTCTAAAATTTATTCTACAACTTTTATAAATGCTTCATCTTCAAGCTAGGTCTAGAATTTGAGATAACAGAATCTAAACTTCTCTAACAGCCATGTTCTTAAGGACTTAAACATTTGACAATGCCTTTGAATTACTATTGAATTTCAAACTAATTTTTGAACCTCTTCCTCTTCAAATCAGCAAAAGTGCAAATAAGAAAAGTTGTTTGCTTTGCAAGGTTCTACAACTCTTATATTGGTAAAACTTGAAGTTGTCCTACAAAATTTCAAATTATGAATTGCTCCTAAACTTAGCTTTTAGAGGGCATTTTTGACCATTCAAGTGCTAGTTAAACTTCTAAACACTCTAATCAAGCTTTGACAAGGTTAATTAAAACTAGGATTGTTACATACTACCCCCCTTAAAAGGAATCTCGTCTTGAGATTTGGGTGAAGAAAAACTAGTGTGGTTGTGCAACGTACCTCCCTGATCGAAAAGAAATTGCGGAAGTGTTTATTAAGATATTCTTCCGTTTCCCACGTTGCTTCATCTTTAGTGTGATGACTCCATTGAATCTTATACATCCTTATCACTTGTCTTCGAGTTGTTCTTTCCTTGCTATTAAGGATTTTGATGGGAAATTCCACATATGATTGATCGGGTTCTATTTCAAGGTCCTCTTATTCGAGAATTTCGGTTGGAACTCAAACACACTTCTTGAGCTAAGATACGTGAAAGATGTCGTGTATAGCTGAGAGTTTCTCAGGGAGTTTGATCTGATAGGCAATTGGTTCGCATATTTCTATAATATCATCAGGACCAATGTAACGTGGAGCTAACTTTCCCTTTATTCCGAATCGTTGTACGCCCTTAGTCGGCAAAACTCAAAGGTATACGTGGTCGCTAGTTTCAAATTGTATAGGTCTCCTCCTTTTGTCGGAATAGCTCTTTTGTCGAGACTGAGCTGCCTTAAGATTTTCTTGGATCACTTTCACCTTTTCTTCTGCATCAGTTACCAAGTCTGGTCCATATACCGTCCTTTCTCCCGCTTGGGACCAACTTAAAGGTGTTCAACACTTATGGCCATACAAGGCCTCAAATGGTGCCATCTTCAAGCTAGCTTGATAACTGTTGTTATAGGAGAATTCCGCTAATGGCAAGAATTTGTCCCAATTTTTGTCATAATGGATGACACAAGCACGTAGCATATCTTCTAAAATCTGATTTACCCTTTCTGTTTGCCATCTGTCTAAGGGTGGTATGTTGAGCTACGGATTAGCTTGCTGCCATGTGAAGATTGTAATTGTTCCCAAAAATGTGATACAAACTGAGTACCTCGATTGGAGATGATCATCTTGGGTACTCCATGTAGGCAAACAATGCGCTCAAGATAAAGTTCGACATATCTCTGAGTTGAGTAGCTTGTTTGGACGGGAATAAAATGTGCCGTCTTGGTGAACCTATCCACTATGACCCATATAGAACCATGTTTCTTAGTGGTGTTGGGAAAACCCACAATGAAATCCATGCTTGTATCCTCCCATTTCCATGCGGGTATAGGTAGCGGTTAAAGAGTACCAACTACCTTTAAGTGGCTTGCCTTCACCCTTTGGCACGTGTCGCATTCCGACACATACCTGGCAATCTTCGGTTTCATCGCAGTCCACCAAAAAAATTTTCGGAGGTCTTAGTACATTTTGGTGCTACCGGGGTGAATAGAGAATTTAGAGAGGTGTGCTTGATCCAAAATTTGATTCCGGAGATTAGGACTGGCTGCAACAACTAGTCGGTCATGGTACCATATAACTCCTTTCCAGTCCTGTCAGAAATGCTTATATCCTTCATCCTTTTGTGCAAGCTTTTTCTTGATGAGTTTTACCTCTACATCTTCTAGCTGTGTCAGGATTATTTGATTGTGCAGGGTGGGCTCAACAGAGATATGGCTTAGTGTGCCATGAGGAACAATTTCCAAGTTGAGCTTCCTCATCTCATGACACAAGGTCTCTGTGTACTTCTCTGCAGAAAGGCAATTGCAATGGGCCTTGCGGCTTAGAGCATCCGCAACCACATTTGCTTTTTCGGGGTCATAATGCACCTCTAGATCATAATCCTTGATCAATTCCAACCATCTTCTTTGACGTATGTTCAAATCGGCTTGAGTGAAGATGTATTTGAGACTTTTATGATCGGTGTAGATATTGCAATGAGCACCCATCAAATAATGTCTCCATATCTTCAGAGCATGAATCACTGCTGCCAACTCCAAATCATGTGTTGGGTAATTCTGCTTGTGAGGCTGTAGTGCTCATGAAGCATAGGCAATGACTCGATTGTCTTGCAGGAGAACACATCCGATTCCGGTGGCAGAGGCATCACAGTAGATGTCACAGGGCTTGGAGTTGTCTGGTTGGGCTAGGACTGGTGCTGAGGTCAATAACTTGCATAAGGTGTGGAAAGCCTCTTCACATTTTTCGCTCCACACAAACTTGACCCTTTTCTTTAGCAACTCGGTCATTGGCTTGACTATCTTGGAGAAGTTTGGAATGAAATGTCGGTAATAGCCCGCTAGACCAAGAAAACTTATGATTTGATGAACTAAAGTGGGTGGCTTCCAGTCCATCACTTCTTGCACTTTTCTTGGGTCAACTTCTATGCCTTCACTGGATATAGTGTATCCCAAGAATTGCACACTATCCAGCCAGAATTCACATTTAGAGAACTTGACATATAGCTGATGATCTTTGAGACGCTGAAGAATGATGCGGAGGTGTTCAGCATGCTCTTCTTCATCCTTGGAGTATATGAGGATGTCATTAATGAAAACCACGATGAACTTGTCAAGCTCAGGCATTAATACCGAATTCATGAGATACATGAAATAGGCTGGAGCATTTGTAAGCCCGAAAGATATGACCAAGAACTCATATAATCCATACCACGTAGAGAAGGCGGTTTTTGGAATTTTGCATGGCCGGATCTTGATCTGATGATAGCCAGAGCGGAGATCAATCTTAGAGAACACTCTAGCTCCCACTAGCTGATCGAAAAGAACATCAATGCAGGGAAGGGGGCACTTGTTTTTGACAGTTACCGCATTGAGGGGTCGGTAGTCCACACACATCCACAGACTATCATCCTTCTTCTTCACGAAGAGAGCTGGGCAACCCCAAGTTGATGTACTTAGGCGAATGAAACCCTTCTCTAATAGCTCTTGAAGTTGGGTTTTCATCTCTGCCAGTTCCACAGGCAGCATTCGATAAAGTCTCTTTGATATCGATGTCATGCCTAGTTGCAGCTCAATGGAAAATTCAATGTCCCTATCCGGTAGCATTCCTGGCAAGTCATCTGGAAAAATATCGGTACACTCGCATTCCACAAGAATATCTTCTAGTCGTGACTCTATTGCTCGATAGGTACAGGAATTTATGCACTCTCGGGCTGGTAGGTGAAGTGTTGAAGGTCCATATGTAGGTGAATTTATATGGATGGCCCGTGCTGCAATGAACAGCGTGACTTGGTGCTGAGTCATCCAGTTCATTCCCAAAATTGTACCTATGCCTTCCAGTCCCAAAATAATAAGGTCAGTTTGGAAAACTTTTCTACCCAACTTGAGTGGCACACGACGTGTTATTTGGTCGGAAGCAATTTTACCACCAGGTGTTAAAATCATGTAAGACCCTTTGGTGTGATAGAAATCCAATCCACATTTAGCACTGAATTTTGTCCCAATAAAGATATGTGATGGATCAGAATCAAATAATATCACCGCTGGTCGGTTATGGATAGAGAAAATGCCCGTCATTACTAGTGCACCCTTGGGAAGATCAGCGAGAGTAGTGAAATTAATTCTCCCTTGCTTGACCTGAACTTTCCGCTTCTTGCCCTTGTTCTGATTTGAGCCTTGCCCCTGGTTCTAGGGCCTATTGTGTGGGCACTTTTTGGCAAGGTGATTGGGATTTCCACAAATGAAACAATGATTCCCATTGCCAGTGCAGGCTGGCTGTGGAGCAATTGGCCTAGGGCCTTACTGCTGGAAGTTAGGGAGATGTGGGGCTCCCTGCTGCTAAGGTGCCCTGATGACCCAACGTCCAGGCTGCTGGGTTCCTTAAGGAACTTGGGGTGGAGCATCTTGGACTAGCTGAAACTTTGGATTGGGTGCACTAGCTGATGGCATTGGAGCCTTGCTCTTCTTCTCCGCATGATGAGCCAAGATACAGTCCTCTTAGGAGATCGCCAAGCTCACCAACTCATTATAACTGTTCACCTTGATGGGATTCAGCCGTTCCCTGAGCTTAGTGTTGAGACCTCTATGGAAACGGTCCCTCTTCTTCTCATCTGTGTCAACATGATAACCCGAGTACTGACATAAATCATTAAAGGCCTGAACATATTGAAGCACATTGCGCATGCCCTGAGTTAGTCCCAGGAACTCATTCAACTTTCTCTCTATCAAGCCCTCTAGAATATGATGGCCTCTGAAGGCAACCTTGAACTCATCCCAAGAGACCACGTGATCGGCTGGGAGCATAGCATAATAATGATCCCACCATAGATGTGTTGAGCCTCGAAGTTGCTTTGCAGCAAACTTCACCTTGTTCTCATCGGGACAGACTGCCGTGAGTAGCGAGAAATTGGATTCGATAGTGCAAATCTACGCATCCGCATCCAACGGTTCCTCCGTTTGGTGAAACAACAGGGGCTGGCTGCCCAAGAAATCCTCATAACTCACAATCCGAGGCTGGGGAACGTTCTGCCCACCCTGAGTCTGCTGCTGCTGCTGAACAAGATGCCGCATCAAATTCGTTTGGGCAGCCAGTATCGTGGTGGTGGTGGTGTTTATTGCTTGCTGCCGCTAGGTCTAAAACCACCAGGGTTCTAACGTGTTCCCACCATCTGCAAGGTGAATCTTTCCATTAGCCACATAATTTTGAAGTTTTCTTACAAGAAGATGAACAAGGTAAAATATGCGCGGAACGTTAAAGTTCGAGATGCAGGTAAACATTGCAAGCAGAAAACTGTAACGTAGGAGAAATTCTTATCTCCTGACTCAAGGTCCATAAATTCTCATCTTTGGTCAGTCAGTAGGAAATTTAGCATACTACAACTTTGATATTCAACTCAGAGACTAAGTCAAGTGTTATCTAGGCCGAAAAATTCCATCATTGCATCTCTGTCTTGGCTGTTTTTCCGCAGGGCCTGCTGCGATGTTTTTCTCATAACTCGTTTTAGAAAAGTCCAACACTGCTGAAATTTTGTGAGCATTTCGGTTATGAAATGCTCAACAACCTTGGTATTCATCAAACAGCTCAGAGATGAAAGGAAACAAGGTTAAAAATTCCAACATGCTTCTGCTGCCAAAAATCAGTCTTTCACATGTCGGATTACATCAAGGTCAAGTTTTCGGAAACATGTTCCCATAATCAAGTGCCCTTATCTACCAAGTCAATTGAGAGGTCAATCACCTGGCTATTCCTTACATCCAACACAGTCTGATTCACTTGAGCCAGATTGGACAAGTGGGCCATTACTTTGCCCTGGACGGTCTAAAGGTGGTATAGTGCAGTCATGCACCGTACTCAAGTGAAGATAGTCTTCTCAGGGCAAATGAACCCCAAAGGTCCATGTGGTCCATCCTGTCAATCCACATGGGGTTGTCTGCCTGAGGTGACGGAAACAGCCACATCGGAGCAATAGCAACCTCCTCGGGATGCTGACTACAAAAGGTAGTGAGTTCTTGAAAAGCGGTCACCTCCCAGGTGTCATCAAGGCAGTATCCAAGCATCTCAACCTCCAAGGTCGGCCACTCGGGGTGTGCTGGGTGGGAGAGAAGCATGAGGTGCACGTGACAACGGGGCACGTCGCGCTCCTCGTACTCCTATCCCATGTAACGGGGAGGGGTTGTGTATCCCACCGAGCACAAGATGCCCCAAAGAAGGAAAGGAAGCCCTCCTAGTGTAGGCAATTAGAGTGACCTCACCCATCCATATCCACGACAATGTAGACGGGGTCAGCCAACATAATCGATGGAATGTGTAAGAGCTAGAAAGTCACTTATTCAAGAGTGGAAACAGATTTCTGGAAAGTTAGAGAAATGATCATAACTCAAAAGTATCCATCTAAATTTTCTCAAACTTTACCAGAATGTTCTTTAGACATTGGGCTACGAGTTTGGTATTGATGATCTTTGCTCACACAGCCTCTAAAAGGTGATAAATCCAGATTTCTACATTGTGGTCTAGTGTGAAATTTTTTGAAATTGTGGCTCACAAAACTGTCCATAACTCCCAAACTACTTCCCAATTGTTTTGAAATTTTCCCAGAAGGTGCTCTGCTAAGTTCTTTACAACTTTATTTTTATGATGCTAGACAGAAACTGACCCTAAGGGGGTTGAAAAATTTAAATTCCCAACAGGTGTGTGTTCTGGTAATTCAGCAAGCAGTGGGTTACCATTTTCAGCATAACTCAAGATCCACTTGGCCAAATTTTATGAAATTTGAACAGCATCTTACTTTGGAAGTTTTACACAACTTTCTTATAGGATGTTTCTGGAGGAACTCAAATCACTAGCTCACAAGGTTTTAACAAGACAAGCATCGCTGAAACTCAGGTAGCTAGATAATCCTTAGTGAACAGTAAAAGATTTTGTGAGAACTTTTGTAGGTCAACAAGATACATGTGCATGGTTGTTTTAACACTTTTATGTTGCAAGTTTTAACATGATGCATGCATGTCCTATTCGTCCTCACAAAACAAACAGTTGCCAAAATTTTGGACTTACGTGGTTATTGCCGGTGGAAAGGCAACATTTACGGCTCTCTTTATAATAACTAGTTGATCTTTCTATTCGTCGTTAACTTACGTAATCGCGGTTAGTGTACCTGCAAAAAAATTTCCAACCTGAACCTTTTATGCCAGCACTCACGAAAGCGTCCACAATCATTATTGTCCACTATAGGAACAGCACCCGTACGATTGTCGCTGCACAAGCAACGTTCATATGCTTGAAAGCATATTCACATTTATCCAACCATTATGTGCCATCCTCATATTTGCATATGAGGCTGGGGGCACATTACGGAATCACCATACCCCTGCGTCCAACCATTATATGCAGCCATCGTATTTTCATATGATGCCGGGGCTGTGTTAAGGAATCACCACAATCATATGTCCAACCATTATATGCCGCCATCATACTTTCGTATGATGCCGGGGGTATGTTAAGGAATCACCATACCCCTGCATAAGTGCTGGGAGTTAGTATAAAAAACCAATAGTTAATTAGCCATTTAAAAAAAACCAAAAGTCCTCTAGAGCTTCATGATCTATAATTCATCATTAACGAACTAACGCATTTTTCACACATGATTTTTCTTGCAAGTTTTATTGAAAAAAGATGTTCAGTGCTTGTTGCTTTCTTTGGTTATGCTTTTGCTAGCTCTAATACCAACTGTGGCAGAACCACCAAAATTAACCCGGCTAAAGTGTACTCAACTTCACCTCATATGCGAGTAAACACTTTAATCAAGTTAAAATGGTAGTCTGTCAGGTTTCACTCGATAAACCACTTATCTCGGATCGAAATAAAGCATGCTCACACGAAGGTGAGTCCAGAGATTACAACAATCCAGATAGATTAATACAGGTCCCAACTTCTATGATTACACCACAATAGTTCAAAATGCATATAAGTAAAGTTTTCAGAGTTCAAGTAGTGGAAAATGAAGTGGAAGTCTAGCGTCGATACAGCAATGCCATGGTGAAGCCTGCCATGACATCAGTTACCACGATCCTCACCGACCGAGGATGGGTCCCACTCAACAGTCCAACCTGGAGGGAATTGGGATGGCTGAGTCACACTAGCAACCAAGTCAACAACAATACTTGAAAAAAAATATAGCCACAAGCAAGGAAGAGTATACTAATATTCAACACGGCTTACCCATCAGGTGGTAACTACTCCACCGACTCCTAGACATGCAAGGCTTTTTGGCCAATGGGTTTGTTTTGCTAAAAGCATCTAAAGTAGATCCTTACTTTCAAGTTTTAGCATCAAATTCTAGTTGATTAACTATTCTAGGTAAGCACCTATTCTAAGCAAGCATGGTGAACAAGCAAATTTATACAAACATCAATATTAATCATCATACTTTGCTCCTCTTCTTACTCAATGCAGCATAGTGATCAAGAAGTCTCAAACTGTGAGAGGCAGATGATTCGAATTGAGTTTGTCAACCTTGCCAGGTGAACCTAACCCCACGATACATGCTACTGCCGCGCCGGGTTCACATATATCAGCTGTCCCCATCAATTCACGACGTTTGTCCAGAGCCCACTTCCCTTGGCATACAATGCCACAACGGTCCCGGAACGACGCCGTACCGAAGCTGCAATTGTACCCACATGAGGCCTCATTGGAACTCGATTCCAGAGAGAGCGGGGTAAAGGTCCACGCCAGTTCAATCAGGTACTAGGCTTCCCCATCCCATACTAGGTATGAGATTAGTACTTTCAAACAGTTGACCACAATCACTATCACAGTTCGACCTTAGCACATTTTTCCACTAGATAGATGGGGCAATCCACCAATTCCGAACATATAGCCCAGCCTTGCCCGTCATCCTTATGGTTCCAGCATAAATAAACAGGCAACTCCTATAGCTCGCGAGTGATAGGAAATCACTCGACTTTTACGGTGTCCCTATTTAGCATAGCAACTACATGACTTAATATACTAGTATTTAGCACATAGGTACCTAGGATCACACAACTAAGGTTTCAAGCAACTCTTATAAATTTGATGCACAAACATAACTAGCATAAGTAGTGCATAATTTTAGAAACTAGGGTTATGCTACATGGCTTGCCTTCCTGTTCGAGGTTAGTGGGGAGCTCTTTGGATGCTTCGCTGATCTCCTGCTCGACCTCAACGTGATGCAGCTTGGCAGGTACTTCCTCGTTTGTCGGGAGTAGTTCATACGTTCCGTCTACGATATTCACTTCTACATGAGATGCATATGCAATAGTTCAATTTTCCATGCTTTCACATGCAGGATGCAAAACATGAATTATTGCTGAACTGTAAATTTGCATTTTGATCACATTCACCTAAACATGGTTCTAAACTTTCATTATCTTCATGAAGTAAGGAGTGCTGTGATATAAAATCGGGGTTGACTTTGATGGTGATTGTGTACACATATAAGGTTTTACAATTTAGACTTCACAAAGAAAGGTGGGGTCACTCTAGGGTTGCTCAAGGTGCATTTGAAAAGTTATCCTATTTCCTAATATTTTTCTGTACCTCTTCCAATATTTCCCACATTGCCCTCACTATTACCTAATGGTTTCTATTCATTTCCTTTTTGGGTTTAACTTTCATAATTTATTTCTGCATGCAAACAATGAGATATGGCATTGAAAATTATACAAGTGCAATAGAGGTTCCTAAAATTTTCCATGATTTTTGGTGAAGGACATCTATTCTCCATATTCTTCCATCATTTAAACTTATACAAAAAGCTAAGCATGTTTCATCAAGTATCATTCAGTGATCTTTATTTTTCCTAGTGAGTATTTTGCATCCATGATCTAACAAAAGTGGTTTCACCATTTTCTCTAGCATATTTTACTTAGTATGTAAAAAGTAAGATTTCACCCTAGGTTTCAAGGATAATCTAAAACAGTGCACAAAACATCTAAACTAGGGTCACAACTATTTTGTTAGCACAAGTTCAGTGTAACAAGGCTAACAGAGGTGGTTTTGTTATTTTACCATTTTTGGGTGATTTACCAAGCATTTAAAGGCTTAAACACTAAATAAAGTCTAGAGAAATAAAGGTAACAATTACATGGACAACATTATTTTTTTGTGAAACTACTCATCTCAAGGATTCCAGCAAAGTTGGTTTTGCATTTTATCTATTTCCTGCAATTACTTATGCATTTTCAAAGTTCAGCTTATTTAATCCAAACTTAAATCAGAATAGGCTTAACAGATTTACGCGGTGGTCCCTAGAGGTTTTAAACAATCACGGAACAGTCCCTACAATTTGCAACGAGGACCCTGCAAAGAACTGAATCCTTACAATGCGGCCCTCGCGCACACCGGCGGCTTGCCGGCACAATCGCCAGCGAACAGCGGCGCGATTGGGGAAGGCAAAGGGTCGGGCGTGGTGTACAACTCACCTAGTGACTATCGGCTAAAGGCAGCGATGGCGAAGGAAGGCGGGCAAGGGCTCGAAGAGCTATGGTGGTGCTCGGGAGGGGCTTTTGTGGGCTCTGGAGGCAACGAGAAGGCTCAGAGGGCAAGGCTCCGTGTGGAGGGGTGCAGCGGCGCTCTGCTCAGCGGTGGCGAAGGGGTAACGTGGCGGAGGGGCACGTGTTCTTGTGGACGATCCTATTTGGTGAAATACCTAATGAAAAATTCCTATTTTTCTTTCATTAAGGTACAAGGGCTTCTTATTCCACAAGAACGAAAGCACCTTTTCATTCTTTCATATACTAGGGGTTTTTATTTGGAAAATACAATGTTCCATATTAAAGGATTTGGGTCCATAACCATGAGTTCTAGTGCACTAGATCTTGCAGCACTTAGCAGGATATTGACATATTTGCCATCCTTACAGATGGCACCTCTCCATTTGCCACATTTACGGGAGGTTCAACATTTTTGCCACCGGTATTTGAGCGATGCAATGGATTTGCCTTTTATGATGACATGGCATGTCTGAGCCGTGCGAAATGACTGGCTTGCCCCCCCCTCCCGCTTTGCTCCGTTGACCCCCCCGCAACAGAGCCCGACGCCATCCCTGTTCCCCGCACTCACCCTGTTCCCCATTCTACTCCCTGCATCACTGATGGTGTGGCGGAACCACCTCGGATTAACCCAACTAAAGCACGGTTAAGTCGCTTAAGATGTGATCCTCATGCCTTAATCGAGCTAACTCGAGGTGCCGTCGGATTTCATCCGATTTAACCACTTGACAGGACCGAGTTTAGCATAACCCACATGAAGGTGAGTGGTTCCAGAGGATACAACAGGTCCATTCGAAGATTATAAGTTGTACACACTTGTTTGAAAATCAGAGTTTTACAAGTTCTGAAGGAAACAACAGAAGATAAAACAAGCGGAAGCTACTCATCGGGTCGGACATCCCTGGTGAGGCCAGCCGGGACATCAATGATCCCATTCCCCGCCGTCCGAGGAGGGATCCCACTCGACTGTCCAACCCGGAGGGAGCTGGGCGGCCAAGTGCCAGCAGCAAGCTCGGAAGCTGCAACTTCACCTGAAAAGAGAAGCCACAACAAGGCTGAGCTTCTAAGCTCAACAAGACTTAACCGACCGGCACCTAGACATGCAAGGCTCTCTGGCTGAGGGGTTTTGTTTGCCAAAAGCGGCTATGTTGAGTTCTTATTTTCAAGTTTTAGCTCAAATTCTAAGTTCATTAACCAATCTACATTTGCAACTTACTCTAAGCAAACATAGCTCCAACTTTATGTATATAAGCTCAACATCAAGACCATGTCATCATCAGACTCTTTCATTACTCAGTGTGACATTATGATCAAGCAGTCTCAAACTGTGAGAGGCAGAAGAATCGATTCGAGTTCTTTAACCATGCATGGTGAACCTAACCTCACGACATCCGCGCACCACTGAGGGTCGCTTCCTGTGTCAGCCTTCCCCCATCAATTCCCTAACCCGTATCAGGCCCACTTCCTTTGGTGCAAGGTTCCACAGACCCAGCCTCTGCCGTTCTGTGACCACACATGCCACCACGTGCGGTCGCAGGGGAACTCCGTTCCAAGGACAGTGGGGCGACCGCTCACGTCTAGGTTCAATCAGGTACTAGGTTTCCCCATCCCATACTGAGTATGAGGTTAGTACTTTCAAACACTTGATCACGAACATCACCACTATTGGGCCTTAACAGATTCCATAGATAGACGGGGCGATCAGCCGACCACCAAAAGAGTTAACCAAAACCCTGCCTCGTCCATCGTCCTTATAGTTGTAATAGGAGGGAAAAACAGCCAACTCCTATAACTCGCGAGTGACAGTGAATCACTCAGCTTTTACCGGTTTTCCTATTTAAGCATAGCAACTACTCGGCCCAACAAAACTAGTGTTCAGATCACAGGAACTACGGCATGCATCTATGGTTGCAAACAACTCCTATATGTAAATGCACAAACATAAGTAGGAAGGCATGTGCAAGTTTAGGAATTTGGGGTTCATGCTCCGGGGCTTGCCTTCAAGCGGAGGGGAGGAGAACTGGTCTTCAGCTGGGGTGGCTTCGGCTTCTGGAACTGGCACCTCAGCTACAGCTCCGTCTTCGGTCGCCGGGTGTAGCTCGTAGATGCCGTTAGCGAGGTGTAACTCTACACGAATGCAATGCAGGAGTTAGTGTTTAGACGGTTATTTCAACAACACTTGCAGTTTAAGCTCGGACACTTGTAGCAAGGTTACAGAAAAGGTGGGGAAGTTCACTGTAGTTGGTGGAGAACAGGAAAAAGGGGTCGGATGGGAAAAATATTTGTGATCTGACCCTTAAACTTTAAGGGATAATTATGTTCGGGGTCCTCAGACTTAACGCAGAGAAATCCTGATCTTTTACACAGATACCCTCGGATCAAGGAAAAGGGTACAACCGAGTCCTCGGGTGAGGCGGAAAAGGGTCAGCTAAACGGCAGGGTCGGGCGAGACGGAAGAAGGGGTTGGGCGAAACGAAAAGGGGTCGGCAGCTTACCTTCGGTTTATAGGTGAAGCTTTGGGGTCGGGAAGGAACAGACTTGGGCGGAAGGACTTAAGCACTAAGGCTTGGGCGACGGCGATGTCCGATGGTGCTCCGGCGGCGGCGGAGCTTCTTGTGAGCAACAAGGAAGCTCTAGCACAGCGCGGAGGAGCAGGCGGCTGGGTGGACTGGGGAGAAGCGGACTTGAGCAGAGAGGGGAACTCTTGAGAGTTTTAGCGGAAGTGCTTAGGTGCGCTCAGAGTAGGGGCGGCGAAACAACAAAGGCGAAGGAACTCCGGTGGAACTCTGGCGTTCCCTTTTATAGCGGTGCGGAAGAGAGAGATTTCAAGTGGCACGAAGATCGGAAGAGAAGGATGGAGTGCGCTGCCATGGCGGCGATTGAGCGGCGATGGGTGGTGGAACAGGACTTAGGAGATAGCGTCTTCGGCCATTGGGCACTGGAGACAAGGCGGCGCAGGCGCGGTTTTGCCGGGGTTGAGATTTGGCGGAGGCGGGAGTCGTCGAGCGGCGGATTTGATTGGTGTGATAGGGAGAACGGTGCTACAAGCGAGGTTGCACAGGTGAAAAGACAAGGCGAGCCGCGGCTGCGCAGGCGAGCGCGAAATAGCGGTTTGTCGGGGCACAGTTCTGGCAAGGCGGAAAAGGAGCTGTCGCGGCTAGAGTCGGTGTTGGCGATGGACGAATCGTTGCGTAGTGAGTTCATGGGTAGCACGACTGTGGAGATGTGGCGGAAAAACCGGAAAGCATCGGGGCTTGCAGCCGGGAATCCGGCGAGATGATGAGCGCGAGTTGCGAGGCGGTCTATCGCAGCTGCGGCAAAACTTCTACCACGGCAGCGACGGGGCACCTTGGCGCGGCCGGCGAGGGCGCGAGCGACACGAGGCAGAAAGGGTTGCAGAGGGGCTTCCACTGCGATTGGGGAGGAGGGCGCGAAAAACCATTCTGTCGCGACCGGCGACTGGGCGAAGTGGCGGGCATCGGAGGGATCAAGCCACGCGGCGGAGAAGCTTTGAAGCGGCGCAGGCTGCTCGAGTGCGTCTGCCTTGGGAGATCCGGGTAAAAGCTTTGTGGGCCCACCAGTCAGTCTCGGTTGTTTCACAGCTCCAAGATTGAAAGGAGCACTGCCTTTGGGGACTTAGAGGAACCGACGGGGTTGGTTGGGTTCTCAGGGGTCGGGACTACGAACCGGAGTGGAGCGCTCCTGCTCGGGAAGAGCTGAGACAGAGGAATCAGGGACTCAGATTGAGATTAACTTGGTGGATTTAACTAGGGTCGTTACAGATGGAACCCTAGGTGGCGGTGGCCAGTAACCAATCTGTGCAACCGCTGCTGGTGGGAGCTTGCTCATCCCCATGAGCAGGGCCTCAAAAATGGAGCCTCCTCTGTGGTAAGCATCGCATCCCCCTTCCCTTCACTGATGTAGTGTCAGGCTCAGAGGGGAGTTGGATGTTTCTAACTTCGTGTTTTCTTATGCTCATGATTTTCCCAGGATTGATCCTGGCAATGCATTTAGAATAGTGGTTAAGGTTGAAAAATATAAGGAAAATGTGGAGTATGGTACTTAGAAATGGATGAATAAGAACATGTGCTCTGGGTTGATAGATACAGTCACTACAATCTGGATAAATTTGAGGTTGATATGGCTAGCAAGATATGCTGGGGATCTACTCAAACAATTTTAATGTGGTCTTTGGCTGTTGATAGTGAAGCTAGGTGGAAAGTTAGAACAAATGAGCAGCTTGAGTCAATGATTAAGCACAGATGTAATGAAGGAGTAGAAAATGTGAGGGTAGAAGTAGTGGACAAATGGAATGAAGGGTACCAGAATGTCTAAAGTTGGGCAGGCTCAGTAGGTACTTCTGGTGTAACAAATGAAGGTGCAGGTGAAACTTGTACAACCTCTCCAGCACAGCATCAGCAAGCACAAGCAGAAATGGTTGATTGGAGTACTTTGACAATACTTCCTGATAATGAACAAGATAGTGAACCTTATGTTCTGGCTGATGAAGATATGGTTTACGAGGCAATGGGCTTCAAAGTAGCAGATGAGGCAGCAACACAAGCAGTAGCAGCAGCAGAAGAAGAAGGTGTTATTCCTGACATTCCTCCTGATGTAGAGGAAGAAATGCATGAAGCAGGAATTCATGTTGATGATAAGGACCCTTTAGAGCCAGTAATTGAGTGGGACAGGGACAACACAGATATGAGTGTGGGGACAATCTATCCTAACATGGTGGATTTTAGATTGGCAATTAGGCAGCATGCTATAGTGAATGAGTTTGAGCTTGGCACTGAAAAATCAGAAAAATGAAGATTCAGGGGTCATTGCATGGCTAAAGGATGTCCATGGGCAATTAGAGCTAGGACAAAAGCTGATGGTTGTGTGAGGGTACATTTACTAACTTACATGTGTTGAATTGTTTTTTATTGTACCTTACAACTCTGTTTGTAGTTGAACTGAAATATGTGTGTCATCTGCAGGTCCAAATAAATACTGAAATTCATAAGTGTGCTTCAAGAAGCAGAGTTGTGGGCAAGATGGCCAGTCAAGCTTGGGTTGCTGAGAGGGCAATACATTTGCTGAAGAGGAAGCCTGGAATGGATCCTGCAGATGTCAAGGAAGCATTGGAGGACAAGTACAAGATAAAGATCAATTACCAGACAGTTTGGTATGGTAGGCAGAGAGTAGCTGCCAAATTATTTGGTAAGTGGGATGACTCATTTGAATGGTTGTATAGGTTTAAGGCAGAGGTAGAGTTGAGGTAGCTTGGTAGTGTAGTTGAGGTAGATGATGTAAAAATTGGAGAGAAGCACCACTTCAAAAGGTTTTTTTGTGCTTTCAAAGGCAGTATAGATGGATTCTTGTATGGTTGCAGACCTTACATTAGTATAGATTCCACTGCTTTGAATGGTTAGTGGAATGGTCATATGCCTACAGCCTTAGCTTTAGATGGTCACAATTGGATGTTTCCATTGGCCTTTGGTTTTTTTGACTCAGAGTGCAAAGATAATTGGATTTGGTTAATGGAGCAGTTAAACAAGGCCATTGGGGTAGTTCCAAGACTGGCAATATGTACTGATGCTTGCAAGGGCCTAGAATCAGTAGTGAAGCATGTTTTTCCATGGGCTGAACAGAGGAAGTGTTTCAGGCACTTGATGGAAAACATGAAGAAGAAGTTCACAAGAAATATTTATGTTGAAAATATGTGGCCTGCTGCTAGAACTTACACAGCTGACAAGCACAATTACTTTATGGGTAAAGTCTTGCAAGCTAGCCCTGAAGTAGGGAAAGGGTTGGAAGAGCACCATAACCTTTTGTGGGCTAGGTCTAAGTTCATCCTGACATCAAATGTGACTACATCCTGAACAACTTGGCTGAGTCTTGGAATGCATGGATTAAGGAATTCAAGGACCTACCAGTACACTGTATGGTAGCTGCTATAAGAGAGAAAGGTGTGGTCATGTTTGAGAGGAGGAGGAGGATTGGTTCAGCTCTACCTGGTGTAATTCTTCCTCTATCATTCACCAACTTAATAATGCTTCAAAGGGGATATGACATTTAAAAGTCACCAAAGGCCTTCCAGATCAGGCTGAGGTCACTGAGATATACAAGGATGAGGAAGTAAGAGGACATGTGGTCTATCTAAATGAGCAGAGCTGTATTGTAGGGAATGGAAGGTTACTGGTAAGCCTTGCCCTCATGCATTGGCTGTAATAACCACTGTGAGGCAGCCAGATTATGATAAGTATGTAGACATGGCATATTCTGTACAAAGGTTTAGACAAGCATATGATGTTGGGTGGCCTAAAATCACTGACAAGAATTAGTGGCCACAATTTCCAAAGGATTTCAAACTCTATCCACCTGTAGGGAAGAAGAGAGGGGTTGGTAGGCAGAGGAAGAATAGAATACCCTCATGCTTGGAGAGGATAGGTAAGGCTACTAGGCAGGCCACATGTGCTGCCTGTGGTGAAAAGGGTCATAGGAAGGGAAGTAAGAACTGTGGGCTCACTGGGACCAAGAAAAGGTATGTCCTTAACTAATCAGTTCACCAAGAAAAGTACTGCCATGACTTAACTAAAGACCTTGCTTTACAGGAAGAGGACCAAGAAAGGAGCAGTCAAGCCACAAAGGAAGAAGGCCAAGAATGAATCCGAGGACACTCCCCCTGAACCAGTCCAAGTTCCAACACCCAGGATAAGAGCTACAGCAGCTAGGGAAAAAGCCCAACGAATAGAAGCAGCAACAGCTAGGAAAGCAGCCCAAGCCCAAGCAAAAGCTGAAGCTGCAGCCAGAGTTGCAGAAGCACAACTACATTTTGAAGCATCAAGGACTAAGAGGTTGATTATTTTAAGGTCAAGTACATTTTCATTGAAAAAAATGTGTACTAAACATGTTACATTGCACAGGAGACTTGCTTTGGAAGCACCACCAGCAGCAACTAGGGAAGAAACACTTGAGTTGGAACCTGTACCATTGGAAGTGGTGGCAGCACGATCAGTCCCTCGGGTTGCAAAGAAGATGACCCCCAAGAAGGTGCTGGCGACCAAAATAAAGAAGAAACTAAAAAACATTTAATCTGTATGTGTATCACTTTTGTATGTTGGCCATGAACCTGTCTATTGGCCATGAACCTGTCTGTAGGCCATGAACCTGTCTGTACGCCATGAATTATGCTTTTGTATGTTGGTCATGAACTATATGTGTTGGCCATGAACCTGTTTGTTGGCCCTAAATATGTGTGTCTTTGCCATGAACTATGTGTGTTGGCCATGAAATATGTGTGTTTGCCATGAAGTTGTTGACTGACAAGCACCAAATCACATTACATTGTTCATTCCTACAGCCAAGAAAGGTGATTGTTCATTCATTACACCAAACCACATTACATTGTTGGCTCAAATAGGGATAACAAAGAGGAACAAAAATGTACCTATTACTTCAACATGTAGCCAACTACAACACCCATAAATCCTACAAGCAACATAGACAAAAGCACCAATGCATTCATCAGTTTGTCCAGTTTTGCCTCCATGACTTCATTATTGAACTTCACACTTGCTACTGCCCTCTAACACGCTCAAGTACCATGCATTCCTCTTCTTGTTCATCTACTTGTTCATCACCTGACCAATGAAGCACTTGAATCACCTTGGCATCAACCAAATCTTTCAAATAAAGCCTTTGCCACCTATAGTACTCACACTTATCTACAATCTGAACAAGTGCTAAACAAGTTAAGAAAATGAATCCAACCAAATGCAAAGGCCGAAAGCAAAAAACCTAAAGCAAACTCACCCATCGTTCATTCCTTGGACATTTTATGTAGATCCGATTGTAGTTGGCCGAATCTTGCTGCGTCCGCTGCTCAATCACCCATGCCCTATTGCACAAAGGGCATTGGATCAAAGGTAAGCCCATCTCCTCCCCCACAAGGGGATCTGCAACCAGCCTCTTGCCACTTGATGACGCTCCAACCTGCGACATGGCCGGCACAAGAAGAAGCCCGACCACCAAGGGAGGGACCAGCAAGGGACGATGAGCAGCGCAGGGAGGAAGAAGAGGGGAGAATGGGGAACAGGGATGGCGTTGGGCTCTGTCATGGGGGAGTTAATGGAGCAAAGCGGGGGGGAGGAGGGCAAGCCGGTCATTTTGCACGGCTCAGACACGCCATGTCATCAAAAATGGCAAATCCGTTGCGTCGCTCGAATACCAGTGGCAAAAATGTTGAACCTCTCGTAAAAGTGGCAAATGGAGAGGTGCCCTCCGTAAGGATGGCAAATATGTAAATATACTGCACTTAGCAATGAGGTCCTATCCATTAGTATTCCACATAAGAAATCCATTATAGAAACGAATACAATTAGATTAGCTCTTCATAGACAAACTTGGGGTTTGCGAGCCAGGATAAGACCGGCTCGGGATCCTGGGACCCTTTTCTATCAGATAGGAGGGGGTCTTGTACAAAACAGACTTCTAAGTAATAACCCCATAAATCCTATATCTATTTATATAAAGAGGCAATCGTGTCAGGAAGCAGCTTTTTCTTTGGCCAAACGGTACTTCAAACTTGGAACGAGCATGAAGAGATTAACGAGACTTCTTTCTCTTTTGAGTTTTTCTTGCGGACCGGTCACGCAAGATCTTTGGTCTTCCCCCGGAAACCTTATGGACTCACTCAGAATGATTCTTCACTATCTATAGTTCATGGCCTATTAGAAGTAGAAGGTGCTCTGGTGCAATCCTTACCGACAGAAAAAGATTGCACTCTTGTTGATAATAATCGAGTGCCATTACTTCGTCAGTCCGAACCAAGGAATCTGTTAGAAATGTTTTGAAATGGAAATTGTTCTCTCTTTGATTAGGGATTGCTATATGAAAAGAAGTGGAGTTTGAAAAAGGGAATGGAATGGTCAAACCAGAACTGCTAGAGGAGCGAATTTTCAATAGCATAACTTGGGCTCCTAGAATATGGGGCCCTTGGGACAATCTATTTGATTGCAGGGATAGGTACGCTGAATATGACTAGGGATTTTCCTATGGGTATTGGAGCGGCTCCAAGCAGATTAAAGAGGATGAGTTGTAAGAGACTGCAATTTATTTGAATTATTTCTGGCCTTTTCATTCTAATACTCTATCTAAGAGTTCTCAGTATTTAGCAAAGTTGTTCCTATCTAACGGAAGGCTCCTGGATCAAGTGACAAAGACATTGTTTGTGGAGAAAGAGGTGGCTTTTCCTGGATGAAACATTTGATTTGTGTAACAGGAGAAAGATTTCCCACTCCTTAGCCGTAAAGATATGTGGCCATGAAAAAGGGAGGGGATTCAGTGGAACAGGATTGGCCGGGCCGTAGAGTTGTGGAAACACTTGTTGATTCCTATTTTGGACCCCAGCTCCATAGAACAATATGCTACTGTGGAAACATGGAAGAATTGCAATCTTAGATCAAAACACTATGTATGGGATGATATGAACTGCCTAAATAAGAATTCTTGAGCATCGAACAACCTGAGTACTAACTACATCAAACAATTTGCATTAATGAAACTGTGTAAATCCACCGGATAAACAAAAGTATGCATGTCTGATGAAATGGTTGTTGCTTTCTACTTCCATAACGAATCCTTGGTTTAACTGAATAAGTAAAGAAAATGGGCCCTTTGTCTTTGTCTCAGATCGATGGATCTTCTCGATTGGAAGATCTCCCATATGGATAATACACATTCCAGTTTACCGAGCCTAATGCTAATTGTTTTGTTCTGAAGCAAAGGTATCCTGGCCGGACCTAGGATGACATGAAGGTCCTCCTTCGGCTATCCGTTGCCTACCATGGCCCTTTGGGATGGTTTACTAGACTCAGTAGTGGGGTGTGAATCAAGTCCTTACATGAATAGACACTACTGAAGGATGTACCTTTTTTGCTCGTATGGTTGCACATATACACTAGAAAAGACTTGCTATAGAACCGGTCCTTATATGATTGAGATAACGTTGGATAGGAGCTCCCTATGAGGCTACCCAACTTACCTCGCATTCCTCTTTAGTTGGTTGCTAGCCCAATTTTACAATTGTTTCCTTTACCTAAACAAACAGCATTTGCATATTCTCTAAAAGATAACATTGGAAATAGAAAATATGAGCTCTAATAAGCCTAAGGCTTTTCTTAGAATTCATAGTAAGGAGGTGGAAAAGGAGGCTTTACTTTGTGGGGTATGTGATGAGGACACCACGAGTACATCTACACCAGCAGCACCTCAGGCGCCTCCAGTTGCTCCTCCACCTCAGGCGCCTACAGTTGATCATGCGAGAGAATTAAACTTCATCATGCTGTTAAGGAACGAAGGCCCATCGGAATAAGAAGATGGCCCATCGGAATAAGAAGATGGCCCAACAGGGCAGCCCAGGTGATGAGGACACCACGAGTACATCTACACCAGCAGCACCTCAGGCGCCTCCAGTTGCTCCTCCAGTTGGGCCAATCACTCGAGCCCGTGCGAGAGAATTAAACTTCATCATGCTGTTAAGGAACGAAGGCCCATCGGAATAAGAAGATGGCCCAACAGGGCAGCCCAGGTGGGGCGCCTAGGGTTGGGCGCCGTGACCCCTTCGGACTCCAGGGGCTGCGCCCCCTTTATTTAGTCCGAGTCCTTTTTGTTTACGACTTGAGTTTTGTTTTACATCTAGCTTTAGCTACTCTTGAACACGCGCAAATACGCGCTGTCCTTGTGATTCAGAACTCCACCTTCGAGTGATATTTAGATTGCTCGCCTCTCTTTCTTGTTCGTTCTTCGATTGCGGACAGGAATCGATCTTCGTGATCAGGCTGATCTCGCACCAGCGAGGTTGGTAACCATCGGGAGTTGGTTCAGCGATTGCATTGGCGCTTCGGGTTCGCTCGTCGTAGTCGGATCGTGAGGGTCTACTTCCACCAAGTCGAATTTATCTTCACTCACCGAAAGATCGGGCACTCCGACTCTATCAAGTGGTATCAGCTTTCCAGGTTGATCGGTGAGTTTTACCGAGTGTTTTTCCCTTCCTACAGTCCACAAAAACCAAAACAAATTTTTTTCAGGTTAGATCCTTTGTCCCAGCAACCGTTTAGCCTCGCACATTCTTTCAATAAGTGTCTTTGTTGAATTTGTGTGCCTACTCGTTCAATTGTTGCTGGTTACTTGTGTTTAATCTGTTGTTTCTCGTTTTTTCATCTAACCCTAGTTTTCGCCGCCGCCGCCTTTCCGCTGCTCGCCAACCCTACCAGCCGCGCCCACCGCACCTCCCTGCGACAACCGCGCCGCGCCATCCCACTACTCCGATCGCCCCTCCCCTGTCAAAAAAAAAAAAAGATCGAAAGCAATCAGAAAAAAAAAAGGAAAGAAGCAAAAAAAAAAGACGAAGAAGAATCCAACAGGGAGAAGGAAGGTGATTCGGATTTGTTTCGGTGGAAACTCTTTTTGCGCGCGCCGTGACTCCCCCTGGGTCACGACTCTCTGGGGTAAATTTCCCCCCCCCCCCACGCATTCCGTGCCAGCCTTTCATATCCGTATCTCTCTTTCTTGGTCCTTTATTATTCTGAGGTCCGCCTTACTCTAGAGAGAGAGAGAGAGAGAGAAAAAGTGTGTGCCTTACTCTGAGATCTTTTTTTTACCGGAATACCCCTGTACTTTCGGAAAAAGTGTGTGCCGCAATTTGATATTTGAGATCCTCTGTGTTCATATTATCAGTTTTGGGGCACCCTCTGTGAAAAAAAAAAAAAAAAACAGAAATAAAAAAAAAAAAAAAGAGGTGCGCCCTCTCCACCTTGCCTC
>NC_028457.1:19536007-19594395 GCF_000263155.2 Setaria italica
TCCCTTGGCTTGATATTTCTATGGATTTGTTTGGGATGCCTAGAACTAAGAAGGGGAGGGACAGTATTTTTGTGGTTGTTGATCGTTTCTCCAAAATGGCTCATTTTATACCTTGTCATAAGACTGATGATGCTAGCAATGTTGCTGAATTGTTCTTTCGCGAGATTATTCGTTTGCATGGTATTCCAAATACAATAGTCTCTGATCGTGATGCTAAGTTTCTCAGTCATTTTTGGAGATCACTATGGAATAAAATGGGAACTAAATTGCTGTTTAGCACCACTTGTCACCCTCAGACTGATGGACAAACTGAGGTGGTTAATCGAACCTTGTCCACTATGCTTAGGGCTGTTTTAGATAAACACTTGAAACGTTGGGAAGATTGCTTGCCTCATGTTGAGTTTGCTTATAATCATGCAACGCATTCTTCTACAAAGATGTGTCCTTTTCAAGTTGTTTATGGTTATATTCCTCGGGCGCCTATTGATTTGTTTGCACTTGATGCCGAGGACACCCCACACATAGATGCCGCTGCACATGTTGATCAAATGATTAGCTTGCATGAGCAAACTCAACAAAACATTGCTGCTGCTAATGCTAAATATCAGGTTGCGGGTAGTAAAGGGAGAAAACATGTTACTTTTGCACCGGGTGATCTGGTTTGGTTGCATTTGAGGAAGGACCGTTTTCCTACCTTACGTCGTTCTAAATTGATGCCACGTGCGGCTGGTCCTTTTAAAGTGCTAACCAAGATTAATGATAATGCTTATATCCTTGACCTGCCTGCGGAGTTTGGTGTTTCCACGAGTTTTAATGTTGCAGATTTGAAACCGTATGTGGGCGAAGATGAGGAGTTGCCGTCGAGGACGACTTCAGTTCAAGAAGGGGAGGATGATGAGGACACCACGAGTACATCTACACCAGCAGCAC
This sequence comes from Setaria italica, assembly GCF_000263155.2. Taxonomy (NCBI): domain Eukaryota; kingdom Viridiplantae; phylum Streptophyta; class Magnoliopsida; order Poales; family Poaceae; genus Setaria; species Setaria italica. Next base: position 19,536,938 of record NC_028457.1, read on the forward strand.
CTCAGGCGCCTCCAGTTGCTCCTCCAGTTGGGCCAATCACTCGAGCCCGTGCGAGAGAATTAAACTTCATCATGCTGTTAAGGAACGAAGGCCCATCGGAATAAGAAGATGGCCCAACAGGGCAGCCCAGGTGGGGCGCCTAGGGTTGGGCGCCGTGACCCCTTCGGACTCCAGGGGCTGCGCCCCCTTTATTTAGTCCGAGTCCTTTTTGTTTACGACTTGAGTTTTGTTTTACATCTAGCTTTAGCTACTCTTGAACACGCGCAAATACGCGCTGTCCTTGTGATTCAGAACTCCACCTTCGAGTGATATTTAGATTGCTCGCCTCTCTTTCTTGTTCGTTCTTCGATTGCGGACAGGAATCGATCTTCGTGATCAGGCTGATCTCGCACCAGCGAGGTTGGTAACCATCGGGAGTTGGTTCAGCGATTGCATTGGCGCTTCGGGTTCGCTCGTCGTAGTCGGATCGTGAGGGTCTACTTCCACCAAGTCGAATTTATCTTCACTCACCGAAAGATCGGGCACTCCGACTCTATCACCAGGTGGGGCGCCTAGGGTTGGGCGCGCGTGACCCCTCCGGACTCCAGGGGCTGCGCCCCCTTTATTTAGTCGGCGTCCTTTTTGTTTACGACTTGAGTTCTGTTTTACATCTAGCTTTAGCTACTCTTGAACACGCGCAAATACGCGCTGTCCTTGTATGATTCAGAACTCCACCTTCGAGTGATATTTAGATTGCTCGCCTCTCTTTCTTGTTCGTTCTTCGATTGCGGACAGGAATTGATCTTCGTGATCAGGCTGATCTTGCGCCAGCAAGGTTGGTAACCACAGGAAGTTGGTTCAACGATTGCATTGGCGCTTCGGGTTCGCTCGTCATAGTCGGATCGTGAGGGTCTACTTCCACCAAGTCGAATTTATCTCCACGCACCGAAAGATCGGGCACTCCGACTCTATCAAGTGGTATCAGCTTTCCAGGTTGATCGATGAGTTTTACCGAGTGTTTTTCCCTTCCTACAGTCCACAAAAAACCAAAACAAATTTTTTTTTCAGGTTAGATCCTTTGTCCCAGCAACTTTTTAGCCTCGCACATCCATTCAATAAGTGTCTTTTTTGAATTTGTGTGCCTCCTCATTCAATTGTTGCTGGTTACTTGTGTTTAATGTCTTGTTTCTCATTTTTCCTCTAACCCTAGTTTTCGCCGCCGCCGCTGTTCCGCTGCTCGCCAACCCTACCATGCCGCGCCCACCGCCCCTCCCTCGCGACAACCGCGCCGTGCCATCCCACCCCTCCGATCGCCCCTCCCCTGTCAAAAAAAGAAAGATAGAAAGCAATCAAACAAAAAAAGGAAAGTGCAAAAAAAAAGGAAAGAAGCAAAAAAAAAAAAGAATCCAACAGGGAGAAGGAAGGTGATCCGGTTTTGTTTCGGTGGAAACTCCCTTTGCGCGCGCCGTGCACCCCCTGGGTCACGACACTCCGGGGCAACTCCGCACCAACGCATACCGCACCCCCCCCCCACGCATCCCGTGCCAGCTTTTCATATCCATATCTCTCTTTCTTGGTACATTTTTCTGAGGTCCATATCTCTCTTTTTTTTACCGGAATACCCCTGTACTTTCGAAAAAAGTGTGTGCCACAATTTGCTCATTGTGATCCTCTATGTTCATATTATCAGTTTTGGGGCACCCTCTGTGAAAAAAAAAACAGAAAAAAACAAAAGAGGTGCGCCCTCTCCACCTTTGCCTCTGTTCTTTCGATTTCCCTTGTTACCAGCAACTCTTGTTACGTGTTTGCCACTATATTTCAACTTTGCATTATTGTTTGATTGTGCTAATCCTTCATTTGAGTGCAGCCTTCCCAGAACTCCACATAGTTCTACGACGAGCATATTTTGTTCCTCCAGGCAATCGCTCCTCCAATCTTTCGCGAGTTCCACCGGTTGGTTGCCGTTCGCCCCTGTGTGCGTGGTAAGAACGGATAAGAATTTGATAACAGCACTAGTGTGAGCGCCTTGTGAGCCGTTACACCCCTATCTTGTCGTCGCTTTTGTTCTTGTATTTGCGCTAACCATGGCAGATGATGTCGACGCGGGGGCTAACCAGCTGCAGGGCATACGGGCACAAGTTGAAGGGCTTGTCACCGACATTCAGACGATTCATGAACGGCTGGACTCGACGATCTCCTCGACGACCGAGCGGTGTGATCAGCTCGACCTTGCACAGACGGCCGCTAAGGCCACACTCAACTCAGTTGTGGCAAGACTCGATGCATTGCACACAACAGTCGCACAGTTGCAGCAGGGTTATGGTGGTGACTCGGACCAGGACGATGGCGACCTCCGAGGCCGTGCTCGCCGCGTGCCACGCCGTCCCGGTGGTAATGATTCCTTTTCCAAGATTAAATTTAAAATTCCACCTTTTAATGGCAAATATGTTCCTACTGCATATCTTGATTGGAAATTAGAAGTTGAACAGAAATTTTCATGCCATGATATTCTTGCTAATTCTCAAGTTAAAGCTGCTATTAGTGAATTTATTGATTTTGCTTTAATTTGGTGCGTGAATATAAACACAAACATCCCAATACCATTCCAACCACTTGGGAGCAATTAAAAACTGCTATGCGCCACAGATTTGTGCCTTCTTATTATGCCCGAGATTTGCTTAATAAAATGCAACGTTTTCAGCAAGGTTCCAAATCTGTTGAGGAATATTTCCAGGAATTACAAATAGGCATGATTCGTTGTGGGTTATTGGAGGAAAATGACGCTGCTATGGCACGTTTTCGTGGTGGTTTGAACCGCGAAATTCAGGATATACTTGATTATAAGGATTACACAGATATGACAACATTATTTAAATATGCTTGCAAAGCTGAACGTGAAGTGCAGGGACGCCGCTCGAAGACATATTCTAACTCTTTTGCAGGAAGAAGCTCGACATCCAACTCTGCGCCTGCTCTCTCTGCGCCACCCACACCCACCACTACACCGCGCGAGCGAACGGCCAAACCTGCAAGCGCTGCCCCTTCCACAGGCGCCGCCCCTCCCACAGGCCGTACACGGGATATTCAGTGTCATCATTGCAAAGGATTTGGCCACGTGATTCGGGACTGTCCGAACAAGCGCACTTTGCTTCTTCGTGACGATGGTGAGTACTCTTCCGCTAGTGATTCTGAAGATATTCGACATGCGATGCTTGCCACTGACCATGCAGCTATGGAGGTACATGTCAACCCGGGCGACGCCGATAGGTATGAAAGTCTTGTTGTGCAGCGTGTTCATAGTACACAGGTCGCCCCATCCGAGAAGAATCAGCGACACACTCTTTTCCATACCAAGGGCGTTGTGCAAGAGCGGTCGATTCGCATCATCATCGACAGCGGCAGCTGCAACAATTTGGCGAGTACCACGCTGGTTGAAAAGTTGTCTTTACCCACTCGTAAGCATCCACATCCATATCACATTCAATGGCTTAATGATGGTGGGAAAATTAGAATTACTCGATCAGTCCGTGTTCCTTTCTCCATGGGTGCTTATTCTGATTTTGTCGATTGTGATGTTATTCCCATGGAAGCATGCTCTCTGTTACTTGGGCGACCTTGGCAATATGATACTGATAGCTTGCATCATGGTCGTTCAAATCACTATTCTTTCATGTTTAAGGGTCAGAAAATAATTATACATCCAATGACACCTGAACAAATTCTTAAAGATGATCTTGCTAGAGCTGCGAAAACTGCTAAACAACTTGAACCATCGACATCTCTTAATTCTGAAATCAAGTTGCATGCTCCTGTTTTGCTTGCCACACGTGCTGATTTTGATGAGTTACGCGATGCTCCTTTGCCATGCTATGCCCTTATATGCTCTAGTGTGCTCGTTTCACTTGATGATGCACCATCTTTGGATATTCCCCTTGCGGTTGCTAACATTTTGCAGGAGTACGCTGATGTCTTTCCAAAAGATTTGCCACCGGGACTCCCACCACTTCGTGGCATTGAGCACCAGATCGACCTCATTCCCGGCGCACAGCTTCCGAACCGCGCACCGTACCGTACAAATCCGGATGAGACGAAGGAAATCCAGCGCCAGGTACAGGCGTTGCTTGACAAGGGTTATATTCGTGAGTCTCTTAGCCCTTGCTCCGTTCCCGTGTTACTTGTTCCAAAGAAACATGGCTCATGGCGTATGTGTGTAGACTGTCGTGCTATTAATAACATTACCATTCGCTACAGATACCCTATACCACGCCTTGATGATATGCTAGATGAGCTTAGTGGTGCCATTATTTTCACTAAGATTGATTTGCGTAGTGGCTACCATCAGATTCGCATGAAATTAGGTGATGAATGGAAAACGGCTTTTAAAACGAAATTTGGGTTATATGAATGGTTGGTTATGCCATTTGGTTTGACGAATGCTCCCAGCACATTTATGCGTTTGATGAATGAAGTTCTAAAGCCCTTCATAGGATTGTTTGTAGTTGTCTATTTTGATGATATCCTCATTTACAGCAAGTCTATGGAAGAGTATTTAGAACATTTGCGTGCTGTTTTTGATGCGTTGCGTGCGGCCCATTTATTTGCTAACCTCGAAAAATGCATGTTTTGCACACAACGTGTCTCGTTTCTTGGCTATGTTGTTACTCCACAGGGCATTGAGGTGGATAGCAGCAAGATTGATGCCATTCGGGAGTGGCCTACACCGACGACGGTCACACAAATTCGAAGCTTTCTTGGCCTTGCAGGTTTCTACCGCCGGTTTGTTCGTGATTTTAGCTCCATTGCAGCGCCTCTACATGAGCTTACAAAGAAGGATGTTCCCTTTGCTTGGAGTGATTCACAAGAGGTTGCGTTCAGCACCTTGAAAGATAAGTTAACCAATGCTCCTCTCTTGCAGTTGCCTGATTTTACTAAAGTGTTTGAGCTTGAATGCGATGCTAGCGGTATTGGGCTAGGTGCTGTTTTGTTACAAGAAGGAAAACCGGTTGCTTACTTTAGTGAGAAATTAAGTGGTGCTAGCTTGAATTATTCTACTTATGATAAGGAGCTTTATGCTTTAGTGCGCACTTTGCATACTTGGCAGCACTACCTTTGGCATCGCGAGTTTATAATTCATTCTGATCATGAGGCTTTAAAACATATTCGTACCCAAACAAACCTGAACCGTCGTCATGCTAAATGGGTAGAATTCATTGAGTCTTTCCCTTACATTATTAAACACAAGAGCGGGAAGGAAAATGTCATTGCTGATGCTTTGTCTCGTCGCTATACCATGCTGTCACAGTTAGATTTTAAAATCTTTGGCTTGCAAACTGTGAAGGATCAATATGTGGATGATGCTGATTTTAAAGATGCTTTTGCCCACTGTATTCATGGCAAACCATGGGGCAAATTTCACATACAGGACGGGTTCCTGTTTCGCGCTAACAAGCTGTGTGTTCCAGCTAGCTCGGTTCGTCATTTGTTGTTACAGGAAGCGCACTGAGGCGGTCTCATGGGGCACTTTGGCGTCTACAAGACGCATGAAGTGCTGGCTGCCCACTTCTTTTGGCCCCGGATGCGTGCTGATGTTGAGCGCCTTGTTGCACACTGCACTACTTGCCAGAAAGCTAAGTCACGATTGAACAACCATGGTTTGTACATGCCTTTGCCTGTTCCTACTTCCCCTTGGCTTGATATTTCTATGGACTTTGTTTTGGGATTGCCTAGAACTAAGAAGGGGACGGACAATATTTTTGTGGTTGTTGATCGTTTCTCCAAAATGGCTCATTTTATACCTTGTCATAAGACTAATGATGCTAGCAATGTTGCCTGTACTTTCGGAAAAAGTGTGTGCCACAATTTGCTCATTGTGATCCTCTGTGTTCATATTATCAGTTTTGGGGCACCCTCTGTGAAAAAAAAAACAGAAAAAAAACAAAAGAGGTGCGCCCTCTCCACCTTTGCCTCTGTTCTTTCGATTTCCCTTGTTACCAGCAACTCTTGTTACGTGTTTGGCACTATATTTCAACTTTGCATTATTGTTTGATTGTGCTAATCCTTCATTTGAGTGCAGCCTTCCCAGAACTCCACATAGTTCTACGACGAGCATATTTTGTTCCTCCAGGCAATCGCTCCTCCAATCTTTCGCGAGTTCCACCGGTTGGTTGCCGTTCGCCCCTGTGTGTGTGGTAAGAACGGATAAGAATTTGATAACAGCACTAGTGTGAGCGCCTTGTGAGCCGTTACACCCCTATCTTGTCGTCGCTTTTGTTCTTGTATTTGCGCTAACCATGGCAGATGATGTCGACGCGGGGGCTAACCAGCTGCAGGGCATACGGGCACAAGTTGAAGGGCTTGTCACCGACATTCAGACGATTCATGAACGGCTGGACTCGACGATCTCCTCGACGACCGAGCGGTGTGATCAGCTCGACCTTGCACAGACGGCCGCTAAGGCCACACTCAACTCAGTTGTGGCAAGACTCGATGCATTGCACACAACAGTCGCACAGTTGCAGCAGGGTTATGGTGGTGACTCGGACCAGGACGATGGCGACCTCCGAGGCCGTGCTCGCCGCGTGCCACGCCGTCCCGGTGGTAATGATTCCTTTTCCAAGATTAAATTTAAAATTCCACCTTTTAATGGCAAATATGTTCCTACTGCATATCTTGATTGGAAATTAGAAGTTGAACAGAAATTTTCATGCCATGATATTCTTGCTAATTCTCAAGTTAAAGCTGCTATTAGTGAATTTATTGATTTTGCTTTAATTTGGTGGCGTGAATATAAACACAAACATCCCAATACCATTCCAACCACTTGGGAGCAATTAAAAACTGCTATGCGCCACAGATTTGTGCCTTCTTATTATGCCCGAGACTTAATAAAATGCAACGTTTTCAGCAAGGTTCCAAATCTGTTGAGGAATATTTCCAGGAATTACAAATAGGCATGATTCGTTGTGGGTTATTGGAGGAAAATGACGCTGCTATGGCACGTTTTCGTGGTGGTTTGAACCGCGAAATTCAGGATATACTTGATTATAAGGATTACACAGATATGACAACATTATTTGAATATGCTTGCAAAGCTGAACGTGAAGTGCAGGGACGCCGCTCGAAGACATATTCTAACTCTTTTGTAGGAAGAAGCTCGACATCCAACTCTGCGCCTGCTCTCTCTGCGCCACCCACACCCACCACTACACCGCGCGAGCGAACGGCCAAACCTGCAAGCGCTGCCCCTTCCATAGGCGCCGCCCCTCCCACAGGCCGTACACGGGATATTCAGTGTCATCATTGCAAAGGATTTGGCCACATGATTCGGACTGTCCGAACAAGCGCACTTTGCTTCTTCGTGACGATGGTGAGTACTCTTCCGCTAGTGATTCTGAAGATACTCGACATGCGATGCTTGCCACTGACCATGCAGCTATGGAGGTACATGTCAACCCGGGTGACGCCGATAGGTATGAAAGTCTTGTTGTGCAGCGTGTTCTTAGTACACAGGTCGCCCCATCCGAGAAGAATCAGCGACACACTCTTTTCCATACCAAGGGCGTTGTGCAAGAGCGGTCGATTCGCATCATCATCGACAGCGGCAGCTGCAACAATTTGGCGAGTACCACGCTGGTTGAAAAGTTGTCTTTACCCACTCGTAAGCATCCACATCCATATCACATTCAATGGCTTAATGATGGTGGGAAAATTAGAATTACTCGATCAGTCCGTGTTCCTTTCTCCATGGGTGCTTATTCTGATTTTGTCGATTGTGATGTTATTCCCATGGAAGCATGCTCTCTGTTACTTGGGCGACCTTGGCAATATGATACTGATAGCTTGCATCATGGTCGTTCAAATCACTATTCTTTCATGTTTAAGGGTCAGAAAATAATTATACATCCAATGACACCTAAACAAATTCTTAAAGATGATCTTGCTAGAGCTGCTAAAACTGCTAAACAACTTGACGCATCGCCATCTGTTAATTCTGAAATCAAGTTGAATGCTCATGTTTTGCTTGCCACACGTGCTGATTTTGATGAGTTACGCGATGCTCCTTTGCCATGCTATGCCCTTATATGCTCTAGTGTGCTCGTTTCACTTGATGATGCACCATCTTTGGATATTCCCCTTGCGGTTGCTAACATTTTGCAGGAGTACGCTGATGTCTTTCCAAAAGATTTGCCACCGGGACTCCCACCACTTCGTGGCATTGAGCACCAGATCGACCTCATTCCCGGCGCACAGCTTCCGAACCGCGCACCGTACCGTACAAATCCGGATGAGACGAAGGAAATCCAGCGCCAGGTACAGGCGTTGCTTGACAAGGGTTATATTCGTGAGTCTCTTAGCCCTTGCTCCGTTCCTGTGTTACTTGTTCCAAAGAAACATGGCTCATGGCGTATGTGTGTAGACTGTCGTGCTATTAATAACATTACCATTTGCTACAGATACCCTATACCACGCCTTGATGATATGCTAGATGAGCTTAGTGGTGCCATTATTTTCACTAAGATTGATTTGCGTAGTGGCTACCATCAGATTCGCATGAAATTAGGTGATGAATGGAAAACGGCTTTTAAAACGAAATTTGGGTTATATGAATGGTTGGTTATGCCATTTGGTTTGACGAATGCTCCCAGCACATTGATGCGTTTGATGAATGAAGTTCTAAAGCCCTTCATAGGATTGTTTGTAGTTGTCTATTTTGATGATATCCTCATTTACAGCAAGTCTATGGAAGAGCATTTAGAACATTTGCGTGCTGTTTTTGATGCGTTGCGTGCGGCCCATTTATTTGCTAACCTCGAAAAATGCATGTTTTGCACACAACGTGTCTCGTTTCTTGGCTATGTTGTTACTCCACAGGGCATTGAGGTGGATAGCAGCAAGATTGATGCCATTCGGGAGTGGCCTACACCGACGACGGTCACACAAATTCGAAGCTTTCTTGGCCTTGCAGGTTTCTACCGCCGGTTTGTTCGTGATTTTAGCTCCATTGCAGCGCCTCTACATGAGCTTACAAAGAAGGATGTTCCCTTTGCTTGGAGTGATTCGCAAGAGGTTGCGTTCAGCACCTTGAAAGATAAGTTAACCAATGCTCCTCTCTTGCAGTTGCCTGATTTTACTAAAGTGTTTGAGCTTGAATGCGATGCTAGCGTTATTGGGCTAGGTGCTGTTTTGTTACAAGAAGGAAAACCGGTTGCTTACTTTAGCGAGAAATTAAGTGGTGCTAGCTTGAATTATTCTACTTATGATAAGGAGCTTTATGCTTTAGTGCGTACTTTGCATACTTGGCAGCACTACCTTTGGCATCGTGAGTTTATAATTCATTCTGATCATGAGGCTTTAAAACATATTCGTACCCAAACAAACCTGAACCGTCGTCATGCTAAATGGGTAGAATTCATTGAGTCTTTCCCTTACATTATTAAACACAAGAGCGGGAAGGAAAATATCATTGCTGATGCTTTGTCTCGTCGCTATACCATGCTGTCACAGTTAGATTTTAAAATCTTTGGCTTGCAAACTGTGAAGGATCAATATGTGGATGATGCTGATTTTAAAGATGCTTTCGCCCACTGTATTCATGGCAAACCATGGGGCAAATTTCACATACAGGACGGGTTCCTGTTTCGCGCTAACAAGCTGTGTGTTCCAGCTAGCTCGGTTCGTCGTTTGTTGTTACAGGAAGCGCATGGAGGCGGTCTCATGGGGCACTTTGGCGTCTACAAGACGCATGAAGTGCTGGCTGCCCACTTCTTTTGGCCCCGGATGCGCGCTGATGTTGAGCGCCTTGTTGCCCGCTGCCCTACTTGCCAGAAAGCTAAGTCACGATTAAACAACCATGGTTTGTACATGCCTTTGCCTGTTCCTACTTCCCCTTGGCTTGATATTTCTATGGACTTTGTTTTGGGATTGCCTAGAACTAAGAAGGGGAGGGACAGTATTTTTGTGGTTGTTGATCGTTTCTCCAAAATGGCTCATTTTATACCTTGTCATAAGACTAATGATGCTAGCAATGTTGCTGAATTGTTCTTTCGCGAGATTATTCGTTTGCATGGTATTCCAAATACAATAGTCTCTGATCGTGATGCTAAGTTTCTCAGTCATTTTTGGAGATCACTATGGAATAAAATGGGAACTAAATTGCTGTTTAGCACCACTTGTCACCCTCAGACTGATGGACAAACTGAGGTGGTTAATCGAACCTTGTCCACTATGCTTAGGGCTGTTTTAGATAAACACTTGAAACGTTGGGAAGATTGCTTGCCTCATGTTGAGTTTGCTTATAATCATGCAACGCATTCTTCTACAAAGATGTGTCCTTTTCAAGTTGTTTATGGTTATATTCCTCGGGCGCCTATTGATTTGTTTGCACTTGATGCCGAGGACACCCCACACATAGATGCCGCTGCACATGTTGATCAAATGATTAGCTTGCATGAGCAAACTCAACAAAACATTGCTGCTGCTAATGCTAAATATCAGGTTGCGGGTAGTAAAGGGAGAAAACATGTTACTTTTGCACCGGGTGATCTGGTTTGGTTGCATTTGAGGAAGGACCGTTTTCCTACCTTACGTCGTTCTAAATTGATGCCACGTGCGGCTGGTCCTTTTAAACTGCTAACCAAGATTAATGATAATGCTTATATCCTTGACCTACCTGCAGAGTTTGGTGTTTCCACGAGTTTTAATGTTGCAGATTTGAAATCGTATGTGGGCGAAGATGAGGAGTTGCCGTCGAGGACGACTTCAGTTCAAGAAGGGGAGGATGATGAGGACACCACGAGTACATCTACACTAGCAGCACCTCAGGCGCCTCCAGTTGCTCCTCCACCTCAGGCGCCTACAGTTGATCATCCAGTTGGGCCAATCACTCGGGCCCGTGCGAGAGAATTAAACTTCATCATGGTGTTAAGGAACAAAGGCCCATCGGAATAAGAAGATGGCCCAACAGGGCAGCCCAGGTGGGGCGCCTAGGGTTGGGCGCGCGTGACCCCTCCGGACGCCAGGGGCTGCGCCCCCTTTATTTAGTCGGAGTCCTTTTTGTTTACGACTTGAGTTCTGTTTTACATCTAGCTTTAGCTACTCTTGAACACGCGCAAATACGCGCTGTCCTTGTGTGATTCAGAACTCCACCTTCGAGTGATATTTAGATTGCTCGCCTCTCTTTCTTGTTCGTTCTTCGATTGCGGACAGGAATTGATCTTCGTGATCAGGCTGATCTTGCGCCAGCAAGGTTGGTAACCACAGGAAGTTGGTTCAGCGATTGAATTGGTGCTTCGGGTTCGCTCGTCGTAGTCGGATCGTGAGGGTCTACTTCCACCAAGTCAAATTTATCTCCACTCACCGAAAGATCGGGCACTCCGACTCTATCAGTATGCCTAACCTTATATTTAAGGGTTTATGAGACTATGCAACATCATATCATTATCTTAGGTAATTTTAGTATTTAAAATATAGGATGAGAGCATTATCATGGGGTTGGTGTTAAGACTTGCCTTTATTATCGAGCGATCATTCCGAATCCTTACAACGGAAACCTATCTCCGAGGTGCAACACGATCTTCTCGGAGAGACCTTAAGTTGCTACTTGATAAAGAAATAAACATCGATTTATTCACCAATCAAAAGTAATCCAAAGCTCAATAAAAAGGTTCAAGAGGGGTTATGAAGGGGGTTGGTTTATAGGATAATATTAAGATGGCTTTTTCAAAGTTTCTCATGATTTTTCTATGTTCCATGTGATTTGCCTATATTTTATGTGGATTTCTTGATGTGAGTGTATGGGTTAGGAGACGACTTGATAGTGGTTTTCATGCTATGGGGTTTGGTACTTTCTAAGAGTCTCTTGGGGTTTTGACAATATTTCGGATGTATATTTGATTTCTAGTATAAAGGAAATATGTTTTATATCGATTTATTTAAGTAGCCTTTTGGTTCTAAGGTCATATGACATGGGTCTTCAGATGTGAGCTTATGAATGTGCTTAGAATAGATCCTAGTATTTTTGGGAATTTATTGGGTATTTTGGAGCTTAAGAAATGTACGAGAAGGAATTCGAGGTAAATTTATGGGAGTTTCCTATTGGCTGAAATTAGCTTTATTTGGTTTAATACCATGATGAGGTGTAAAAGGATATTAGATGGCTCTGATAGATTTATGGACTTATCTAGTATTTTTGAGAATTTTTGTGGAATTTTTGGATGAAAGAAATGGGCAGAATAACATTTGTGTGCACTACGCGGGATGTACCTAGCATTTTTGGCTTGGCCGTGAGGCTGACGAGTGGTGTCAGGCTGGCGTGGTCAATGGGGCGCATCCACGGGCCCCTATGCAGTAGGCTGGGCTCGTGGACTAAGGCCTGGACGTGTGTGTGGTCCACTAGACCTTGTTTAGGGAGGGGTAGGAGGGCGATGAGGTGGTGGTGTGGCATGCGTGTGTGGCTGGCGCGTGGTGTCAGCCCTGTCGTGGCCGGCATGTGGGTGCCATATCAAGGCACCGCCCAAGATTGGGCATTGGGCGCCGTGGTGGAGCAAGGGAGCTCGCTGAAGCTTTCACTACTGACCACTGCAGTGCGGCACTCGGGGTGGGGATTAGCTCTAGGAGGTCCAGGCAACACGACAGAGTTGGAGAGGCGTGCTCTCGGGGTTGGTTAGGGTCTAGAGTGGCTAGCGTAACTCACCGGCGTAGCGGTGGCGGCCCGGTCAGGAGTGGGGGTGTGAGCTAGATGGGGTTTTGGATCCCAAGTTTTTTGTGGGTGTGATTAGGGTGGTGGGCCTCATGTGTGGGGCTGCTTGGACTAGCCGGTAGGTGGTTTGAGCTGCACCAGCGGCTTGTCGTAATTGGGTAGCATGGTGGCAAGAAGGGGAGAGGTGGCGTGAGAGGGCGGAGAGCTTGGGTTGGTGTTCGGGTAGCATAACAGGGCTACCTTGGAAGTTTCCATGGCAGCATGATGGCCGGGGAAGACTAGTGGCGAGTGGTGGTGATGAGAGAGTGCGGAGCAGTCGTCAAAGGGTCACTTTGGCACTAGGAGGAGATGGCTAGGGGCTTGCGATTATCCTTGACTTCAAACCGGCCCGATCCTTGGAGAAAGGAGGCGGCAAGCTTGGGTCCTAATCCAGCGGGAGGGAGAGGAGGTGGTGGTGGTGGGGAGGAACTGGGAGGGGCTATTTATAGACCCAGGAAGACCGCGTTGTGCAGCTCAAGCTGTCAGATAAGGAGGAGGGGGAATTGAGGAGTTCGTGGGCGACTAATGGCTGGCGGCTGCGCGGCGGTGCTGTGTGCATGGGAGTGGCGGTCTGGTGTGCGTGGCAGGGTGGTGGAGAGGGGGTTTTGGGCATGGATAAGAGCATGGGTAGATGCGCGTGGATGAGGTGGTCACATGGGCCTAATCAGAGGGGTGCTCCTTGCCGGGGTTGGCGTGGGAAGGGCCGGAGTTGCTGGGCTCTTGCGTTACCGGGTACGCATGGGCGGTTAAGGTCAGTCAGGGGTAGAGGAGTGGTTTCGGCGTGGGATGAGGAGTTTGGGCAATGCAGCTGTTGACGCCAGATTTTGACACATGTGTAATCGGCGTCAGGGAAGGAAGAAATCAGAAGGAGCAGCGAGACACAGGGGTGGCGGTTGGGAATCGGCCGATTGGTGCTACAGTCATGGACCGGCCGATTGACCTTTGGAGTTCCGCCTCGCCCGACCCCTGAGGCCTGGGATCGGATGCGCCCGACCCTCCGAGGGAGGATTTCCGCATCGCCCGACCCCTGAGGCCTGGGATCGGATGCGCCCAACCCTCTGAGGAAGGATCTCCGCCTCGCCTGACCTTAGGTCCCAGGGTCCGAATAGTCAGAGCCCCCGACATGTGGGTCCTAATCGGCTATCCCTTGCCGATGAGGTGAATAGAAATCGGACAATTAGGAGGCCGGAATAATTTGGCCGGTTTGGGCCTAAAGAGGATTATGAAGATGAAGAGGGAATCAGCCCATGAAGAGCGCGATAATCGACCTAGTACGAGTCTGTTGACGCCAGATTTTGTCACTAGTAGAATCGGCGCCAAGAGGAGAGAAAATTGGAAAAATACAGTTGGGAATCGGCCGAATGGCGCTACAGTTCTAGATCGGTTGGTTGGCGCTACAGTCCAAGATCGGCCAATGCTACAGTGCGGGATCGGCCAGTGACTTCTGCCTCGTTTCCGGGTCGGACACGCCAGGTCCCCGATCGGTTACCTTTTGCCGATAAGGAATCGGCCGATTAAGGAGGTTGGGATAATTGGGCCGGTATGGGCTTGGAAAGGAATAGAAGGATAAGGGGGAGATCAGCCCATGAAGCGTATAGTAACCAACCTAGCACGAATCGTGCTTGTAAATGTTCGTTTTCTATTTGAATTAGGGATAGAATTCTAGTCAGTTAAGGAGTCATCTGTACGGGGCTATAAATAGCTACCTTTGTAAATCTGTAATCATCAACAAATCAATACAACCAACTACTTTTTCCTCGTACTTACTTTCAAGCAGGCGACTTCGCCAAATACTTTTTCTTTTCACAAGTTCATGCGAGTTGGCAAGGCTGCATCAACTTGATCTCCAGCCAATCTTGTAAGTTCCGTTTACCGAATACACTCTAGGCTTTAACTTCGGGCGTATCGCCGTTGTTTCGTTTAGATTTATTCACTAGTTATCGATATTTACTAGAATCATAGGTTTTACCTGTCTTTCTAGTTTTATCACCAGTTATCCAGCTAGGAATCGGCGGTTTTGGCTCTCTTTACATTCTGTTATTAAATTCATTTATTTTATATTGCCGATTAGATCTATTCCTAGTGTTGTTATCATAGCTTTGCGTCGATTACTCCAGTAGTTTTCCGTCCACAAGGCTACAGTGATCGGCTGTCTTATAGCCGATTTCTTTATTACGGCAAATCGGCCGATTCGCTGATAAGCTCTCTCGAGATCGGAAATTTAGCCGATCGTGATTTCTGGACCTGACACGTATTCTTCCTTGCCAATCAACAGGTCAGATTGGCTGGCACGCCGCGCGAATCGCACCAGGGCAATCACCCGAACAGGAGTTAAGCAGATTCTCCCGGGTCGTGTGTCAGACGCTGGGATTCGGTTGACCGATTTCTAGCGCCAACACACTTTTGGCACGCCCGGTGGGACCCATACAACCGCCGCCATGTCGAAAGCTGCTGAAGTCTCCGAAGATAACGTCATCGAGCTGACGGAAGCAGATCTAAAGGATGACCAGAAAGAAGAACTGGATAAACATATGGCACAGTTCCGGAAAGCTTGCCTGCAGTCTTTCAGTCGCTCCAGAAGCGGGGAGACTATCAAAAAGTCTCCATTTCCTGCTCCCTGCCAGATCACAATCTCTGAGGACTCGGCCAAAATGGCCGATATGGTTCAACAGTCCGTTCATCACGCCTTCGTTGATCAGTCCCCGGTACATTCAAATACGGTGTCCAACGCCGTTGTCAACTCCTTCGCTGGTGGGATACCTCAAGGATACAGGGGACCGGCGTATACTCAGCCGATTCCACCAAACCAGAGTTATTTGAATTCGGTTTCTCAGCCGATCCAATTTTCTGTCGGGAGTTAAGGTGCTTCCTCATCATCAGCTCCTATGGGGTATAACTCCATCCAACTGTCTTCTGCACCATTCCCTCCAGTTAGCCCATCACCTTGGGGGGCACCATCAGCCACGGCCGGTCAGAATCAATCGGCCAGTCAAGGAGGCCCTCCATTCTAGGCATCTTTCCAAGCGGCCATTCGGCCGACCGTGTCGCCATACCAGCCTGTCGTACCAGAGATGAATAAAACAGCAGAGCTCATGCTGTATGATGAAACAAGTGGCTCATTCAAACAGCCGATTTTCAATACACAGCCGGCTTTCACTCAGATGCCACCTGCTTTCACTCAACATCAGGCTATTCCACCTCCGGTATACCAGCATGTGCCAATGCCTCAACCAACGGTTCACCAGCAACAGCCAGATTGGTCGGCAGGTATTGCGGAGGTGATTCAGGAACAATTCGGCTTAAAGCCGAAGGTACAAACTTACACCTATAGGATACCATACCCGTCTACATATGACCTACTGCTGTTTCCCCATCGGTATAAAGTTCCTGACTTCACCAAGTTCTCGGGGATGGATGATACTTCAACCGTGGAGCACGTAAATAGATTCATCATCCAATGCGGAGAGGCAGCTACGCAGGATGCTCTACGGGTGCGATTGTTCTCATCATCTTTGTCTGGTTCGGCCTTTCAGTGGTTCACGACATTGCCGCCAAACTCGATTATCACGTGGGCCGATTTAGAAAGACAGTTCCACAAATACTTCTACGCCGGGGTGCATGAGATGAAGCTGTCCGATTTGACCAGCCTCCGGCAGAGAAGTTACGAGCCGATATCCTCGTATGTACAGAGGTTTCGAGAAATCAGGAACAAGTGCTATTCCCTAGCTCTAAACGATGCGCAGTTGGCCGATATAGCTTTTCAAGGCCTTCTGCCCCACATCACAGGAAAATACGCCTCACAGGAGTTCGAGAGTTTAAGCCAAATCGTCCACCGATTGTCTGGACAGGAGGTACGCTCTTTCGATCCACGAAGGAATTTCCAGAAGAAAGTAGCGTTCCTGGAAGAGATGGAGGACGAGGAAGACGTTGAGGTCAGGCTTGCGGAATGGGTCAAGGGAAAGAAGCCAATATCATGCCCGTTCGGTAAAAAGGAGCCAGAAGCATTCGGTTTTGACACAACAAAGGCCGATAAAATCTTCGACCTTCTCCTCCAGGAAGGGCAGATCAAGCTCTCGCCCTATCATACAATACCTTCTGCCGAACAACTAAAAAAGATGAAATATTGCAAGTGGCACAACGCCACATCCCATGATACTAATGAGTGCAAAATCTTCAGGCAGCAGATACAGTCAGCCATTGAGCAAGGCAGACTTAAATTTGAAGTGCCGACAAAATCGGCCAAACCAATGAAGATCGACCAGCACCCCTTTCCCACCAACATGGTTGATACGGGGAAGAATTCACTCCAAACAAAGGTGATGACGTCCGAATCGGCTAAAAAGAGTGGTGCCGTTGACCCCAGAAATCAAGCTACGCCTGAAGATGTCAAGGGGAAGTGGCGGATGGAGGACGACGATGGCAAATCGGAAGAGCCACGCATTACTTCCCAGTTCCTGCTCCAGAAATACCAGCGCCAGCATGAACGCTCAAGATCCCGGGAAGAAGCGATGCGACGGCACGAAGATCACTGGAGGTGCCCGTTCTTCATCCACTGTTGGGAAAACAACCTCAGGCTACCTTCGGCCAATAATTGCCCAGAATGCAATGATCCGTATTGTAGCAATCGGCCGTTCAACAGGTCTCGCTCAAGAGACGGAAGGCCAGAACCGATCAGCAGGAATTGGCACAACCAAGATGACCAGCACCCTCCCGTGCGTGATCGGCTGGGGGGCAGAAGTGACTGATATGATCGGTGGGAAGATAGACACCATGACAGGCAGGGGGGCAGGACTGATTGATATGACCAGTCAGAAAACGAAAACAAGGACAATGTTCACAGTCGGCTTGAAGAGATGGCCGACGCTCGGGTGACAGACGAGAACCCTTTAGGGCGCGAACCGGAGTGGGAACGCGCCAAGTCAGGGGGCAAACCAATAAACCCCAGATGGTGTCCCGACGGGTTGACCAAATCTCAAAAACGAAGGATCCAACGTCTCCGCCAATGGGAACAGCAGGAAGAAGAACAACAGAGCACAACGGACAGAAAGGAAGGGAGGCCTCGGGTATGGTGCCCCCAAAAGAAACAATAAAGGGGACGGCGAGTCGGCAGGTGATGAATCGGCAGCCAATATTGGCATGGTTTTCATACTGCCGATGGAATTCATGACTCCAGCCGATCAACAAGATATGTCAGCGGTAGAAGAGCAGATGGCACAGTTGGCTTTGGAGCCAATGATGGCCACGTTCGAGAAGCCCGAGGATGACAAACGACAACACCTGAAAGCTTTATTCCTCAAAGGGCATGTCAACGGTCGCCCCCTCACCAGATTAATGGTAGATGGAGGAGCTGCGGTCAATATCATGCCATCTGCCGTGCTCCGGAAGCTTGGGAAGAGCGATGATGACCTGACCAAGACAGACATGATGCTCAAAGACTTCAAAGGCGACGTGTCAAACGCTCGCGGCGCTCTCTGCGTCGACCTCACCATCGGCAGTAAGACCCTTCCCACCACCTTCTTTATTATTAATGGCAAGGGATCCTACAACATGCTACTCGGCCGGGACTAGATACACGCAAATTGCTGCATCCCATCAACAATGCATCAATGTCTTGTACAATGGGTCGGCGACAACATCGAGGTAGTCAACGCCGATTCCGCATACAGCATCGCGGCAGCCGACACGCAGCAGTGTAGCTACGAAACCATCAGGTGCATATCCGGCAGAGTATGGGAGACCGATTTCCTGAAGGTCACCGATTTTGGCCTGCAGCCGATCCGAGCAGTCGGCTCCGAAGACTCAGAATAGATGGATCAATTCGCCCGAGAAGATGGGAAGCTAGGGCATGGGTTCACGTCGACCGATTCATTAGAGATGATAGACTTGGGCGATGGTACCAAACCAAGGCCGACTTATATTTGTGCAAATTTAGACCCAGAATACAAGTGTAAATTGACAAATTTGTTAAGAGAATTTAAGGATTGTTTTGCTTGGGAGTATCATGAGATGCTCGGTTTAGATCGATCTATTGTTGAACATCGGCTACCCATAAAACCGGGGTATCGGCCGTACCAACAGCCTGCACGGCGCTGCAATCCTAAGATTCTACCAGACATAAAAGCTGAAATAACTTGGCTAATCGAAGCAAAATTTATTCGGCAATGCCGTTATGCCGAGTGGATCTCCAACATTGTACCAGTATACAAGAAGAATGGAAAGCTACGCGTTTGCATTGATTTCAGGAATCTTAATCAGGCCACACCGATGGATTGTTACCCCATGCCAACGGCCGATGTGCTGATCGACGCTGCCGTGGGGCACAAGATTATTAGCTTCATGGACGGAAACGCTAGGTACAATCAAATACTTATGGCCGAAGAGGACATACCCAAAACGGCCTTCAGATGCCCAGGCCACCTTGGCTTATTCGAGTGGGTCGTGATGACTTTTGGCTTGAAGAACGCTGGCGCTACGTATCAGAGAGCCATGAATTACATATTTCACAAACTCATTGGCATTCTGGTAGAGATCTACATCGATGACGTCGTAGTCAAGTCCAAAGGTCACGAAGAGCATTTGGCCGATTTGCGAAGAGTTCTAGAGTGCACCAAGAAACACGGGCTTAAGATGAACCCCAATAAATGTGCTTTCGGCGTATCCGCCGGACAGTTCTTAGGATTCATGGTGCACGAACGAGGGATAGAAATCAATCGGAAGACTATAGCGGCCATCAACAAAGTCGTGGCCCCGCAGAACAAAACCGAATTGCAGTCTTTAATCGGCAAGGTGAATTTCATCAGAAGATTTATATCTAATCTATCTGGGCGGATTCAGGCGTTAACACCACAGTTGAAGTTGAAGCCTGACCAGGAATTTATATGGGGGGAGGAGCAGCACAAAGCATTGGAAGATATCAAGCAATACTTGGTTTCACCACCGGTATTGGTTCCTCCTCAAACTGGTAAGCCGTTTAAGTTATACTTATCAGCTGATGAAAAGGCTATTGGGTTGGCTCTAGTCCAGGAGTTCGAAGGCAAGGAACGGTTAATTTATTATGTTAATAGAAGACTTCTGGACGCTGAAACAAGATATCCTCCAGTGGAGCGGTTGTGCCTATGTCTTTACTTCTCATGCACCAAACTCAGGCACTATTTACTATCGGCAGAATGCGTGGTCGTATGCAAAGACGACGTAGTAAAATACATGCTATCACTGCCGATCTTGAAAGGACGGATCGGCAAATGAATCTTAGCTTTGTCAGAGTTCGATCTGCGGTATGAATCGGCAAAAGCCGTCAAGGGTCAGGTCATGGCCGATTTTGTCACCCAACACTGCGGACCGGAGATTGCCCTCGTAGAGCCGGCACCTTGGAAATTATATTTTGATGGGTCGTCATGTGGGGTCGGATCAGGAATCGGCATTGTTCTCATATCGCCTCGGGGGGCAAGCTATGATTTTTCTCTGCCGATAGAAGCCACCGCTACTAACAATCAAGCGGAGTACCGAGCTGTACTAAAGGGCCTACAACTATTAAGAGAAGTCAAGGCCGATTCTGTTGAAGTCTTCGGGGATTCCATGCTTATCGTAGATCAATTAACCGGAAGGTCCGAATGCAAGGACGACGTATTAAGAATTTATTACGAATATTGCTTATAGCTCTTAAAAGAATTTAAATCGGCAGTAATCGAGCACATCCCAAGGGACCACAACGAGGATGCCAACAAGCTCGCCCAGCACGCATCTGATATCGGCCAATTCTAGGCGCTATGGCCCTGGAGCTCGCGGCCGATGACTGGCGGAAAGAAATTGCCGACTACTTGAAAGATCCGTCTAAGAAGGTGGAGCGACGAGTACGTTTTCATGCTACTAAGTACGTACTGCTCGAAGACGATCTATTCTACCGAACGATTGACGGCGTCCTACTCAAATGCCTCGGAACAGAGGAGGCCAAAACTCTAATGGGAGAAATCCATGAAGGGGTATGTGGAGCACACCAATCGGCCCATAAGATGAAATGGATGATCAGAAACAATGGGTATTACTGGCCAACGATCCTCGAAGACTGTTTCAAATATTATAAGGGATGCCAGGATTGTCAGAAATTCGGGAATGTCCAGCGTGCACCCGCATCGGCCATGAATCCCATTATCAAGCCATGGCCATTCAGGGGATGGGGAATAGACCTTATCGGCCAGATTTACCCTCCATCAAGCAAAGGGCACAAATTTATTTTGGTGGCTACTGATTACTTTACCAAATGGGTGGAAGCAATTCCGTTAAGAGCCGTGACATCGGCTATCATGGCCGACTTCGTAAGGGATCATATCGTCTACCGATTCGGCATCCCTCAGACTATAATGACCGATCAAGGAACAATGTTCACATCGAGGGAATTCGAGGAATTTACAACCGATATGGGGATCAAATTGTTGAATTCTTCTCCATATTACGCCCAAGCCAATGGTCAGGCCGAATCCTCCAACAAAGGGATAATTAAGTTGATCAAAAGGAAAATCGAAGAGCAGCCAAAGAAGTGGCATCTATGTTTGACCGAGGCCTTATGGGCGTACAGGATGGCTTGTCATGGGGCCACCAAGTTATCTCCTTATCGGTTGGTGTACGGTCACGATGCAATACTACCATGGGAATCAAGGGTGGGATCGAGGTGCATTTCGTTCCAGGACCAGTTAACGACCGATGAATACTCGTCACTCATGAAGAGGGAACTCGATGACTTGGCTGGCCAGCGATTGAGAGCTTTAATAAGCATTGAGGAAAACAAAAAGAAAGTAGCCAACGTTACCATAAGAAGGTCAAAGTTAAACAATTTTCCCCTGGGGACTTGGTTTGGAAGCTAGTATTGCCGATTGGGTCGAAAGATCCTAAGTTCGGAAAGTGGTCCCCTACATGGGAAGGGCCGTATAAAATCGGCAGATGTGCTCCAGGAAATGCGTATATTTTGGAAACAATCGAGGGAGAAGAGTTTACTAGGGCTCTGAACGGAAGGTACTTAAAAAGATACTACCCTAGTATATGGGTCGGAGCATAAGGGATTGACCGTAATACAATCACACACAGCCGATACAAAACGGTTCAAGCATATAATCGTCTAAATTGGCCGATGTATTCATTCGGTACGGACGATGGATTACACGGTCGACAAAACACAAGTCGCCCTTAGAACAAAAAATACAATAACTAATTATTCTTTTTCTTGCGCTCTCTCTCAGTCCGGCCTAGCTCTATCATGAGACGGATGTACTCTTCTTCTATTTCCTTCATCGAAGCCTCCGCTTCGACTTGACGGGGGAGAGGGTGGCTCCGGTTCAACGCCGGGCGTGACGTTCCTGCCGCCGTGTCTTCATGAGCGACTCGCGGAGGAAGCGGATGACTTCTGTCGGCTGGAGTTCGCCGGCGGCCGTTGCTCTCCAGAAAGTCCAAGACCTGACGGGCCTCTGCAGTGACGTGTTCTTGAAGTTTGTCACGATGAGCCCTGATCAGATCTTTATCCTCTGACAACAACGGGTCATCAGAGTGTATGAGCTCGATGGCGCGTTCGAGCTCGGGGCTAAGACGCCAAGGCTGAAAGAAAGAAAGATTAAAAAGGGTCATCCTCTACCCAAGAGTTAAAAAGAGAGAGGGGAATCAAGGCCAGGGGTTTCACCTGGTTGACAGAGGCAGAGGAAGTCGACGAAGACATGACAGAAGGTCGTGCCGACGAGGATGGATGAGTGAATAAAACCGAAGCCAAGCTGGTGCTCTTGGAAGGAAGTGCCTAGGCCGGTACTTATAAGAAAAAGAGGCGTGGAAATTTGGTAAGGATGCATCCCGTCGGAAATAGGAAAGGCAATAAATAAAGGAGGCGTCGCGAAGGACGGTCAAAGCAGTTATTAAAGGTTCGTACAAATAGTCAGTGCCTTTACAGATTACCCAGAAGGGTATCAATAGCCGCGATTGCCCGACGCCGGATCTGATCGGCAGAGTCCAGGACCCGTTGGTCTTCATCCGCCGATCCAGGGACTTCTGACGCACTACGGTGGAGCTTCAGGGCTTCGTGGGCCAAGTGCTGCCTCTCCTGTTTCAAATCGGCAATGACTGAAGGAAGTTCTTGGAGCCTTTTCTCTTCGGCGCTGATTGCCTTGGTCACTAGCTCCATTTCCTTAGCAAGCTCTGCCCTCCGGCGCTTGAGGCGGTCTATCTCACCGACGATCCCTGGGCGGGAGTCTTCCAGAAAATGGATACGCTGGTGCACCTCTTGAGCTTGACGTTTGAACGCATCCTCCTCTTCACGAGTCTTGGCCAGCTTGGCGCGATCGGCCATGTGATGAAGGGCCCTGAAGACCGGGATCCTCATGGACTCGATGAATGCAGCCGGCGCCAAGGCTTCCTCCACCTCTTCTGGTACTCGTCCGCTGATGTCACCTAAAAGCTGCCGAATCGGTGAGGCATCTTCTACTAATCGGCCGATGTCCCCTTGAAGAAGGGATCGGATGTCGGTAAGCTTGGCTCGGACATCGTCAGGGATGGGGCTCAGGGCAATTTGACGAGAGGCGACTTCTTCATCATCGGAGAGGGCAACCGCAAAAGAGAAGAGGCTGTTGTCAAGGGTATCCTGTTCCTGGAGATAATAAAGAAGAAAAAGTAAATCGGCTGACGATGGTAGCGAATCGGCTAAATAAAGCTGGAAGATATCTTACCACTTTGAAGCGAATCTCTTCCTGTTGAATTTGGGAAGCCGTCATGCCCTGCTCAGGGGCTTGTACCATGGGTTCATCAGAAGAGGAGGAATCCACGATGATCGGCGTGATGCTTGGACCAGCTCCCTGAGAGAGGACCAGTTGTTGAGGAGCGCTTGGCGTACCGATGACCTGTATCAGAAGGTTGAATAAGTATATTATGCAAATACTAGGGAAAATCGGTGAAATAGTGCTGTACCTCAACGGATGGAAACGGGGGCGTGTCGATGGTCGATTGGGTTGCTGCCGATGGTTGTGTGTCCATGGGAGTGCTCTGTGCAGTCTAAGATAAGAAGGGTTAATATCAGAATGACAATCGGGAGGAATAAAACATAAGTTTACCTGAACGGCCTCTAACAACAATGACGCGGCGGCCGCCCCAGCTTGTTCAACAACTTGAGTATCGATATCTCTGGTGGCCTGGGGGAGTGGCGCGGCCGAAGTCTCTACCGATACGAGCATGGGAAGGTCTGCCGATTCTATACGGGCTCGGACTCGGCGGCTGGTCTTCTTGGCGACTCTCTTCTGAGCTTGTTTCAATCGACCAGCAATCACGTCCACGGACGGGGCATCATAGCTGATGAGAGGGTAGGAGGTGTATGGATGATGACCCTCTATTAGTCGACCACTCCGGCTGTGTGTTGGAGGAGTGCAATTCTCAGCCTGAAGAAATAGTAAAACATTAGTGTTCAGTCGCGTTGAAAAAAGAGTAAAAATCGGCTAAGGAAAATACCTCGGCGTTTGGGTCGATGTTGGCTGGATCCAGGAGGTTGCAGTATGCCGATGCTGAATTGCAGAAGAGGAATTGTTTCCATTCGGCCCACCAAAGTTTGAATGGCTGGACAGCGAAGGGAGCTACTATCCAGTTGTTCAGATCAATGGTGTTGGAGTCCGGAATCCGGTCTCGTATCCGACTGTAGTCCAGACCTGTTGTGAGCCCATCTCTGAACTTAACTCGGCCAGCAAAATACACTTGAATCGGCAGCTGACCCATGCCGAACTGACGTGCTGCAACAGAGGGGTTGTAGAACTCGTACGTGGGGGCATCTTTCCCCGAGAAGAAGTTGGCTGGCAAGATTCCTGGCTTGATTAACTCATCGTTGAGTTCTTCGTCGAATCCGCCAGTGCTTGAGTCGAAGCAGGTTGGGAGTTCAAAGATTGGATCATCCCGTTGATAAGAAAACCAAACGGTTGCATCTTCATTGAAGCCATTGTAAAAGCATCGGAAATACTCAGCCACTTTCGTAGCAGAGTATGCGCAACCTAGAAAGCCGACGCCGCTTCACCAAAAGACATGCATCGGCGACGAGCAGTAGGATCTTCTGCCGATTCAATGTTAGGGAACATCATGTGACCCACATTCTGCTTAGTGATCTGGTTCATATAAAGATTCAGCCATAAATTGATGAACCACCAGGGGCCACCTGGGTTTCCAATCGGCTCTCCCTTGGATAGCCTGATGCCGATTTGATGGAGCATGTGGTACGCCGCCCCTAGCAAGTGTTTCCCAAGGGGAACATGGGTCCCTCCGGATAGTGCTTCGGCTAAAGCCTGGGTGTTGGTTGATGGGCCGGCTGCTCTTCCACAAAAGAAGTGTTTTTCTAACCACATCATTAAGAAGGCTGTGTGCTCCCTATTCTCAACAGACCCGTTTCTTTTATTGCATCTGATGAATCCTTTCCACCTGCCGATTCCTCTTGTGTCCAGCCGATGTGACGTTGCGGCTAAGATGCGGAAAGGTGTGTCCGGGGAGGAAATGTCAAGGCCGGTCAACAGAACCACATCGGCCAGTGTTGGGGTCATAGGTCCATGCCCAAATAAGAAAGCATTGAGGGCATCAGACCAAAAGTAAGAAGCCGCTATTACCAACAGCTCATTTCTCTCCATCTGGGATAAAGACAGGTTGATACACTGGCCGATTTTGAGCTCGTCCCATGAGACCCTCTTCGACTCGGCTATCCGTTGGTACCACTCCCTTCAACCTGGGGTTTCATTCGGCCAAGACCTAAAGGTGCCCAACCAGTGATCCAGATCCATGGTGGATTGTTTGAAGGGAATTCTGTGGGTTTCTAGATTGATGAGCTCTATTGGATCTGGGTTCCCCATGGGTCCGAGGCAAATAAGGCCGGGATTTCCCGTAAGATGGATAGTAATGCAATGCCTAACCGCCTAAAAAAGGAAAGGGGGGTGTAAAAAGGTAAGAAACAGATCTAAAGTAAATGCATTGCCGATAGAAGGAAGATTCGGTAATAACCTCTGGGATGAAGTTCCGTGTGGTCGGCGTGGTCGCCGGAGCAGCCGCGGAGGAGGAGGCCGCGATGGGGATCGCCATTGGGATCTCCGATGAAGCTCCTTCTTCTGTCGATGGAGCAACTACTGTCGCCACTACCGCCGGAGGTGCTACTTCCGGAGCATCGCGTGCTGGAGAGCTACCAGAAGGAGCCGCCATTGGAAGGGAAGAGAAGAAGCAACAGGAGGATGGCGCTAGGAAGCTTCGGCGAAAAGGGAAAGGTGCTAAGGAAAGAGGAGGGCGCGCGCGCTGAGGAAGAAAGACGTGAGCTTGAAGATGAAGTGCGGGGTGAACCGCTATTTAAAGGGTGCCTGAAGAGGGGTAAAAATGGAATTTTTACCGCGTCGGCGTTTCGAGTTTTTCGGGAGTAGTGGTTGTCGTGGGCGCCCATTTCGAAAAGATTGCAATCATCAGCTGGAAGACCGCGAAACGGAAGGATATTTTCATTGCGGCTGTTTCGGAGGAGAAGTTGAGAAGAATTTCGAAGTAAAAGACCATGTTTTACTCCGAAACTGGGGGGCATGTGTTGACGCCAGATTTTGTCACTAGTAGAATCGGCGCCAAGAGGAGAGAAAATTGGAAAAATACAGTCGGGAATCGGCCGAATGGCGCTACAGTTCTAGATCGGTTGGTTGGCGCTACAGTCCAAGATCGGCCAATGCTACAGTGCGGGATCGGCCAGTGACTTCTGCCTCGTTTCCGGGTCGGACACACTAGGTTCCCGATCGGTTACCTTTTGCTGATAAGGAATCGGCCGATTAAGGAGGTTGGGATAATTGGGCCGGTATGGGCTTGGAAAGGAATAGAAGGATAAGGGGGAGATCAGCCCATGAAGCGTATAGTAACCAACCTAGCACGAATCGTGCTTGTAAATGTTCGTTTTCTATTTGAATTAGGGATAGAATTCTAGTCAGTTAAGGAGTCATCTGTACGGGGCTATAAATAGCTACCTTTGTAAATCTGTAATCATCAACAAATCAATACAACCAACTACTTTTTCCTCGTACTTACTTTCAAGCAGGCGACTTCGCCAAATACTTTTTCTTTTCACGAGTTCGTGCGAGTTGGCAAGGCTGCATCAACTTGATCTCCGGCCAATCTTGTAAGTTCCGTTTACCGAATACACTCTAGGCTTTAACTTCGGGCGTATCGCTGTTGTTTCGTTTAGATTTATTCACTAGTTATCGATATTTACTAGAATCATAGGTTTTACCTGTCTTTCTAGTTTTATCACTAGTTATCCAGCTAGGAATCGACAGTTTCGGCTCTCTTTACATTCTGTTATTAAATTCATTTATTTTATATTGCCGATTAGATCTATTCCTAGTGTTGTTATCATAGCTTTGCGTCGATTACTCCAGTAGTTTTCCGTCCACAAGGCTACAGTGATCGGCTGTCTTATAGCCGATTTCTTTATTACGGCAAATCGGCCGATTCGCTGATAAGCTCTCTCGAGATCGGAAATTTAGCCGATCGTGATTTCTGGACCTGACACGTATTCTTCCTTGCCAATCAACAGGTCAGATTGGCTGGCACGCCGCGCGAATCGCACCAGGGCAATCACCCGAACAGGAGTTAAGCAGATTCTCCCGGGTCGTGTGTCAGACGCTGGGATTCGGTTGACCGATTTCTAGCGCCAATAGAGTCGTACTTGTAAATATTCGTTTTCTGTTTAAATTTAGGGATAGAGTTCTAATCGGATAAGAAGTCGTTTGTAACAGGCTATAAATAGTCACCCTTGTAGATCTGTAATCATCAACTCAATACAACAAACTACTGTTTCCTCGTACTTACTTTCAAGCCGGCGACTTCGCCAATACTTTTCTCCTTTTTCACGAGTTCATACGGGTTGGCGGGGCTGCATCAACTTGACCTCCGGCCGATCTTGTAAGTTCCGCTTATTGAATAATTTCTAAGCTTTAACTTCGGGCGCATCGCTGTCGTTTCGTTTAGATTTATTCACCAGTTATCGATATTCACTAGAATTCTAGGTTTTACCTGTTGTTCTAGTTTTATCACCAGTTATCCAGCTAGGAATTAGAGCCTTCGGCTTTCTTGTGGTTCGTTATTCAATCTATTACTTTACGCATAGCCGATTCAGATCTATTCTTAGTGTTGCTATTGTAGCGTTGTTTAGATTACCTTAGCGGTTTTCTTTATCGACGTTGCTGGAAAATCGGCCGCATTGTAGCCGATTTCCTTATTACAGCAAATCGGCCGATCGCAACCTCTGGGATCTGACACGTTTCTCTCCTTGCCAATCAACAAGTTAGATTGGCTGGCACACCGCGCGAACCGCACCAGGGCGATCACCCGAACAGGAGTTAAGCAGATTCTCCCGGGCCGTGTGTCCGATGCTGGGAATTCGATCAGCTGATTTCTAGCGCCAACACACTTTTTGCACGCCCAGTGGGACCAATACAACCGCCATTATGTCGAAAGCTGCCGAAGTTTCGGAAGACAACGTCATCGAAGTGACGGAAGCGGATCTCAGGGACGACCAGAGAGAAGAATCGGAGAAGCAAATGGCATACTACCGGAAGACATGTCTGCAATCCTTCAGTCGTACCAGGAGCGGAGAAACTATCAAGAAGACTCCGTTTCCAACTCCCCGCCAGATCACAATCACTGAGGACTCGGACAAGATGTCCCAAATGGTTCATTAATCTATCTATCAAGCTTTCATCGATCAATCCCCGGTGATTTCTAATACGCTATACAATGCCGTCATCAGCTCCTTAGCTAGCGGCGTATCCCAAGGGTACCAGGGGCCGGCATATGCTCCACCAATTACAGCCCCGACCAGGAGTTATTCAAGTGTACCTTATTCGGCTTTTAAGCTGATCCAAATTCCGATTGGAGGTCCTAGCGCTTCCTCATCATCAGTCCCTCTGGGGTCTAATGGCGCGCAATATCTCCAGCCGCGTCCCGTTCAATTGTCCTCCGCGCAGTTTCCTCCTTTGAATTCAGCGCCTTGGGGGGCACCATCAGTGACGGCCGTCTAGGATCAACCGGCCAGCCATGGAAGTCCTCACCTCCAGGCATCTTTTCAAGCGGCCGTTAGGCCGACCATGCCAAAGTACCAGCCAGTTATGTCGGAGATGAGCAGGGGGGCAAAAACAACGGAAGTACTTCGCGGCGTTGCGCCACTCGTGCTATATGACGAAGCAGCCAATTCATTCAAACAGCCGACCCCGATTACGCAGCCAGCTATGACACATCAGGCGCCGAACGCTTTCATTCATCACCCAGTCATCCCGCCGCCAATGTACTAGCACGTGCCGGTGCCCCAACCGATAGTCCACCAGCAACAGCCCGACTGGACGGCACGCATAGCAGAGGTGATTCAAGAGCAATTCGGTTTAAAACCGAAGGTGCAGACCTACACATACAAGACGCCATACCTGCCTACATATGACTCACTGTCGTTTCCCCATCAGTATAAAGTTCCCGATTTCACTAAGTTTTCGGGGCTGGACGACACCTCGACTGTGGAACACGTGAACAGATTCATCATCCAATGCGGGGAAGCAGTGGTCCAGGACGCTCTACGGGTGCGCCTTTTCTCGCCGTCCCTATCTGGGTCAGCCTTTCAGTGGTTCACTACGTTGCCGCCCAACTCGATAATTACGTGGGCCGATCTGGAAAGGCAGTTTCACAAATACTTCTACGCCGGGATACATGAGATGAAGCTGTCCGATTTAACCAGCCTCAGACAGAGAAGCGACGAGCCGATATCCTCATACGTGCAGAGGTTCAGAGAAGTCAGGAACAAGTGCTACTCCCTGACCCTGACCGATGCACAATTGGCCGATATAGCCTTCCAGGGTCTCCTACCTCATATCAAAGAAAAATACGCTTCGCAGGAGTTTGAGAACTTAAGCCAAATCGTCCACCGACTGTCTGGTCAAGAAATATGCCCCTTTGGCCCACGGAGGAACTTCCAGAAGAAGGTGGCATACTTGGAAGAGGTTGAAACCGAAGAAGACACAAAGATCGGCCTTGTGGAATGGATTAAAGGGAAAAAGCCGATATCGTGTCCGTTTGGAAAAAAGGAGCCGGAAATGTTCGGATTTGACACATCAAAGGCCGATAAAATCTTCGACCTTCTCCTCAAGGAAGGACAGATCAAGCTCTCGCCGTACCATACTATTCCGTCTGCCGAACAGCTGAAGAAGATGAAATATTGCAAGTGGCATAACGCCACCTCCCATGATACAAATGAATGCAAAATCTTCCGGCAGCAAATACAGTTGGCCATCGAGCAAGGTAGACTCAAATTTGAAGTACCAACAAAGCCAGCCAAACCGATGAAGATCGACCAGCACCCCTTCCCCACCAATATGGTTGATACAGGAAGGAATTCGCTCCAAACCAAGGTACTAACATCCGAATCGGCTAAACAAAGCGGCACCGTGGATCCCAGGAATCAAGCAACACCCGAGGACGTCAAGGGGAAACGACGGATGGAGGATGATGATGACGGAGTGGGAGAACCACGCAGGCCCATTACTTCCCAATTTCTGCTCAATAAATATCAACAGGATTATGAAAGCTCAAGATCCCGGGAAGTGGCGATGCGGTGACATGAAGATCACTGGCGATGCTCATTCTTTATCCACTATTGGGAAAGCAACCTCAGGTTGCCATCGGCCGATAATTGCCCTGAGTGCAACGGCCCGTATCGTAACAAGCGGCCGTTCAGAAGGTCTCGCTCCAGAGATGGAAGACCAGAGCTGATCAGCAGGAACTGGCACGACCAAGAGGGCCGGTGCCCTCCAGTACGTGATCGGCTGGGGGGCAGAAGTGACCAATATGACCGATCGGAAGGCAGGCGCGAGCGGAACGATAGGCCGGGGGGTAGATTTGATCGACATGACCGGCCAGAAGACAAAGTTAGCGTCCACGATCGACTTGAAGAGGTGGCCGATGCTCGGGTATCAGACGAGAATCCTTTAGGACGCAAACCAGAATGGGAACGCGCCAGGCCACAGACCAAACCAGTGAACCCCAGGTGGTGCCCTGATGGATTGACCAAGTCTCAAGAAAGAAGAATCCAACACCTCCGCCAGTGGGAACAGCAGGAAGAAGAACAATGGCATACGACGGATGAGAAAAATGGCAGGTCTCAGGCCTGGCGCCCCAAAAGAGGCGACAGGGGAGGCGACGAATCGGCAGCCGACATCGGCATGGTTTTCATACTGCCGATGGAGTTCATGACTCCTGCCGACCGACAGAACATGTCGGCAATAGAAGAGCAGATGGCACAATTGGCTTTGGAACCAATGACAGCCACGTTCAAGAAGCCCGAAGATGACAAACGACAACATCTGAAGGCGTTGTTCCTTAAAGGGCATGTCAACGGCCGACCCATCACCAGATTACTGGTAGACGGAGGAGCTGCGGTCAACATCATGTCGTACGCCATGTTCCGGAAGCTAGGGAAGAGCGATGACGGCCTGACCAAGACAGATATGATGCTCAAGGACTTCGAAGGCAACGTGTCCCCCGCTCGCGGTGCACTATGCGTCGACCTCACCATCGGCAGTAAGACCCTTCCTACTACTTTCTTTATTATTAATGGCAAAGGGTCCTACAACATGCTACTCGGCCGAGACTGGATACATGCAAATTGCTGCATCCCATCTACGATGCACCAATGCCTCGTGCAATGGGTCGGCGACAATATCGAGGTGGTCACCGCCGATTCCGCATATAGCGTCGGGGCAGCCGACACGCAGCAGTGGAGCTGCAAGAACGTCAAGTGCATATCCGGGAGAATATGGGACACTGATTTCTTGAAGGTGTCCGATTTTGGCCTGCAGCCGATCCGAGCAGTCGGCTCCGAAGACTCGGACTAAATGGATCAGTTCGCTCGAGAAGATGGGAAGCTGGGACATAGGTTCACGTCGGCCGATTCATTAAAAATGATAGACTTAGGCGATGGCACCAAACCAAGGCCGACATATATTAGTGCAAATTTGGATCCGGAATACAAATGTAAATTGACAAACTTATTGAGAGAATTTAAGGATTGCTTTGCTTGGGAATACCATGAGATGCTCGGATTAGACCGATCTATTATCGAACATCGGTTACCCATAAAGCCGGGGTATCAGCCGTATCAACAGCCTGCACGGCAGTGTAATCCTAAAATCCTACCAGATATAAAGGCCGAAATAACACGGCTAATCGAATCAAAATTTATTCGGCAATGCCGTTATGCCGAATGGATCTCCAACATTGTACCAGTATACAAGAAGAACGGAAAGCTACGCATATGTGTCGATTTCAGGAACCTCAACCAGGCCACACCAATGGACGGATACCCCATGCCGACGGCCGATGTGCTGATAGACGCCGCCGCGGGGCACAAGGTCATTAGTTTCATGGATGGAAACGCTGGATACAATCAGATACTAATGGCTGAAGAGGACATATCCAAAACGGCCTTCAGATGTCCAGGTCACCTTGGTTTATTCGAGTGGGTGGTAATGACTTTCGGTTTGAAGAACGCCGGTGCTACATATCAGCGAGCCATGAATTACATATTTCACAAACTTATCGGCATACTGGTGGAAATTTACATCGACGACGTCGTAGTCAAATCGAAAGGTCACCAGGAGCATCTGGCCGATTTACGACAGGTACTGGAGTGCACGAAGAAACATGG
Source organism: Setaria italica (assembly GCF_000263155.2). Classification (NCBI taxonomy): domain Eukaryota; kingdom Viridiplantae; phylum Streptophyta; class Magnoliopsida; order Poales; family Poaceae; genus Setaria; species Setaria italica. Next base: position 19,569,352 of record NC_028457.1, read on the forward strand.
GCTGAAGATGAACCCGAACAAGTGTGCCTTCGGTGTATCCACCGGACAATTCTTAGAATTCATGGTTCATGAGCGAGGAATAGAAATCAACCGGAAGACCATAGCGGCTATCAATAAGGTCGTGGCCCCGCAGAATAAAACTGAGTTGCAATCTCTAATCGGCAAGGTGAATTTCATCAGAAGATTCATATCTAATCTGTCTGGGCGTATCCAAGCCTTCACACCATTATTAAAATTGAAGCCCGACCAGGAGTTCATATGGGGAGAAGAGCAACGCAAGGCATTAGAAGATATCAAGCAGTACTTGGTCTCACCACCAGTATTGGTCCCACCTCAAAATAATAAGCCGTTTAAACTATATTTATCAGCCGATGAACGAGCCATTGGGTCGGCTCTGGTCCAGGAGTTCGAGGGAAAGGAACGGGTAATTTATTATTCAGTAGAAGACTTCTGGACACCGAAACAAGAGTGTGTGGTCATATGCAAAGATGACGTGGTAAAATACATGCTATCATTGCCGATTTTGAAGGGACGAATCGGAAAGTGGATGTTAGCTTTATCAGAATTCGACCTTCGATATGAATCGGCAAAGGCCGTCAAGGGTCAGGTCATGGCCGATTTCGTTGCCCAACACTGCGGACCAGAGGCTTCCTTCGTGGAACCAGTACCTTGGACCTTGTACTTTGACGGATCGTCATGTGGGGTCGGATCAGGAATCGGCATCATCCTCATATCGCCTCGGGAGGCAAGCTATGATTTCTCTCTTCCGATAGAAGCATCCGCCACTAACAACCAAGCAGAATACGGATCTGTGTTGAAGGGGTTACAGTTATTAAGGGAAGTCAAGGCTGATGCTGTCGAAGTTTTTGGGGATTCCATGCTTATCGTGGACCAATTAACAGGGAGGTCCGAATGCAAGGATGATATGTTAAGGATTTATTACTAGGATTGCCTGCAGCTTCTGAAAGAATTCAAAACTGCGGTTATTGAGCACATCCCAAGGAATCACAACGAGGATGCCAACAAGCTCGCCCAACATGCATCTGGGTATCGGCCGATTCAAGGCGCTATGGCTCTAGAGCTCGCGACCGATGACTGGCGAAAAGAGATCGCCGATTACCTGAAAGATCCATCTAAGAAAGTGGATCGGCGGGTACGGTTTCATGCTACCAAATATGTGTTACTAGAAGACGACTTGTTCTACCGAACAATTGATGGCGTCCTACTCAAGTGTTTAGGAACGGAGGAGGCGAAGACTCTGATGGGAGAAATCCACGAAGGAGTGTATGGAGCCCACCAGCCGGCACATAAGATGAAATGGATGATTAGGAATAATGGGTACTACTGGCCGACGATCCTCGAAGATTAATTCAAATATTATAAAGGATGCTAGGATTGTCAGAAATACGGGAATGTCCAACGTGCGCCCGCATCGGCCATGAATCCCATTATCAAACCATGGCCGTTCAGAGGTTGGGGAATAGACCTCATCGGCCAAATCTATCCTCCGTCAAGCAAAGGGCACAAGTTCATTCTGGTAGCCACAGATTATTTCACCAAATGGGTGGAGGCGATTCCGCTAAAGGCCGTAACATCGGCCGCTATGGTTGACTTTGTAAGGGACCATATCGTCTACCATTTCGGCATTCCCCAGACTATCACGACCGATCAAGGAACGATGTTTACATCAGGAGAATTCGAAGAGTTCACGGCCGATATGGGAATCAAATTGTTAAACTCCTCTCCGTACTATGCCCAAGCTAATGGCCAGGCCGAAACTTCCAACAAGGGGATAATTAAGTTAATCAAGAGGAAGATAGAAGAACAGCCGAAAAAATGGCATTTATATCTGACCGAAGCCCTATGGGCATACAGGATGGCTTGCCACGGGGCCACCAAGATGTCCCCTTATCAGTTGGTGTACGGTCACGAGGCGGTACTACCATGGGAATTGAGGACAGGGTCGAGACGCACTTCACTCCAGGATCAGTTGGCGGCCGATGACTACTCCTCACTCATGAAAAGGGAACTTGATGACTTGGCTGACCAACGATTGAGAGCTTTGATAAGTATTGAAGAAAACAAGAAGAAAGTGGCCAGATGGTATGATAAGAAGGTCAAAGTCAAGCAGTTCTCTCCGGGAGACCTGGTATGGAAGTTAGTAATGCCGATCGGGTCAAAAGATCCTAAATTCGGTAAGTGGTCCCCTACGTGGGAAGGGCCATATAAAATCGGCACATGTGCTCTAGGAAACGCTTATATTTTGGAAACGATCGAAGGATAAGAGTTTACTAGGGCTTTGAACGGAAGGTACTTGAAAAGGTACTACCCTAGTATATGGGTCGGGGCATAAGGATTAACCATGATGAACAAACACACAGCCGATACAAAAGAATCGCCTAAAGAAAAAAACATAATCGTCAAATCGGCCGATATATTATTCGGTACGGACGATGGGTTACACGGCCGACGTGGTACAAGTCGCCCTTAGAACAAAAAATAATCAACCACGCCTCTTCTTAAGTTCTCTCTCAACCCGACCTAGTTCTATCAGAAGACGGATGTGCCGTTCTTCTATATCTTTCATCGTGGCTTCCGCTTCAGCTTGACGGGGAAGAGGGTGACTCCGGTCCATTGCCGGACGTGATGTTCCTGCCACTGCATCTTCAAGAGCGATTTGACGAGGAAGCGTGTGACTCCTGACGGCCTGAGGTCGCCTATGGTCGTTGCCATCAAGGAAGTCCCAGATCCGTTGGACATCGGCAGGAACGTGCTCCTTGAGTTCTTCACAGTGAGCACTGATTAGATCCTTGTCTTCTTGTGACAATGGTTCGTCGGAGTACACGAGCCCGATGGCTCGTTCGAGTTCAGGACTGAGGCATCGCGGCTGGGAAAAGCAACAATGTATAGCCGCCAAAGATGTGATTCTTTTCAGAAGAATTAAACTGAGAAAGGGGGGATGGCAAATCTCTTACCTGATTAACAGAGGAAAAGGAAGAGGATGAAAAAGACATGGCTGCGAAGCACGCTGACGGAAACAAGTCAGGGAAGAGAAAGTCGAGTCAGACGGGTGCGCTCGAGAATGGGACCAAGGCCGGTATTTATAAGCAAAGAAGGCGTGGACGTTTGGTAAGATGCATCCCATCAGGAGTAAAAAAGGGAAATAAATAAGGGGGCGCCGTGAAGGACGGTCAAAAAAGGCATTAATGTTCGTACAAGGCTACCAGTGCTTTTACAGGTCGCCCAGAAGGGTGTTGATAGCCGCAATCGCTCGACGCCGGATCTGATCGGCCGAGTCCAGGACCCGTTGGTCATCCTTCGCCGATCCCGGGACTTCTGACATGTGGTGGTGGAGTTTAAGAGCTTCGTGAGCCAGATGCTGCCTCTCCCGCTTCAGATCGGTGATGACGGAAGGAAGTTCCTGAAGCCTCTTCTCTTTGGCGGTTATTTCTTTGGTCACCTGCTCCATCTCCTTGGCAACTTCTGCTCTTCGGCGTTTGAGGTGATCCATCGTGCAGACGATTCCAGGGCGAGAATCTTCCAGAAAGTGGATCCGTTGATGCACCTCTTGAGCTTGACGCTTGTACAGATCTTCTTCTTCATGAGTCTTGGTCAGCTTGGCGTGATTGGCCATGTGACGCAGGGCCCTAAAGACTGGAATCCTCATTGACTCGATATACGCGGCCAGCGCCAAGGCTTCTTCCGCCTCTTCTGGTACTCGCCCACTGACGTTACCAAAAAGCTGCTGAACCGGTGAGGCATCTTCTACCAATCGGCCGATGTCCTCTTGAAGAAGGGATCGTATGCCTGCAAGCTTGGCACGGACGTCATCAGGAACGGAGCTCAAAGTGACCTGATGGGAGGCGACTTCCTCGTCATCGGAGAGGGTGACCGCGAACGAGAAAAGGCTGTTGTTGAGGGTGTCCTATTCCTGGAAAATAGTAAATCAAAAAGAAAACAAGTCAGCCGATGGTGATAGCAAATCGGCCAATTAAGGGTGGGAAATCTCTTACCTCCTTAAAACGGATTTCTTCAAGCTGCGTTTGAGAGACCGTTACCCTCGACTCAGGGGCTGGTACCTTTGGCTCGTCAGAAGAAGAAGACTCCACAATAATTGGCGCTCTGCTCGGGCCAGCTTCTCGAAGGATGACCAATGGTTGATTAGGCGGGACGCTTAGCGTGCCGGTGACCTTTGTCAAAATTTAATAAGAGCATCATCCAAATACTAGGAGAACGGATTGAAGGGCAGTATACCTCGGCAGATGGAAGCGCTGGCATTTCATCGACCGCTTGGGCTACTGCCGATTGCTGGGGTCCACAAGGGTAATCTGTGTAGTCTAATATAAAAGAAGTCAGTATAAAGATAGGGATTGGGAAGATCGGACAACAAGTTTACCTACATAGCTTCCACCAGTAATGATGCAGCGGCTGCTCCGACTTCCGTGGCAACTTAAATGTCTACTTCTTCAGCAGTCAGAAGGGGCAGCGCAGCCAAAGTTTCTGCCGATGTAATCATAGGAGGATCGGCCGATTCTATACGAGCGCGTACTCGGCGACTGATCGTCTTGACAACCTTCTTCTACGCCTGTTTTGCTCGACCGGCAATAACGTCCACGGAAGGGGCATGATAGCCGATAAGGGGGAAGGTGGTATATGGATAACGGTCCTCTATCGGTCGGCCACTCCGGCTGCGTTTTGGGGAACGCGATTTTCAGACTGAGTCAATAGCAAGAGTTAGTATATATGTTTAACAACATTAAGAGGAAATAAAAATTGGCTAGGGAAGAGAAGAGTACCTCGGCATTCGGATCGATATTGGCTGGATCCAGGAGGTGCAGTATGTCAATGCAGAAATGCAAAACAGGTACTGTTTCCATTCGGCCCACCATAGCTTGAATGGTTGAACAGCGAAAGGGGCTACTACCCATTCATTCAGGTCTATGGTACTGGAGTCTGGGATCCGATCTTGCAGCCGATTATAGTCAAGACCTTTGGTGAGTTCATCTCTAAACTTTGCTCGGCCGGTGAAGTATGCCTGAATCGGCAATTGACCCATGCTGAATTGCCTTCTGCAACGGAGGGGCTGTAGAACTCATAAGTAGGAGCATCCTTCCCCGAGAAGAAGTTGGCCGGTAAGATTCCCGGTTTAATTAATTCGTTTGTGAGGTCTTCATCGAATCGGCTAGTAGTCGAGTCAAAGCAAGAAGGGAGCTCAAAGATTGGGTCATCCCTCTGATAAGGGAACCAGCTGGTTGCTTCTTCACTAAAGCCATTATAAAAACACCTGAAGTATTCGGCCACCTTGGTAGCAGAATACGAGCAACCAGAAAAGGCCGATGCCGCTTCGCCGAAAGATGTACATCGGCGTTGGACAGTGGGGTTCTCGGCCGATTCAATGTTGGGGAATGTCATGTGCTCCACTCGCTGCTAAGAATCTTGCTCATGTACAGGTTAGGCCATAAGTTGATAAACCACCAGGGCCCACCAGGATTTCCAATTGGTTCCTCTTTGGATAATTTAATGCCGATTTGGTGAAGCATGTGATAGGCTACCCCCAGTAGGTGCTTTCCAAGGGGAACAGAGGCCCCTGTCGATAACGCCTCGGCCAGAGCTTGAGTGTTGGTGGACGGACCAGCTGCTCTCCCAAAGAAGAAATGTTTCTCTAGCCACATCATCAGGAAGGCCGTGTGCTCTCTGTTCTCGACTGATCCGGCCCTTTTGTTGCATCTGATGAACCCCTTCCATCTGCCGATTCCCCTTGTGTCCAGCCGATGAGATGTCGTGGCCAAAAGGTGAAAAGGGGTGTCCGGGGAGGAAATATCCAGGCCGGTCAGCAAGACTACATCGGCCAAGGTGGGGGTCATGGGTCCATGTCCAAAAAGGAATGCATTGAGAGCATCGGACCAGAAGTAAGAGGCTGCCATCACTAATGGCTCGTTTCTTTCCATTTGGGACAAAGATAGATCGATGCATTGGTCGATTTTGCGCTCATCCCATTGGACCCTCTTAGAGGCGGCTATCCGCTGGTACCATTCCCTCCAGCTGGGGGTTTCATTTGGCCATTACCTGAAGGTACCCGACCAATGATCTAGGTCCATAGTTGATTGCTTAAAAGGGATCCTATGGGTTTCCAAATTGATTAGGTCGGTTGGATCTGGGTTTCCCATGGGACCAGGCAGATAAGGCTGGGAGTTTCTGTGAGGCGAATGGTAATGTGATGCCTAACCGCCTAGAAAAGGAAAAAGGGGGTGCAGGAGTAAGAATAGATCTAAAGTAAATGCGTTACTGTTAAGGAAAGTTTTGGTAATGACCTCCGGGATGAAGCTCATCGTAATCGGCGGGATCGCCGGTGGAGCTGCAGATGATGAAGCCGCCAGTGGGATTTCGGTTGAAGCCCCAACTTCCACTAAAAGAGTTCCTTCTCCCGTCGATAGAGCCGCCGCCGTTGCTGCTGGAACTTCCACCGGAGGCGCCATCTCCGGAGCTTTGGGCGTTGGTGAAGTGCCTGAAGGTGCCGCCATTGGAGAAGTAGGGAGGAATGTGGATGGAAGGAGACACCGAAGAAAACTGGAGGACTAAGGAAGGCGCCGGAGGAAGAAGAAGACCCGTGCGCTAAAGAAGGAAGACGTGAGCTCGTACGGGAAGTACGGGACGTGCTGTTATTTAAAGGTGGTCTGAGAAGGGGTAAAAGTGGAATTTTTACCGCGCCGGCGTTTCGATTTTTTCGGGAGGAGTGGTTGTCGTAGGCGCCCGTTTCAAAAAAATTGCAATCATCAGGCTGAAGACCGCGAAACGGAAGGATATTTTCAATGCGTTCCTTTCGGAAGGGAAGTTGAAAAGAATTTCAAAGTAAAGACTATGTTTTACTCCAAAACTGGGGGGCATGTGTTGACGCCAGATTTTGACACGTGTGTAATCGGCGTCAGGGAAGGAAGAAATCAGAAGGAGCGGCGAGACACAGGGGTAGCGGTTGGGAATTGGCCGATTGGTGCTACAGTCATGGATCGGCCGATTGACCTTTGGAGTTCCGCCTCGCCCGACCCCTGAGGCCTGGGATCGGATGCGCCCGACCCTCCGAGGGAGGATTTCCGCCTCGCCCGACCCCTGAGGCCTGGGATCGGATGCGCCTGACCCTCCGAGGAAGGATCTCCGCCTCGCTCGACCTTAGGTCCCAGGGTCGGAATAGTCATAGCCCCCAACATGTTGGTCCTAATCGGCTGTCCCTTGCCGATGAGGTGAATAGAAATCGGTCGATTAGGAGGCCGGAATAATTGGGCCGGTTTGTGCCTAAAGAGGATTATGAAGATGAAGAGGGAATCAGCCCATGAAGAGCGCGATAATCGACCTAGTACGAGTCGTACTTGTAAATATTCGTTTTCTGTTTAAATTTAGTGATAGAGTTCTAATCGGATAAGAAGTCGTTTATAACAGGCTATAAATAGTCACCCTTGTAGATCTGTAATCATCAACTCAATACAACAAACTACTGTTTCCTCGTACTTACTTTCAAGTTGGCGACTTCGCCAATACTTTTCTCCTTTTTCACGAGTTCATACGGGTTGGCGGGGCTGCATCAACTTGACCTCCGGCCGATCTTGTAAGTTCCGCTTATTGAATAATTTCTAAGCTTTAACTTCGGGCGCATCGCTATCGTTTCATTTAGATTTATTCACCAGTTATCGATATTCACTAGAATTCTAGGTTTTACCTATTGTTCTAGTTTTATCACCAGTTATCCAGCTAGGAATTAGAGCCTTCGGCTTTCTTGTGCTTCGTTATTCAATCTATTATTTTACGCATAGCTGATTCAGATCTATTCTTAGTGTTGCTACTGTAGCATTGTTTAGATTACCTTAGCGGTTTTCTTTATCGACGTTGCTGGAAAATCGGCCGCATTGTAGCCGATTTCCTTATTACAGCAAATCGGCCGATTCGCTGATACGTTTCTTCGAGATCGGAAACTTAGCTGATCGCAACCTCTGGGATCTGACACGTTTCTCTCCTTGCCAATCAACAGGTCAGATTGGCTGGCACGCCACGCGAACCGCACTAGGGCGATCACCCGAACAGGAGTTAAGCAGATTCTCCCGGGTTGTGTGTCCGATGCTGGGAATTCGATCAGCCAATTTCTAGCGCCAACAGCAGCTCAATGAGGCGGTTTCAGCGTGTGATTTAGGATGATGGGAGGCGGATGGAAGAGACAGATCAAGGCGGCAGCCATCACGGCCATGTTGTGGCATCACGCGTGGAGGTGAGAGCGAGCCAGATTTGCGAGAGAGGGTGAGGGCTTCTGACGGAGAGGAATGGGGCAAGGCCAGGCGTGGCACTGTGGTGCATGCGGGACTGGGTGGAAAGTTGGTCGGGGGAGGTGGATTCAGTAGCACTAGGGTCGCTGGTGAGGGGGGATGGATGGCTGCAGTGTGGGGAAGAAAGGGGGAGAGAGGTAGACGATGTGGTGGGCGTTTCATGAGCCCATAGCTCAAATTATTTCAGCTGTTGATGCTCAAGTTTCTTAAGTTTGCAGCTTGGTTCGTTTTCTTTTAATGCGAAGAGAAGCAACATGAAGGAAGGAGTTTTATCTACTACTACTACCACTTTGCTAACCAAGCTAATATTTAAAGGAGGTAATCTTCTCAAGAAAATAGAAGAGAAGAAGAAACTAAAAGAATAGATTTGCATTGGTTGCATGCAAGTTGAGATCACGTAGGGGGCACACATAACTCAGATCAGTCCATATGCAAGTCCGAGTGCTAATATGGATTGAGCTAGGTAATTAGCAAAGGAGCCGCAACATTTTATTGTTTCCTATATAAGCAACGTTGTGTTCCTTTGAGTCTGGTTTGGTCACATAGGGTCATTAGAAGTTGTTTCTGGTCAAGTTGAGTCCAAGTCGGACTAGTGCCTGCGTTCACATATCAGGGACCCAGGTCCCTTGTATGAAGGGACTTGGGTTTATTCGCGTGTTTTGTTCCAATCGAGGGTTTAGGGCGACGTCCTCCTATCTATCCTTCTAATCCTTTCTGGTGCGTTGAGTGCGTGATCGAGCCATTGAGGTTTGAGCGTGCATTGGATTCCTGTGAGGATGCCATTCTTCTACTCAAGGTTCGTCGTGGACATGGGTGGAAGATTAATCTAGGGTTTAGTTTATATCCTATAAACTATCTTGCTGCTACTATTTATTGAGAATAGATTGGAATTGTTATTCCTATCATGCTACACTACTATACGGTTGTGGTTCTTTGCTGGAGAATTGTTAGCGGAGACTGCATTGAGTTCTTGACCTGAGGAATATATGTGCTTCTATCTGAACCACTCCTAATTTCATTGCAAGTTTCCTATTCGTGGTCTTGCAGAGAAGTTTCTTGTTCATAGGGCTGCTATTATCTTGGAAATAGATTACTTGAGAAATATTTGCCAATCCAGTTACCCAGGATTAATACTATTTACAGGATATATAATTGTTAAGTGTGTTTCTGGTGCAGCTATACGTCCAGGCTATTATTCTGGTGGGCAGATTATATTTAAATAAAATTCAGTAAAGAATAATTTTTGTTGCTGCCTGTGCCGTGATATCTCGGGCATCATAAGCGTGTCCTTATCAGGCTGGGCTGGGCCGGCTAGCTTGGTCATGGTGCGGGCCTTGCGGCCTATTTAGGCCGTGTGGAGAGGGAGGATGGAGGCAGAGGTGGACTGGGTCGGATGGCCGATTGGCTTAGAAATGAGGTTGCCGGTCTGGTTAGGTGATAGGTGGGTTTAGTATTTGTTCGAGTTGATTTTTAGTTTAGTTTGAATTCAAATTTGTGGATTGTTCAAGAGCTTTGGTTCACTTCTAACATCTAGTGCACTGAATGCATAATCATGTGAAGTTCATGCATAGTTGTAAATGAATTGAGGTAGTTCAGATTATTGGAGAAAAAAGATTAATTTTATGTTTGTTTTAGAAAAATTTTAAAAGATCCTCATTTTTAAATGCTTTAAAAATTAGGGATATTACATAAGGGGAGAGGATGTGTTGATTTGCATATTGGTACTGAAAAAAGGATTTCATTCATAGAGTAGTCCTCGAACAGAATATATGTTGCCAACTTTAGCTACAATGCAGGGGATTAGCTCAAAAATTTTCTCAAAACCTTCTCTCCACCTTGTTTTAGGTATCCCAATATACATATTGATGAGGACATCACTGTGATGGATACACATGAGCTTTGGCCTTCTCTAAGGTACAAGTCCTCACCAACTTGGTCGTCGTGTTCGGTTCGGATTCAGCCGACCACCTTGGGCGGAAAACGGCGATATCTACTTCATACGACATTGAAACAAAGTGTTCTTTGATGCGTTGGAAAGAAGATAACGAAGGCTTCCACTTAGTTCTGGTCCTATCTCAAGAAACATTGTGGATCATTATGTGTGACCACAACAAGGTGCTGCATCACCAGTTTTGGTCCACGTTGGCCTTGTATCATGTCGGGCCTTAAGCCCATGTTGTGCCCCCCCCTCCCCCCGCCCGATCGCCCCCAACCCTAGCTCGACCCTTCTCATATAAACTCAGTAGCCGTCACCGTAGAAACTCAGGTTTTGTTTAGTTCTAGTTTTCCATCAAGAAACTGAGATTGATTCATTGTAACTGTTGGGACAAGTCCTTTTAGTGTAATCTAGAGCCTCTATTCTTGTTCTCCTCAACTATGTCGATTAGTTATTTCGAATCGAGAGCTTTGAACCTCTTACTCAGATCTATTTGATATACATTTGCAAGACTACGTGTTTATACTTTCTTGCTGGTGTTCTTTGATTTGCTTGCAGGAAAAGCCTTCTTGGTGAAGTCAATCAAGTTGTGCTTTGTTGATAACCAACGGAGCAGCGGTGTAGTAGTTGCAAGGGTTCAAATCGTGTCTGCTTAGAAGCCTGGATCATCAACGTCGAGTTCTCCGCCAATCAAATTATCTATACCTATCGGAAGATCGAGCCAATACTACATGACATATGCTACTGGTGTTGCTCTAACAAAATTAATTGACATGAACTTGTCCCATGGCACTTTCACGTCAATGTGTGACAAGGAATTATTTTTATTTTTGCTAGTAATCTCTCCTTTCCAAATTGTAGTTTATTTTAACTTTGCAGGTACATAGAGTTTGCTACATATCTGGACATAATGTATATATGTAGGTGCATAGCAAAAATCATATATCTAGAAAAGTCAAAACAACTTATAATTTGAAATGGAGGAAGTACAAAATTAGAATTGTATTCCAGCACGATTTTTTCATGAGAATGATTAAATTGTAGTTTTAAAAGAAAAAATCTAAACAGTCCTAAGTGCGACGTATCGATATACATGCATTGATCAGCCGTGACGACAGCTGAAGACAAACGTTACAGGATTAATGGACCGCTACTTTTCTTGACGTCTTGAATATTGGTCTTCAAGCTCCAAACACTCTCAGCATTGGGGTAAGTCCGCCGGTGGTGGAGGAAGTGCCGTCTCTGGAGTCGGCCCGTCCTGCACCTCGAACGCCATTGCCAACCCGATGGGCAGATGAGCGTCAAAGTGGCAATGCATGATCCACATACCTGCAACCACACCAACAAACACGCATCAAATCAGAATCATGGACAACAGAACCCTTCAAATAAAAAAAAACAGAAACAAGCATGTGTCCCGATCATCCATCACCATACCAGGGTTGTTGGCGACGAAGCGGATGACGGCCCATCCTCCCGACGGCACGGCGAGGGTGTTCCTCTCCTGCGGGTTGACGAGGTTGTACCGCTTCGCCGCGGTGTCCTGGCGGAAGTTGCCGAACCCTTGCGCCAGCACGAAGAAGTTGTGGCCGTGGAGGTGCATCGGGTGGCTCTCCCGCGCCACCAGCGCCGTGTTCTGAAGCACCACCTCCACCGTCGCGTTGTACCTCACTGTCCTCACCTTGGTCGACTTGGTCGTTGTGACGTCCATGTCGCGCGGCGGCCTGGCGTAGTCGAACTCCAGCGGCGGCCTGTCCGGGAAGTCCCGCGTGTAGACGCCGGTCACGTTCCTGAAGTGCGCCTCGAGGAGGGACATGGCGGTCGGGAGCACGAAGGAGGCGTTGTTCATGCTGCCCGCGAACACCTGCTGCTTGCACTGCGTCTGCTCCGGCCGGCAATCCGCGAAGCCAAGCCCCACGGTGACGAACATGCGGGTGTCCACGGCGAGAGGGACAGTGGGCTGGCCTGGCCGGACGAGCGCTGTCAGGCTCGAGAAGAACCGGTGCGCGGTCGCCGTGTCGTTGAACCGCGGCATCCGAGCAAGCAGCGGCCGCCGCGGCGCCGCCCGCTTCCGCCCGCCGGCGTACTCCACGACGGCGGTGGCGGCGCCTTTTCTAAACGGCAGGTTGGGGCGCGCGCTGTTGTAAGGGGACGCTACCATGTAGTATCGCCGCGACGGCGCCGCATCCGCGACCATGAGCGCGTCCACCGTCTGCCCGGGCGAGATGACAATGACGTCGGTCTCGTACGGTGTCGTGTAGCTCGCGTCTGCCCCCACGACGGTGAAGCTGTGGCCGGCGATCTTGAAGAACATGGGCGTGTTCACCGCCGCGCTGATGATCCGAAGCAGGTATGTCGAGTTGCTCTGCACCTTGAGCTTGAACGTTCCTACGAGAAATGCTCACAAATTAAGTGACGGAACGGTGATAGCTAATGGTGAACGATGATCGAACAGAGAGGCAAGTCATACTTGGCTTGCGGTTACTGCCCGGACACTTGTGCATGTTTCCAGGCTTGCCGTTGATGGTGTACGCGTCGGCCGGATCCACCAGGTTGCCTGTGAGGAAGGCCTCGCGCTCCAGGTTGAAGACGTTCCGATTCCACCACTCGCCTGCGAGATGATTATTTCTGTGACAACGGCCAGAACTTGGACAGAGTGGTGGGGGAAAATGTTTTTGTTGGCCAGTAGTTAGTACCCAGCAGGATGATCTCCTCCTTGTCAGGCTTGGGGAAAGGGTATCCCTGGTCACCATTCCTCGGCTTGATGACGATGGCACCATGGACGGTGGCGCGGAGCATGGAACTGTGCGCGTGCCACCACAGCGTCCCATCCTGCCCGGTGGCATTGTACCGGTAGGAGTAGCGGCTGCCGGGGCGGATGGGGCACTGCGTCACCATCTCCGGGCCGTCCGCCCACTGCGTCCCGCGCTGGAAGAGGCCATGCCTGTAACACGTCACACACCAATGCATGTGATGAGAAAAAACGGCTTGACAGGTGGCGATGCAGCACATATATAGGAGCGTGTCAATACTGTCTCATTGATTTGATACACGTACCAGTGAACGGTGATGTTGTACGGTGAGTTGTTGACGACGTGGACCACCACCGTGTCGCCCTCGTGGACGTGGATCGTCGGGCCAGGAAGCTGGCTGTTCACGGCGGTGATGATCGTCGCCGGCTGGCAAAGCTGGCTTATGGAGAAGTTGCCCACTGAAGATTTGCAATCCATGCATGGTTCAGTTTCTCATACGGCATAAGATCGATCAAAAATGAAAAGGAATGCGACTCTGTCCAAGACTAGAACAAAAAGCTAGGGAATTAGTGAGCTACGTCGAATGTGTGCTCCACAGTTGCAGCATGGCCACAGCACGCAACCATGGCAAGAACAAGCAGCATGAGCCAGCAACACCGGGCCATGTCCTTGAGCTCGTGCAGGCAATCTCACAGCACCTTGGCTTGTTTGTTTGGAGGATGTAACAACTAGTAACAAATAAAGAAAACCACGCTGGAACCTCGAGCTGCTTGTGAGTACTCGGGTACGTACCATCGATGTATATATACACGATTACACGGATGTTTGGTGCTGACTTGTTCAATCACTAGAGCACATGGGCAGCCGAAAAAGACTCAGGTCCTGTTGCACGGCTAGGTACCTACAGAGCAATTGTACGTGCATTGCGACGCCGAGAATGGTGTCTTGCCGGGGAGAGGTTCCGTGGCTGCTACGCGCTAGTGGCCAGAGCGCAGACCGGTTCGGCAGAGCACGCGATAAATTCGATCATATCTAGGGCGCCGGACCCGTGCCGGATCGATGGGGCTAACGTGCGAGTAGCTGTAAGTTCCAGCAGTTTGTTCGACTCGCAGGGACACGCTCGGGACACCGGGTAAACGCCAAGCCGGATGTGGTGGCATCCAGCTACTCCCTCCGTTGTCACAATACTGTCTCCCCTGTATTCGTTTTATATTCATATAATAATTCTCGGCTCAAAAGGATATCCTGTGATGTCACGTTGAATTTGTTTCACTGTGGCTGTTGCTTGTATATTTTGCTACTTCAAATAAACGCACCGGGCCCATCTATTTTTGTTTTCGAAACGACCGGCCGCGCCCCATGAATTTTAAGACAAACTTTATTGAGGACAAGCAAATCTACACTTATATGAAATTGGCGCAAACTCAAGGGTCTTTACATGATCCGACGGTATACCGGTGGTGATAATATAATAGCATTGCCACGTCAAATTATGAGTATGCGGTGCTAGCTATCACCGTCGGGTGGTATTACACACCGGTGGTACAGCCTAGGTCTCGGATTCAAATTTTGAACTTTACTGGATTGAAGTCCATCCACATGGGTCCGGTCCTCTCCTCTCTCTCTCTCACCTCCTCGTGTGCCTTATCCCCTCCTCGTCCAATCCCCTACTCTCTCACCAATGCTCCCTCTCCAATCTTCATGGCTGCCCCTCCCCTCCTCCCTCCACTCGCTGCCCTCGGTCTGGTAGAGAGAGGAGCGATGGCGGGGTGAGGTGCAGACGCAGAGAGGAGCAGCAGCGATCTAGCGCTAGGACCCGGCAACAGAATGAGCTGCGGCGACGATGGCAGGCAAGGCGCGGCGGTGCGGGGATGCGAAGGGAGGGGATGCGGCGGAGGCGGTGCTAGCTGAGATCGAGTGCTATGTGGTCAGCGATGGCCAGGCAGCGGACTGTGGTGCCTCGGCAGGTAGGGTATCCGGATCCCGCGATCTCCCAACAGTGCCACTTCTCTCTCTCTCCGTGGGTGGCGATAGGGCTCTGACGCGGTGGCCAGGGCGTGTGGTTGATAATTTCTTTATGCGGCGGTCAGGCACTGAGCGGCCACGGTGTGCGGCGGTCAGGCAGCGCGCAGCCGGGGCGTGTGACGGTGATTTTTTTTATTTAATAAGGCTTAACCGCCGGTTCATGGTCCGACGGTGATAAGCATCCCCATCACCATCGACCTATATCTGCCAGACCCCCAAACCGGCGGTGATGCAAAGGTTTTGGGGTGGCATTGTAGTGAAACTAGATGTGAACCCATGCATTTGCACTGCTAGTAATAGAATTTTTTTTTCTTTCTATTACATGTGTCTTATTAATGTCAGCGCCTAGAGTCTAACAATTGAAATTATCATTCGCACTTTTTAGAGGAAGGAAAAAAAAGTAAATCATGCTTGCGCCCAACAGCCCAAGCCACTCGGAGCATCTCCATCAGACTAGCGAAAATGTGACTCTCCATATTTAGCTCTCCATCCATAAGATACCATCTCCATATCTCATCACGCTTCAAAACACTAGCCAAATCTCACTCGAGATATCCTATTTGATATATATTTTATCAGTATTCAAACATACATTGGTATGTTTTCCCTGATTTTTTGAATTAAATAGATACCCAACATTCAAATAATTTATTAAACAATAGTCAACTATGGGGAATTTAAAGTTAAAATCTGTAAGAGATTTTGAGTTAAATCTAGTTAAAATTGGTTCTTCGTGATATATAGTTAAATCTAATTAATTTTAGGAGTACTCATCTTTTGAATTTATGAAAGAGAGGAGAGCGATTATAGTTTTAAATCAAAACAACACCAACCAACTGTCCGACAACGCACAAGGACCGGCCAAAATTGGCTTCCCACTCACATGCCATAGTGCGTCAATAGAGATGGCAACGCTGTTAGCTATTCTGGAGGCACGTTTTATTTGGCAATGGCCAAAATTAGCGATGGAGAATTGGATACCACCTCCGTTGGAGATGTGCCTGCGTTTGGCTCACTGGATAAGGGATGTCAAGCTTGAAGAAGGGACTGAGAGAAAGTAAAAGAAGGAATGTCAAGCTTGAAGATAGTCACGATTTGGAAAGGAAGTGTTGGTGTTGTGCAGAAGGGCTACGCCGAGGGACAACAGATGGTCATACGGGGAGAAGAAAGGTGGAGGACCAAGGGTTACCACTGACAAGCGAAAGGAGATCCATGAGAGAAAGGACATGGCGCTGATATTTGGAACCCATATGTCGGCTGCATGCTGTCACATGCTATGTTGGTGAATCGCTTCTAATTAGGTCGATTTTGACCTCAAGTGGTACATTTAGCATGTTTGGGAGTTGGAATATTACTACACAGAGTCACAGACCGTTCATGTACTAACTCAATATAAAATTAATATTAATTTCATTGTTCTCTACACATAGCCCATCTTAGTGCACACATGCCAAAAATGTTACTTATTATGTAATATTACTAGTTTTTGCCTTTAAATCCTCTTAGCTTCACGTTCCCTGAGAGCCAGAGTGTTGATCCGCCTTGAGAAGTTCTTCCATGAAGAACTAGTGCATTGATACTGTTTTTGTTAACCAATGGTTTGGTCTTTACTTTTTAACACAGTAATCAAAACATTAGAAGTGATTATGTAAGGCACTTAACAAGTAATACCTACTGACATAGTGATGTATGTTAACATGAAAACAAATACGTAATTCAACTTATAATTATGTGAGACTCAAATAGAAACAACAGTAATAGTTCTACTAGTGTAGCCAGGTTACATTTCTTAAAAACTATGCGGGCAACCACGTCCTGATCCATTACAAAAGCCCAATGTTCAAGTCCTATCAGCTTCATCTTCATGAGGTTCAACGAGCTGGATTGGTGCTGGTTCCTCAAACCAATAACAACATGCAACAAAATAGATGAAACCTGCCATACCAAGCAGTGCAAGCAGAAAATAGTAGTAGTCATAATGTCCTTGGTTCAGGTTATCAGGAAGCCAACCTATTCGTCCACCTCTAGCCGTGATCACTTTGACAAGCTTGACAATCACCGTACCTGCAATGTTTGCGACACCTGTTGCTAGGGGAAGGAGGGCCATTGCTAAGCTGCTCATTGTCTTCGGTAGCACCGCATAGTAGAATTCCATCTGTCCTATGGATCCAAATGCACTAGTGAGACCAGCGAAAACACACTGAGGTGCTAGCCACAAGGCTGACATATTGACAATCCCATCAGTATTATTGCCTTCCAGGCCTTGCCGTATTGCTTGCTTCCTCCGAAAAGCCTCCACTGCTGACGCTGCAAGAGCAGATGCAACAGAAAACAGCACACCAATGCCCATTTTCTGCTTATGACTTAGCACTTGCTCTCTCCCTGTGATCTTTCGAAAGACTAGTAGCATGAATCTATCAAAGCATCCTGACCACAATGTGAAAGTAATTACTTCGAAGATTGGGATGGAACCAGCGGGCATTTGGAATTTTGTGGTACCAACACGACGGTCCATGGTGTCTGCCTGTAGCACCCTGAAGGTAGCCTGTTGGATCAACAAACTGGTAATCATGGACGACCACATAGGGATGACACTTAGTGTACGCTTGAGGTCCTCGACTTGCTCAACTGTACATACATTCCATGAATTAGCATTGTGCTCTTCATTGCTAGACCTATCTCCATGCGCCCTCAACAAACATGCTTTGTTCAAGAACCTATGGGTTTGAACTGATGATTAATTCAAGAACAATAAGTGAAGATTTACAAGATCAAATAGGTACATATCAGTGACAATACCTCATTTTTCTTGATGGAACAACTGCCTCCAATCCTCCGGTGTTGTGGTATTGTAGACCATTACCTGCTTCAGGAAGTTGAATGTGTCGATTCCTTGTAGCGACGAAAATCACTTGCACTAAGCTTAACCATATACTTTTCTGTGGTTTCACCTTGATGTAAAGGGGAAATGTTACAATGTTTAAAAATGTAGCAAATGCCATTATAGCTACAGAAATGGCAAAACCAGTCTTCCAGCCTAATTTATCTTGCAAGTATACAATGAGAGTTATAGAAATAATCGCCGAGCCACCCATTGATACATAATAGCAACTAAATAGCACTTTAAGTGCACGGTCCTTTTTAGTACCAATCCAGTGAGCAAACTGGTCCACACCAAAAGGAAGGCTGCAAGGGCGTACACCGCTTGCGCCAATTGACAAGAAAACTAAGGAAGTTAGCAAGACAAAAAGCTGTGGTGTTGTCGGTGAGTGACAACTCTGGTTGTCCTGGTCTTTATTTCCACAATCTTGTGCGACCAATGTTGATACCATTGTTGTCAACCACAGAAGAACAGCTCCCTAGATTAGAAACCAACTCAGAATCAAATAATATGTATTACACCTCTTACTACCTTCATATTAAAAAAGGGTTGATAGTTAAGTAGCTAGATCTTACAATTGTGCATGCAAAAAGTGTGAGTGAAATTGTGAGAAAGCGTCCCCATAGCGCATCAGACAGAATAGCACCAAAGATAGGTAAGAAATTTGTGGCTGCTTGGTAGGCAAAAACAATTACTGCACTTGCTGCAGCCCCCATATGGTACTCTTTGGTCAAATATATAATAATATTTGCACTGACAGCTGTGTTCACAATCCTTTCACATACTTCACTAACTGAAAATAAGGAAAACAACAGTTCGACATTTCATTAATATCATTATATGAAAAGAATGAGTGGCGTCTATAAGAATAACACCAATTCAACATCTTGGATAGAAATAACATGAGAAATTGACAGTTAGCGGTTGTATACTTAGAATTTAAAATAGGTTATCAAAGCACAAGATGAGTGTAAATAGGTTATTAATGTTCTGTATTGAAATCATTGGAAAGAGACATTACCAATGATGAATGGGATAGTCTGAAGACCTCCTCTTTTGGACAGATAAACATGTTCTTCCCCATGAGCAAACTCCATCTTTCAGAACAATGAACTCTGGTGATGTTTGAGAATGTTCAGTAAAGTTGTTATATATAGCAATGTCAGATACCTGGACTATTTTAAATTTGGAACCATTTGGCAGCTCAATAGAATCCTGCAGATATCGAAAGAATCTTAGAAGATAGCAATAGATACCAGAAGATAGCAAAATGTCACTAAAAGTACTCGTCCAATTTATAGAGTGATGTATAGGATGTCATTTGTACATCCTCAAATAAATGATTTCATCATCAGCAATAATTTGAAGCAAGAGTTGGCTATAGAAAGATATGCATGACAAGATCTTTGGAGATCAAGTGATATTAAAAATAGAATATGTATACTATACTAAAATTATATGAGTAAAACAGATTTCTATATCTACACATTTGGTTTTTTTAGTCAGGAAAATGACAACTTTTCTCTAGTGATCACTTGGCCATTCATGAATAAAACACTCGAAAATGTTCAACTAACTACATAAGTCGTGTGGGAGCATATCATGTCTCCATCATTCTAGTTCCTCTGTGAAGTTTGCTATAGTTAGAGATGATTTGGAGCAATCTGTTGGCATTGCAGCCTCCTCGACACTTTTCCTCATCATGTGACATATCACACTGGAAAATGAGGAATAGAACCTTCTCTTTCTTTAAAGAAAATTGCGCAGTCTCCTACTGAAGTCACATGCTCTATTGCTATGCTTGTTCTTCTTAAATATTTTGGCGGAATTGCACAAAGAAGAGTATAAGCAAGCCTTAGCAGCGGGAGTATGGATTGAGCACAACATTGTCCATGCCAAGACCCGAATGTCTATGTGACAATATGAAATCCTATGAATGTATTGAGCCTTAGCTTGTGCAGAGTACACTTCAATAGTGCATTCGGGTACCGAAACGCACCCATTTTGCATCGTTTTTCATGTACTAGCGAATTGCTCCAAACCACTCCCAAATATGTTCTAGGATCTAATGAGGTAGATTGGATGCCTTCGTTGCGAAAAAAACAATCAGAAGTTCGCAACCCGAAAATAGTTCATTTGGGTACCAAAATGCCCCGATTTCGCATCATTTTTAAAGTAGTAGTGAAATGCTCCAAAACATCCCCAAACATGTTCTAGAGTGTAATGAGGTTGGATACGTTCATTACGAAAAAATCCATCTAAAGTTCGCTACCAAAAAAAGTGCATTCGGGTACCGAAACACACCCATTTCGCATCATTTTTCATGCAGTTGAGAAATGCTCCAAAATACTCCCAAACATGTTCTAGGGTCCAAAGACCTAGATTGGATACCTTCATTGCGAAAAAAATCCATCAGAAGTTCGTAACCCGGAAACATTGCATTCTGGTACCGAAACGCTCCCATTTCGCATCATTTTTCATGCAGTAGCGAAATGCTCCAAAACACCCCCAAACATGTTCTAGAGTCCAATGAGGTAGATTGCATGCGTTCGCTGCGAAAAAATCTATCGAAACCTCGCAACCCGGAAACAGTACTGGTACCGAAACGCACCCGATTCACATTGTTTTTCATGCAGTAGCGAAATGCTCCAAAACACCCCCAAACATGTTCTATAATATAATGAGGTCGATTGGATGCATTCATTGCGAGAAATCCAACGAACGCATGCAATTTTCCTAATTACACACTAGAACATGTTTGGGAGTATTTTTGAGCATTCGGTTCCGGAATGAAAAACGATGCAAAACGGGTGCATTTCGGCACCCGAATGCACTATTTCCGGGTAGCGAAACTTGGGTGGATTTTTTCGCAACGAACGCAATCTTCCTAATTATACACTAGAACATGTTTGGGAGTGTTTTTAAGCATTTGGCTTCGGAACGAAAAACGATGCAAAACGGGTGCATTTCGGCACCCGAATGCACTATTTTCGGGTAGCGAAACTCGGGTGGATTTTTTCGCAACGAATGCATCCAATCTTCCTAATAATACACTAGAACATGTTTGGGAGTGTTTTTGAGCGAATGTTACGGCACGAAAAACGATGCAAAATGGATGCATAAGGTGCAATATTTCCAGGTAGCGAAACTCATGTGGATTTTTTCGCAACAAACGCATCCAATCTACCTAATTAGACCCTAGAACATGTTTGGGAGTGTTTTTGGCCATTCGGTTCCGGCACGAAAAATGATGCAAAACGGGTGCATTTCGGCACGTGAATCCCCTATTCCCAGGTAGCGAAACTCGGGTGGATTTTTTCGCAACGAACGCATGCAATCTTCCTAAATATACACTAGAACATGTTTGGGATTGTTTTTCAGCATTCGGTTCCAGCACGAAAAATGATGCAAAACGGGTGCATTTCAGCACCCGAATGCATTATTTCCAGGTAGCGAAACTCGGGTGGATTTTTTCGCAACGAACGCATCCAATCTACCTAATTAGACCCTAGAACATGTTTGGGAGTGTTTTTGAGCATTCGGTTCCGGCACGAAAAACGATGCAAAACGGGTGCATTTCGGCAACCGAATGCACTATTTCCGGGTAGCGAAACTCGGGTAGATTTTTTCGCAACGAACGCATCCAATCTACCTAAATATACCCTAGAACATGTTTGGGAGTGTTTTTGAGCATTCGGTTCCGGCACGAAAAACGATGCAAAATGGGTGCATCTCGGCACCCGAATGCAATATTGCCGGAAAGCGAAACTCGGGTGGATTTTTTCACAACGAACGCATGCAATCTTCCTAAATATACCCTAGAACATGTTTGGGAGTGTTTTTGAGCATTCGGTTCCAGCACGAAAAACGATGCAAAATGGGTGCATTTCGGCACCCGAATGCACTATTTCCGAGTAGCGAAACTAGGGTGGATTTTTTCACAACGAACGCATCCAATCTATCTAATTATACACTAGAACATGTTTGGGAGTGTTTTTGAGCATTCGGTTCCGGAACGAAAAACGATGCAAAACGGGTGCATTTCGGCACCCGAATGCACTATTTCCGGGTAGCAAAATTTGGGTGGATTTTTTTCGCAACGAACCCATCCAATCTTCCTAATTATACACTAGAACATGTTTGGGAGTGTTTTTGAGCATTCGGTTCCGGGACGAAAAACGATGCAAAATGGGTGCATCTCGGCACCCAAATGCACTATTTCCAAGTAGCGAAACTCGGGTGGATTTTTTCACAACGAACGCATCCAATCTACCTAATTATACACTAGAACATGTTTGGGAGTGTTTTCGAGCATTCGGTTCCGGAACGAAAAACGATGCGAAACGTTGCATTTCGGCACCCTAATGCACTATTTCCGAGTAGCAAAACTCGGGTGGATGGTTTCGCAACAAACGCATCCAATCTACCTAATGAGACCCTAGAACATGTTTGGGAGTGTTTTTGGGCATTCGGTTCCGGCACGAAAAACGATGCAAAACGGGTGCATTTCGGCACCCAAATGCACTAATGCCGGGTAGCGAAACTCGGGTGGATTTTTTCACAACGAACGCATCCAATCTTCCTAATTATACACTAGAACTTGTTTGGGAGTGTTTTTGAGCATTCGGTTCCGGCACGAAAAACGATGCAAAACGGGTGCATTTCGGCACCCGAATGCACTATTTCCGGATAGCGAAACTCGGGTGGATTTTTCGCAACGAACGCATCCAATCTACCTAATTAGACCCTAGAACATGTTTGGGAGTGTTTTTGGCCATTCGGTTCCGGCACGAAAAATGATGCAAAACGGGTGCATTTCGGCACGTGAATCCCCTATTCCCAGGTAGCGAAACTCGGGTGGATTTTTTCGCAACGAACGCATGCAATCTTCCTAAATATACACTAGAACATGTTTGGGATTGTTTTTCAGCATTCGGTTCCAGCACGAAAAATGATGCAAAACGGGTGCATTTCAGCACCCGAATGCATTATTTCCAGGTAGCGAAACTCGGGTGGATTTTTTCGCAACGAACGCATCCAATCTACCTAATTAGACCCTAGAACATGTTTGGGAGTGTT
This sequence comes from Setaria italica, assembly GCF_000263155.2. Taxonomy (NCBI): domain Eukaryota; kingdom Viridiplantae; phylum Streptophyta; class Magnoliopsida; order Poales; family Poaceae; genus Setaria; species Setaria italica. The sequence goes on from NC_028457.1 coordinate 19,592,332, forward strand.
TTTGAGCATTCGGTTCCGGCACGAAAAACGATGCAAAACGGGTGCATTTCGGCAACCGAATGCACTATTTCCGGGTAGCGAAACTCGGGTAGATTTTTTCGCAACGAACGCATCCAATCTACCTAAATATACCCTAGAACATGTTTGGGAGTGTTTTTGAGCATTCGGTTCCGGCACGAAAAACGATGCAAAATGGGTGCATCTCGGCACCCGAATGCAATATTGCCGGAAAGCGAAACTCGGGTGGATTTTTTCACAACGAACGCATGCAATCTTCCTAAATATACCCTAGAACATGTTTGGGAGTGTTTTTGAGCATTCGGTTCCAGCACGAAAAACGATGCAAAATGGGTGCATTTCGGCACCCGAATGCACTATTTCCGAGTAGCGAAACTAGGGTGGATTTTTTCACAACGAACGCATCCAATCTATCTAATTATACACTAGAACATGTTTGGGAGTGTTTTTGAGCATTCGGTTCCGGAACGAAAAACGATGCAAAACGGGTGCATTTCGGCACCCGAATGCACTATTTCCGGGTAGCAAAATTTGGGTGGATTTTTTTCGCAACGAACCCATCCAATCTTCCTAATTATACACTAGAACATGTTTGGGAGTGTTTTTGAGCATTCGGTTCCGGGACGAAAAACGATGCAAAATGGGTGCATCTCGGCACCCAAATGCACTATTTCCAAGTAGCGAAACTCGGGTGGATTTTTTCACAACGAACGCATCCAATCTACCTAATTATACACTAGAACATGTTTGGGAGTGTTTTCGAGCATTCGGTTCCGGAACGAAAAACGATGCGAAACGTTGCATTTCGGCACCCTAATGCACTATTTCCGAGTAGCAAAACTCGGGTGGATGGTTTCGCAACAAACGCATCCAATCTACCTAATGAGACCCTAGAACATGTTTGGGAGTGTTTTTGGGCATTCGGTTCCGGCACGAAAAACGATGCAAAACGGGTGCATTTCGGCACCCAAATGCACTAATGCCGGGTAGCGAAACTCGGGTGGATTTTTTCACAACGAACGCATCCAATCTTCCTAATTATACACTAGAACTTGTTTGGGAGTGTTTTTGAGCATTCGGTTCCGGCACGAAAAACGATGCAAAACGGGTGCATTTCGGCACCCGAATGCACTATTTCCGGATAGCGAAACTCGGGTGGATTTTTTCGCAACGAACGCATCCAATCTTCCTAATTAGACCCTAGAACTTGTTTGGGAGTGTTTTTGAGCATTCGGTTCCGGCACGAAAAATGATGCAAAATGGGTGCATTTCGGCACCTGAATGCAATATTGCCGGGTAGCGAAACTCGTGTGGATTTTTTCGCAACGAACGCAGGCAATCTACCTAATTAGACCCTAGAACATGTTTGGGAGTGTTTTTGGGCATTCGGTTCGGGCACGAAAAATGATGCAAAACGGGTGCATTTTGGCACCCGAATGCACTATTCCCGGGTAGCGAAACTCGGGTGGATTTTTTCACAACGAACGCATCCAATCTACCTAAATATACCCTAGAACATGTTTGGGAGTGTTTTTGAGCATTCGGTTCCGGCACGAAAAACGATGCAAAACGGGTGCATCTCGGCACCCGAATGCAATATTGCCGGAAAGCGAAACTCGGGTGGATTTTTTCACAACGAACGCATGCAATCTTCCTAAATATACCCTAGAACATGTTTGGGAGTGTTTTTGAGCATTCGGTTCCAGCACGAAAAACGATGCAAAATGGGTGCATTTCGGCACCCGAATGCACTATTTCCGAGTAGCGAAACTAGGGTGGATTTTTTCACAACGAACGCATCCAATCTACCTAATTATACACTAGAACATGTTTGGGAGTGTTTTTGAGCATTCGGTTCCGGAACGAAAAACGATGCAAAACGGGTGCATTTCGGCACCCGAATGCACTATTTCCGGGTAGCAAAATTTGGGTGGATTTTTTTCGCAACGAACCCATCCAATCTTCCTAATTATACACTAGAACATGTTTGGGAGTGTTTTTGAGCATTCGGTTCCGGGACGAAAAACGATGCAAAATGGGTGCATC